>NC_092401.1:11133983-11443983 GCF_030028105.1 Mobula birostris
AGGGTGCTGCATCGGCAAGTTTGCGGCGCTGGAGGTTCATGGCAGGGAGAGTTTCTCCCTTCTACCGTCTGTGTGAGATGTTGGGGCTATCAGGACTTTGAGACTTTTTTTTACCATGCCCATGGTCTGCTCTTTATCAAATTACGGTATTGCCTTGCACTGTTGTAACTATATGTTTAATTATGTAGTTTTTGTCAGTTTTAGTCTTGGTCTGTCCTGTGTTTCTGTGATATCACACTGGAGGGACATTGTATCATTTCTTAATGCATGCATTTCTAAATGACAATAAACGAGAACTGAGTGTCCTCATAATCTAATCTAATATTTATATCTCCAACGTTAAGAGCATAAGACCATACAACACAGGAGCACAATTAGGCCATTCAGCGCATTGAGTTTGCTTCCCAGTTCAATCAAGGCTGAGTTTTTTCAACCCCATTTTCCTGCCTTCTCCCTGTCATCCTTAACCCCCTCCCTTCCCAATTAAAAATCTATCAATCTCTGCCTTAAATACACCCAAACACTTGGCCTCCACTGTAGCAATACATTCCACAGGACTCACGACCTTCGAGCTGAAGAAATTCCTCCTCAGCTCAGTATTAAAGTCCCTTTATTCCGAGGTTGTGCCCTCATTCCTAGACCCCTCTTCATACTTAGAACTCCCATGTTAATAACATCAATATCTCTTGAGTGCGTATGTGTATCTGTTATGTTGATAATATCAACACTTCTATATTAAAAATATCAGTACCTTTAATGCTGATAATATCCAGGCCTTCTGCATCAGGTAAACCCATGCATTGCATTTTAATCTCCAGTATTATTAATATCTATGTCTTCTAATAATGTTTATACCTCCTGTGTTAATAATATTTATACCTCCTTAGCTTTAAGCAGAATAGAAAACTATAAAGGCACTGTAAAGTATGAAATTCACTCCCTATATTTTACAACAGGCTCAGTCAGCTTGTGTTTCATTAACTCTCGCACGCGCTTTGGGTACCTGCCCTGTGCAAGTTATAGCCAAAGGGTGGGACCTGAGAGTTTCTATTGTGTGAGGCACTTATGGCTTATTAACCCCTCCCAGAGCATCCCCATGCTCTCTGGCTTTCGGTATGTTCCTTACCTTCAGATGCTGCGGCTTCATAATAAACGTGGAGCTGTCCCACTGGAGATGCAGCTGTTTACTATTAGCATCCTCTCAGGATCATCAGCACTTAGCTCTACCCTGTTATCTCCAAACTGCAGATAAATGTCACAATTTCAGTACGAAGAGTACATAATTAACCAGCAACACAGAACAAAAGCTATTCATACCGCCTCAGCATGAGAGCATTACCCATACCCCTTAATCATACTATTAAATGCAGATTTTGCTCAATCGGTAACCATGCTTAGTGTTATTAGTGTTAATGAGTTTCCAGAATGTGGATTCAAATGAAATCCAGAAATTGGCAAGGCAGTGAGACTGGGATGAACTCCATTGACCTTGTGCACGGGCTGAGCAGTGATAACAGAAGTGCCAGCTCTTCTGGCCGATGCATCTCTTTCCACACGCCGCATGGCTTCTGGAATCTCCTCGTCACGCCAGTGTCCCACTCATGAGGAGGGAACGGATAAACTGGGTTTGTATTCCAGATTGGTGAGGGTGGGGGACCTGACCTGACAAGGTTATGAGGGGCATAGGCAGGGGAGATAGCAAGACAATTTTTTTCCCATAATAGAGGCGCCAAAAACTAGAGGAATAGGATGGGGGGGGGGGCGGTGGTAAGAGGATTAGAGAGGATTAGACTAAGAAATGTTTTTACCCTGATGGTAGCTAGAGGCTCTCATAGCTTGGCTGTGTCCCCTGCATATAAAGAGCCTATACTCAGATTACGTTTGTCATCTGCGCTGTCGTCTGTGGTTCCCGGCGAACTCAAGTACAAATTCATGCATGGCCAAGACAGCTCTCCCCATTCCCACACCGACGTGTCTGTCCACAACCTCCTCCACTGCCACAATGAGGCCAATGGCAGGTTCAGTGGTTCCGCCTAATGTCAGAGAATGTATACAGTATACAACCTGAAATTCTTACTCTTCACAGACATCCACGAAACAGAGAGAGAAAAAAAACAAAGAATGGATGACAGAGAAATGTTAGGACCCCAAAGACCCCTCCTCCCTCCCATATACAAGCAGCAGCAAAGCATCAACCCTCCTTCCTTCCCCCCCCCCACTTGTTCCAGCCCCCACCCCACACCCTTCAAGAAATAGCAAGCCTCCAGAGACCATAATCTATAGACCATCAAAAGCTACTGTCCATCCCAACACATCTCAACTGGCTGGAGGAGAAACACCTTTTATTCTGTTTTAGTAATCTCCAACCTGACTTCTCAGACCTCTGGTAAACACTCGCCCTCTATTCCCTCTGCCGCCCCCCCACCCACTGCTATTTTTTCCCTCTCATTCTGGTGGACCTCTCACCACTTGTCTCTCCCCCACCTACCCTCCTCTCCCTCCCCCTATCTTTTTTATTTTGGCTTCTGCCTTCTTCCTTTCCACTCCTGATCTCAGCCTGAAACGCTGACAGTTTATTCCCCTCCAAAGGCTCACTGAGCTCCTCCAGCACCTTGTGTGTGTTGCCCTGGATTTCCAGCATCTGCAGTATCTCTTCTGCCTTCTTCTACTGAGGTGATCCCTCAGAATTGAGCACAATGGGCTCCTGCTGCAGCTCTGTGAGTTCTAAGATGGCAGATGGGGTTGATGAGGCAGGAGGTGGGTGAGGGGGTGAGAGGGTGAGCAGTTGTTGAGGTGGAGAGCTCCATCTCCCAGCAGGATTCCGGCTCTCTGGGAGGACGGATTGGACGAATCTCACAGATTCCTTGGAGAGGATCAAGGGTTGATGCTCGATATTTCTCTTTACAACACAAAGGAGACTAGTCAGCCCATCAGGGGTATGCTGGCTCTCAGAGCAATCCCTGACTTATTTTCCCCCGTTCTCTCTGACTGGTCTGTCAACTCTCCCCAGATCCCACCCTCCCTGTAACAACCGGCTAATTTTTACAGCAGCTAATTAACTCATGACATGCCCTGGGAATGAGGGAGAAGACCGGAGGACCCGGGGGGAGCAGGGAGAACGTACAAACTCCACATACTCACGATCAGCGTCTCTGGACCTGTGAGGCAGTGGCTCTATAAGCTGCATATCTCATCTGCTGATGGAGTAACATCACCACTCGACAGGGTCTTGATGTCCCGTATCACTTCCAGTAAAATCAATTTCCTTAAATAACAACTCCTGGCTATGGACAACACTGATAAGGTCAAGGTGCCACTGAGGAGGCAGTGATCAGGGGGTTATTGAACCATTAAAGTGCACTTTATGGTACAATTCATTAGAAAGTTCCAGGATACTGGGGAGGGAAGTGTGCGAAGCTCCAATCCCTCACTCACCAAGCCTCTTCTACGGAGGCACTGTCCTACACAGTCCTTCCAGGTGAGGTACCATTTCACAAACGGATCCATCGGTGTCACTTATTGTGTCCTGTGCTCCCAGTTGGTTCTCTTCATCGGTGAGACCAAATGCAGATTGGGGGACCAACTTTGTTGAGCAATTTTGCTCTGTCAATTGAGACATCCAGGATCTGCTGGAAGCTACCCATTTTAAGTTCACTTCCCTTTGCCATGCTGTCTTGTCTGGTCATGGCCCACTCTACTGCCATCTTGAAGCCAGATGCAGATTGGAGGAGGAACACCTCATACCTGTCTTGGTAGTCTCCAACCTGACAGTAGCAACATTGATTTCTCTAACTCTCAGTAACCACTTCTCTCTTCTCCCAACACTCTTGTTTTCCCATACCTGCAACTCATTACCCCTTCTCTTTCCCTTCCCTCTGCCCTCATGACCTGCCCATCCCCTTCCACCCTCTGGTTCCCCACCTTCTTCCCTTTATTGTCTGGTCTGCTGTCCTCGCAGCACAGTAGTGAAGTGGTTAGCATGATGC
This sequence comes from Mobula birostris, assembly GCF_030028105.1. Lineage (NCBI taxonomy): Eukaryota > Metazoa > Chordata > Chondrichthyes > Myliobatiformes > Myliobatidae > Mobula > Mobula birostris. The sequence continues at coordinate 11,137,970 of NC_092401.1, forward strand.
TGTACAGTACCATTGACCTGAGCTCAATTCCCACATCTGCCTGTCAGGAGTTGCTGCCTTCTCCCCGTGACCACATGGGTTTCCTCCCACAGTCCAAAGATTTACCAGTTGGCAGGTTAATTGGTTGCTGTAAATTGTTCTGTGATTAGGCGAGGATTAAATCACCGATTGCTGGGTGGTGTGGCTCAAAGGCATGAAAAGGCCCGTTCTGCACAATGTCTCATTAAGTAACCATTAAAAATCCCATCTGGCCTCTCTGGCTCTTTCACCTCCTAGCTTCTCACATCATTTCCCCCTCACCCGGCCTCACCTATCGGCTTGTGCTCCTCTCCCACCTTTTTGTTCTGGGATCTGCCCACTTCCTTTCCATTCCCAATGAAGAGTCTTGGTGCAGATCATCAGCCCTTCATTTTCCCTTCACAGATGCTGCCGGACCCACTGATTCCTGCAGCACAGTGTGTTTTACCACAGTTGTCCTCACTTCTTTAAAGGAAGAAGATGAGGAACTGGCAGCCAGAAAAAAAGCAACGCACCACAGATGTGGCTGGAAAATCTAAATGTCTAATTGTTGCCGGCAGACTCTCAGATCAGTGCTTGACGTTGGTGTTAGACTGCCTTGAGGTACACCGTCTCTTTAAGCTGTTCCTCCAGTCCTTCTGCAGAGTAGATAAAGTGCCAGAATTATAGTGAGAGCTATCAGTAATTAACTGACAGGGGAAAATGAAAGCAACTCATATTACACGCCAAACGAGTAGATTATCCATAATCCCTAATTAGGACATTAAATGTAGATTTTACTCAATCATTATCATACCTAAATATTATTACAGCTAATGAGTTATCAGAATGTAAATTCAAATTATAGACCTGACTCATCTTGTCGGGGGGCTCTTGTTAACGAGATGGCCTTGGGTCTGTCTCCATTGTGTGGCTGTGCTGGTGTGGCGTAGGGTGAGGTTGCTGTGCGCTACCCTATACTATTATTCCAACCTATTGACCTGGTGGTTGAAGGTTAAAGGTCAGATGATGCAGCCAACGCTCACACAGTAGGTCCAGGTTCAACGGCTGTTCTGCAGGACGGAGGGAGGATCTGATGAAAGGTCTTTGACATCAAATGTTAGCTTGGCTTCTCTCTGCAGACATGCTGCCTGACCTGCTGAGTGTTTCCAGAGTTTTCTGAGTCCCAGCAACTGCAGTTTTTCATTTATTTCTGATCTTTGGAGTTTTTAAATGTTGTCGCTTGCTTTTATTGTTCGCACGACGTGTGTGTGTGTGTGTGTGTGTGTGCGTGTGTGTGTGTGTGTGTGCGTGTGTGTTTTTCTCTGCACATTGGTCATTTGTCGGTCTTTTTTTAAAGGGTTCTTTCGGGTTTCTTGTTTTGTGGCTGCCTGCAAGCAGACGAATCTCAAGGTTGTACGATTTATACATACTTTAATAATAAATGTACTTTGAGCTTCCCTTGCATGAGGTTTGGAAAGAGGAGGAGAGAGGGAGCAAGGCATAGGCAAACTTAGAATCTTTTCTGATTAATTATGCTGCGCACACTGAGGCCTGGTACCACAATTCCAATGCACAGGAAGGCAAGAGGGTGCAGAGAGTAGTGGATATAGCCTGGTCCATTGCAGGCATAGCCCTCCACTCCGGTCACCGCAACTATGCAAGGCACTGCCTCGAAGAAGATAACACTTATTATCAAGCATTCCCCCACCGTCCGCACTATGCCCTCATCTCACATCTACCATTGGGGAGGAGGGTCAGAAGGCTGAAGTCCTGTACCACCAAGTTCAGGAGCAGCTACTTTCCTGACACCAGCGGGCACCTAAAGTAACCTGCTCAATCCTGACCATACCTCGGCAACAGAACAGCATGGACCACCACGGGCTTGTCTCGGACTGCCCGTTGGTGTTGCACAGTTTCCCCCACTATCTTGGGTAGGTTATGAATAATCATTCCAGTGCGTTGTCTGCACCTACTGTATCTAATGAGGTGGCTACTGAGTGTACATTTGTGGTCTTCTGTTGCCGTAGCTCATGGACTGGAAGGCTCACTGTGTTTCGTGTTCTCAGATGCTCTTCCGCCCACCACTGTTGTGAAGGTCTCCACTGGTTGGGGTTGGCCATGGATGATATGTCTGTGCAGATGGTCCCCACTATCTCCCCTGGCTATGATGACCTTAAGGAACCACCACTGCTGTAACGCTGTCAATTTCCTGTCAGATTGAACCAGCTTGGCCATTCCCCTCTGACCTCTCTCCTTAACAAGGCGCTTTCGCCCACAGAACTGCTGCTCGCTGGATGTTTAAGTGTTTTCCACACCATTCTCTGTTAACTCGAGAGACCTTTTGTACATGAAAGTTCCAGGGAATCAGCAGTTTCTGAGATACTCAAACCAGCAATTATTCCACGGTCAAGTCATTTAGATCACAATTCTTTCCCATTCTGATATGTGGTCTGAACAACAACTGAACCTCTTGACCACGTCTGCGTGCTTTTATGCTTTGAGTTGCTGCCGTATGATTGGCTGATTAGATGTTTGCATTAATGCGCAGCTGCACAGGTGTCTGATCGTATGAGCCTGTGATTCTGCTGCAGGTAAGATTTCTCATGGATCTTCTACCTCACTGTACCTGTGCACGTGACAATAAACTTGACTTGATTTGCCTTTTAAGTTGTCTTTCAGTCACTCTGAGTACAATCGCTCGGAAGAGTGCCTTCCTCTCTAACATCAACGCTGGATATCTGAAATAAATACAAAACATGCTGAGGATACTCAGCAACTCAGAGAGAAACAAAGATAATGCTTTGAAGGATCTGCTTTGAAGGAACACATACCAATCCTTATAGAGGGATCAGAAGTGGAGAGAGTGAGCAGCTTCAAGTTCCTGGGGGTGTCAAGATCTCTGAGGATCTAACCTGGTCCCAACATATTGATGTAGTCATAAAGAAGGTAAGACAGTGGCTTCTTTATTAGGAGTCTGAAGAGATTTGGCATGCCAACAAATACACGCAAAAACTTCTATCATTATACCATGGAGAGCATTCTGACAGGCTGCATCACTGTCTGGTATGGAGGGGCTACTGCACAGGACCAAAAGAAGCTGCAGAAGGTTGTAAATCTAGTCAGCTCCATCTTGGGTACTACAAAGTACCCAGGACATCTTTAGGGAGCAGTGTCTCTGAAAGGCAGCGTCCATTATTAAAGACCTTCAGCACCCAGGGCATGCCCTTTTCTCACTGTTACCGTCAGGTAGGAGATACAGAAGCCTGAAGGCACACACTCAGTGATTCAGGAACAGCTTCTTCCCCTCTGCCATCTGATTCCTAAATGGACATTGAACCCTTGGACACTACCTCGCTTTTTTAAAATATACAGTATTTCTGTTTTTGTACATTTAAAAAAATCTATTTAATACATGTAATTGATTTACTTGTTTATTTATTACAGTATTATGTTTTATTTTATTTATTATTTTTTTTCTCTCTCTACTGGATTATGTATTGCATTGAACTGCTACTGCCTAAGTTAACAAACTTCACGTCACATGCCAGTGATAATAAAACTGATTCTGATTCTCTCTCCACAGATGCCGGCTTCCTTGCAGAATTTTCTCTTTCTCTTTCCTCCCATATGTGGGTGCTCTGAGGCAGATAGATGGAGCCTGCTCAGACATGAACTTAGCAAATGGTGCAGCAGGCTTGATGAAACACCAGTAGGCCTACTCCTGCTCCTAATGCTTGTATTCTTGTGGAATGTTTGAAGGGAATACCTGGGCTGTTTTGGCAGTACCTTTCTTCAGGCAAGTACTCTGAGGCACTATTAGGATGTACATAATTTTCTGAAAGGTTGTGGAATTGAGGGCTCTAGGGAATTGCCGGAGAAGAGATAAGACCTGGAGCCAAACAGACACGATCTTATTGAATGGTGAGGTTAGGATTGGCAGGCCAAGTGGCCTACTCCGGTGCCTGGCTTCTTAGGATGTTGTTCTTTGAAATATCATTGGTGAAAAAACCAGAAGGCTCCTGTTCCTCTGGTCAACATTTCTCCCACTATGCTATTTATTGATGTGTTTGAGTGGATCGTCACAGTCTTATCCCCGCGGTAGAAGAGGTTGAAGGTGGGAGGAGAACAACAAAACCCTGCTGTTTAACACTATCTGGGCCAATGAGTCCACTCAAATCATCTTCTTCAATGCCCAGTCCCAGTTACCATTGGCCCACCATATTTACACCAGGCATCATCTGCAAAATGCACAGCAGCCAAGTCTGCTCCACAACTCTTCCCAAACTTGTGACCCCTAGTGGCTGGGAGAAAGACTGCAATGTTCAAACACCAAGCAGTACCTCATGCTGACTTGGTAATACTATACCGTACAGTATATTGCCATGGCTTCATCATCTTTGGCTCAGAATTTATTCCAAATAGCACCATGGTGTCACCTAGGCTGCAAGAAGGCAGATCACCATCACTTTCCCAAGGGCCATTAAGGAATGACAAAGTATTTTGTATATTCGTTTTGGGAATTGGATTTTATTTGCATGGCCCACAATTGCTACAACTTCCTAACTGGTCCAAAGAAATTGTTGGTGAATTACCTTCATGAACTGCTATAGTCTTCGTGAGGTTCCTCCCACAATGCTGTTGGGTGGGGAGTTCTAGGACTTAGACCCAGTAAAGGACCAGTGATATTTCTCGGTTCGGATAGCCGTTAGGAGCTTGAGGAGTTTTGGGATGTCACACAAGGCTGTCAGAGATTTCTACAGAAGTATGGTGGAGAGCGGTTTAATTGATTGCATCACAGTCTGGTATGGGGTCTCCAATGCACAGGATAGCAAGAGACTCGGGCACACCTCCCCGCCACTGAGAACATTGTCAAGAAGGTGGCATCCATACTTAAAGACATCACTATCTGGGACATGCCCTCTTGGTGCTTCTATCAGTGAGGAGGTACAAGAACTTGAACTCCCACAACTAATAACTTAAGAACAGCTCCTTCACCTGTTACACACACAGTTATTGCCGGACACATTCAGTGTAACATGGTCAGTGGAGGAACATAGTCCCCGTTACATACTGTCCATGTTTGGACACATTCCCTGCTACTCACACAGTGTAGGATACAGTCTCTGTTACACACACAGTCTCTGTCTGGGCAAAGTCTATGTTACTGTTACACACAGTCTGTGTTTGGACAAAGTCTGTGTTACTGTTATACACACAGTCAATGTATGATGCAGTCCCTGTTACAATCACTGTAAGTGTTTGGACATGGTCCTTGTTACACAAACAATCACTGTGAGACACAGTCTCTGTTACACACAGTCAGTGTAGGACACAGTCCCAGTAACACACAGTCAGTGTGAGACACAGTCCCTGTTACAATCACTGTTAGTGTTTGGACATGGTCCTTGTTACACACACAGTCAGTGTTTGGACACATTCCTTGTTGCACATACAGTCAGTTTAGGACAGTACCTGGTAGACACAGAGCTAATGTTTGGACACATCCCCTGTTACACACACAGTCAGTGTGAGACAAAGTCCCTGTCACACACAGTCAGTGTGAGATACAGTTCCTGTTACACACACAATCAATGTAGGACACATTCCCTGTTACACACAGTCAATGTTCAGACACAGTCCCAGTAACACACAGTCAGTGTAGGACACAGCCCCTGATAGACACACAGTCAATGTTTGACACAATCTCTGTTGCACACAGTCAGTGTTCAGACGCAGCCCCTGTTACACACAGTCTGTTCCACCATTCAATCAAGGACTGATCCAATTCTTCCAGCCATCCTCACTCTCCTGCCTTCACCCCATACCCTTTGATGCCCTGGCTAACCATGAACCTATCTATCTCTGCCTTAAATGCACCCAACGACATGGCCTCCACAGCCAATAATGGTAACAAATTCCACAGATTTACCACTCTCTGACTAAAGTAATTTCTCCGCATCTCTGTTCTAAATGGACGCCCTTCAATCCTGAAGTCGTGCCTTCTTGTCCTAGACTCCCCTACCATGGGAAATAACTTCGCCATATCTAATCTGTTCAGGCCTTTTAACATTCGGAATGTTTCCATGAGATACACCCTCATTCTCCTGAACTCCAGGGAATACAGCCCAAGAGCTGCCAGATGTTCCTCATACAGTAACCCTTTCATTCCTGGAACCATTCTCATGAAACTTCTCTGAAACCTCTCCAATGTCGATATATCCTTTCTAAAATAAGGAGCCCAAAACTGTATACAATACTCCAAGCAACACACATCAAAGTTGCTGGTGAACACAGCATCTGCAGAATTCCTCATGTTTACAATACTCCAAGTGTGGTCTCAAGAGTGCCTTACTGAGCCTCAACATCACATCCCTGCTCTTATATTCTGTACCTCTAAAAATGAATGCCAACATTGCATTCGCCTTCTTCACCACCGACTCAACCTAGAGGTTAACATTTAGGGTATCTTGCACAAGGACACCCAAGTCCCTTTGCATCTCTGCATTTTGAATTCTTTCCCCATCTAAATAATAGTCTTCCCATTTATTTCTTCCACCAAAGTGCATGACCATACACTTTCCAACATTGAATTTCATTTGCCACTTCTTTGCCCATACCCCTATCTAAGTCTCTCTGCAGGCTCTCTGTTTCCTCAACACTACCCGCTCCTCCACCTATCTATTTATCATCGGCAAATTTAGCCACAAATCCATTAATACCATAGTCCAAAACATTGACATATATCGTAAAAAGCAGCGGTCCCAACACTGACCCCTGTTGAACTCCACTGGTAACTGGCAGCCAACCAGAATAGGATCCTTTTATTCCCACTCTCTGTTTTCTGCCGATCAGCCAATGTTCCACCCATGATAGTAACTCCCCTGTAATTCCATGGGCTCTTATCTTGCTAAGCAGCGTCATGTGCAGCACCTTGTCAAAGGCCTTCTGAAATCCAAGTACACCACATCAACTGCATCTCCTTTGTCTACCCTGCTTGTAATTTCCTCAAAAATTGCAGTAGGTTAGTCAGGCAGGATTTTCCTTTCAGGAAACCATGCTGGCTTTGGCCTATCTTGTCATGTGCCTCCAGGTATTCCGTAATCTCATCCCTAACAATCGATTCCAACAACTTCCCAACCAGATGTCAGGTTAACAGATTTACAGTTTCCTTTCTGCTGCCTCCCACCCTCCTTAAATAGCGGAGTAACATTTGCAATTTTCCAGTCATCTGGTACAATGCCAGAATGTATTGATTCTTGGAAGATCATTGTTAATGCCTCCGCAATCTCTCCAGCTACTTCCTTCGGAACCCGAGGGTGCATTCCATCAGGCCCAGCATCTTAAAACTACGTCCCCTTGTGTTAGACATTTCAGCCCTGGGGAAAAGCCTCTGGCTATCCACATGCCTCTCATCATCTTATACACCTCTATCAGGTCACCTCTCATCCTCTGTCACTCCAAGGAGAAAAGGTCAAGTTCACTCAACCTATTCTCATAAGGAATGCTCTCCAATCCAGACAATATCCTTGTAAATCGCCTCTGCACTCTCTGCAGAGTATGCACATCCTTCCTGTAGTGAAGTGACACTCTACAGCCCATTCACATTCCTCTTGGCTGCAATATCCCAGAAATCCCAGGATCCTCACCGAAAGGTGAAGCGAAGTGACTGTAAGCCCTGCTATTCAGGTCCAACTTGCTCGCATTTTCCAGGGTTAGATCAAGCTACGAAGCACTGGAGCTCTGCTGAACACCTTGCAGGCTAATCAATGCTTTTATTAACTGTGTCAGACATGAACGGAGGCAATAAACTGCTGCTGTCTACAATTAGCAATTCAATATTAATAAAAGGAAGATTACTGGTATGTAGCAGTACTAACGAGTTTAATCACAGGGACATCAGTGTAATTGCAAAGGAAAAGAATTTGCAAGCAGATTTCTACTCTCTAAAGAGAGAATCACAGGTAGATTAGAGGGTGTTATCTTTTTACTTGACTTCAAATATTCTCCACTATCGATGGCCACTTGTGGAGCTGTTTGAAACTCCACAGCAGATGTGTTGGGATGTCAATCTCCTAAATTCCTGGGTGATATTGACCTCGGGTAAACAGAGCACCATTTAATCCTGCCAGGGACATCACTCGGAAAGAGAAGTTAAACACCAAAGGTGGGAATGTCAAATGTTGGGTCTATCTGAGGGATCAGAATCAGGTTTATCATCGCGGGCATGTATCGTGAAATTTGTTAACTTAGCAGCAGCAGTTCAATGCAATACATAATCTAGCAGAGACAGAAAAAATAATAATAAATAAAATTAAACATAATCATAAATAAACAGATCAATTACGTATATTGAATAGATTGTTGAAAAATGTGCAAACATAGAAATACTGTATATTAGAAAAGAGAGGTAGTGTCCAAAGATTCAATGTCCATTTAGGAATCGGGTGGCAGAGGGGAAGAAACTGTTCCTGAATCGCTGAGTGTGTGCCTTCAGGCTTCTGTATCTCCTACCTGATGGAAACAGTGAGAAAAGGGCATGCCCTGGGTGCTGGAGGTCCTTAATAATGGACGCTGCCGTTCCGAGACACTGCTCCCTAAAGATGTCCTGGGTACTTTGTAGGCTAGTGCCCAAGATGGAGCTGACTAGATTTATAACCTTCTGCAGCCTCTTTTAGTCCTGTGCAGTAGCCCCTCCATGCCAGACAATGATGCAGCCTGTCAGAATGCTCTCCATGGTACGACGATAGAAGTTTTTGAGTGTATTTGTTGATGTGCCAAATCTCTTCAAGCTCCTAATAAAGTATAGCCGCTGTCTTGCCTACATCAATATGTTGGGACCAGGTTAGATCCTCAGGGATCTTGACACCCAGGAATGTGAAGCTGCTCACTCTCTCCACTTCTGATCCCTCTACGAGGATTGGAATGTGTTCCTTTGTCTTACCCTTCCTGAAGTCCACAATCAGAATGTATATCAGGAATATATTGGACTTCTATTTAGATATCTTGTCGATTGCGAATGTGGTCAAAGTAAGTAGAATATAAAATGTAGAAATTTGGTACTGTGTACCATATAATTAGACCAATTCTGTTTTTCCTGTGCTGCCCTCCTGACCCCTGAGTCACTAAATGGGGTGGGATTAGAGAGGAGACATAAGAAGCTGCAGATACTGGAATCTGGAGCAACAAACAATCTACTGCACGAGCTTAGCGTGCCAACGAGCTGATGGGAAAGGGATTGTCAATGTTTCAGTTGAAACGTTGCATTAGGACTAATACTTGAGAAAGCTTTACTCTGTATTCCAGTGCTTTCCCTGCCTTGGGGGTGTTCACAGCAAGAAAATTGAGGAGACTAAACTCTGTATCTAATACTTGCCATCTCTGCTCCGGGAGTGTGATAATATACCAAGCAGTGAACTTTATTCTATATCTCACACTGTTGGCCCTGTCGGAACATCGACTTGTTATCATCATATGTCTCGGGATAGAGTGAAAAGGTTTGTTTCTGTGCCATCCAGGTGTAAAAAGAAAGAAGAATGCAAAATAGAGTGTGACACACAAAATGGTGGAGGGCCTCAGTGGATCAGGTAGCCTCAATGGAGAGGAACTACCAGTTGACATTTTGGGCTTAGACTCTTATTCAGGGGGACTATGAAGGGTCTCGGCCTTCCATTTCCCTCCATTGATGGTAACTGACCCACTGAGGTCGTCTAGCAGTTTGTGTGTTTCTCTGGATTTCCAGCGACCGCCGTCTTTCTTGTGCCTGCAGGGTACAGTGTAGCAGGTACCGAGGAAGTGCAGTGCTGGAGCGCAAATAAAGAGAAAGGGTCACAGCGAGGTTGATTGGAAGATCAAGGGTTAATTTTTTAGTCTGTGAGAGATCTGTTCGGGAGTCAGATAAAGGCAGGATAGGATCTGTCCATGAATTTGGTGGCCGTTCTCTCAGTCTTTTGTATCTTCTGGTTAAAGGGATGGAGAAGAAGGGAGAATGTCTGGGCTGAGAGGGTTCTTGATCATTCCCGAGATAGCAAAAAGTGTAGATGGAGTTTGAGGAGATTTGATGTGTCACCTTAAACACTTGTTAATTTTTACAGTTGTACTGTGGAAAGCATTCTAACTAGCTGCATCGCCATCTGGTATGGGGGCACTGCACAGGATGAAAATAAGCTGCAGACAGTTGTCAACTTTGTCATCTCCATCATGGGCACTAGACTCTGTAATATCCAGGACGTCACCAACAGTGATACCTGAAAAAGGTGGAGTCTATCATTAAGGACCCCCATCACCCAGGTCATGTCCTGTTCTCATTGTTACCAACAAAAGCCTGAAGGCACACGTTCAACGATTCAGGAACAGCTTCTTCCCCTCTGCCATCCGATATCTGAATGGACATTGAATCTATGATCATTACCTCACTACTTTATTTCCAAGTTTGCACTGCTTATTTAATTTAACTATAATAGAAAAAACATGAATTGCAGTATATATATGCCTATTGTAGTTTATGTTTCCTCGATTATTATGTATTGCAAAGTCAATGAATTTCAGGACATATGCTGGTGATATTAAACCTGAACCCGATTACGATTCTGATTCACATTCTCATTCAGATTCTGGAGTCAATGGAATGAGTCTAGTTTTGGAAATGGACAGATCTCATTCACAATTCTGCAATTGCTTGAGTCATGGACAGAACAGTTACTTTACCAAGTTGTGCCACATCTGGATAGGATGCCTTCAATGGTGCATCTATAAAAATTGGCGTGGGTAGATGCTTCAATGTGGAAGGAACTTTACTTTCTTTGCAGTTCGTCCTGCTCTAGTATTATCCGCAGATTGATATTAGACAGAGTTTTACTCAATACCTATCCCAGTCCGTACCTGTCCTGAGAATGCCTGTTCAGCAGTGTAGAAAGACTTATGTCTAATATCTTGTCAATCTCGGGTTAGACCCAGCAAGCGAGCTGTGTACATTCATTGATGTAACTGAATCAAACAGGTTATGGTGAACAAGAGACTGCAGAAGCTGGAATCTGGAGCAACACGTAAATTGTTGGAGGAACTCAGAGGGTCAGGCGGCATCTGCGGAGGGAAATGGGCAGTTGATGTTTCAAGTCAAGACCCTTCCGGGTCGTCATTGTCGTGGCTATCCCTCGAGGTCGAGGATGATGGTCTTCGTTCTGAAGAAGTGGCCCACAGAGTGAAGATGCCTGTGCGTGTATTTGTTTAATGTGTACTTGATGTTGCACTCCAAGAAGCACACGATACTTCACAAATCAACCAACTGATTCCAATAGCATGGAAACCACGACGATTGGAGCTGATGGATTTGTTGCAGCCTTCATCCGCCTTCACAGCCGTTGGATTCGAAGTAACTTCGTCCGCCTGTTCCACCGTTGAGGTCCTGGTTGGACTGGTCTTTGTCAGGGTGCTCACCCTCGACCTTACCGCCATGGGTGACCCTACCAGGAGCATAGCTCCAGACGGCATTGCCCTCGGGATCACAGGACCACACAAGCTTCTCCACCACAACAAGGTGACAATCCACGGAGAAGCCTTCTGGGTATGGTTATGGTGAACGCCTCAATTCAACATTAACATCCAAAACTCAGCTTCAGGTTGTTGGTCCCTCTGTACAGATCTGAGAGTAAAGGCTTGGCTGAATACAGTAAGAGTAGAGCTCACTGCTCTATTCCCAAATGAATTCCTCCAGCATTTTGTGTGTTTCACCATATCTGCTTTATGCGTTCTTTTTACGACCTTGATTTACTTGTCTGTAGCAGGATCTGCCAGGATGGCACACAAACTGAGACCTTCACTGGACGTAAAATAACAAATTTAACCTAAAGTTGGATGGGATAGTGTAGAGGGAGCATCACTCTATCGAGACCAAGCATTCCCTTGACAAGAAGTGTTTGCTTGGACGAGGTAAAGGGAACTTTAGTCTTTAAATAATCTGAGCTGTACCAACCCTGGGATAGAGGAACTGTGACTTTTCGGGTCTTCCTTACCAGAAAAAAAAGATATCATAGGTTAATTCCTGGGATGAGAGGGTTGACAAAAGAAGCTAAAGAATTTAGGTTGGTATCCTTTGGAGTTTAGAAACATGAGGGGTGACCCTATTGGAACACGTGTGAGAGAGTCTCGAACAAGGGGGCACAGATAGAGCTTGTTGGATAGATAATTCAAAACTGACATGTATCAGCCCTTCTTTTTGCTGATGATGGTGTATCTCTGGAATTTTCTGCCCCAGAGGGTTGTGGATCCTGGATTGTTGGAAGTTTTTAGATTGGGCATAAATGCGTTTTTGGAAGATCGGGAATTGAGGATTATGGAGAACTGCCACGGAAGAGCAAGTGACCTCAGCCTAGAGCAGACATAAGCATGAGAAAGTGCAGATGCTGGAAACCAAAGCAACACACACAAACTGCTGGAGGAACCCAGCAGGTCAGGCAGCATCTATGGAAATGGGTAAGTAGTTGACTTTTCAGGCCGAGACACTTCTTCAAGATTCCTGAAGTCCTGAAGAAGGGTCTCGGCCTGAAACATTGCCTGTTTATTCATTTCCATTGATGCTGCCTGATGTGCTGAGTTCCTCCAGCATTTTATGTATAGAACAGTCATGATCATACAGAATGGTGGGGCAGACCTGAGGGTGGTTTCCACCTGCTCCGATTTCCTTGGCGTTTGCATCTAAACTGTGGCCGGAGCTATCCTAGAATTGATTGGTGGGCCATTGTCGTGAGAGATTTACTCTGGGCCTAACCCATTTTGTCTCAGTACTGGGGTATTTGATGGGCCAGTGCAGATGGAGTTTTACTCTCTACGTAACCCATGATGGCTCGACCCTGGGGGTGTTTGATGGGACAGTGCAATGGGAGATTTACTCTGTACATAACCCCTGGTGTCTCAGTCATGGAGGTGCTTGATGGGACCTTATTAAGAGGGTGGTGACACATCCCAAGGAGTGTTCCTTGGGGCAATGAAGAGGAAGATTTACTCTGTGCCTGACTTGTGGTGTCCCAACTCTAGGGTTGTTTGATGGGACACAGTGCGGAAGAAACTTTCCTCTGTCCAATTTGTGGTGTCTCAGACCTGAGAACAGATCTGTGTAACTTGTGATGCCTCTGATGGGACTGTGTAGAGAGTTCTTAACTCCGATCCATGCTCTCCCAGTACTCACCTCGGCTGCTCTGTAATGACCAAACCTGATGCTGTGGGTGCCATTAAGAGTGGTGCTCCCTCCCAACCCCAGAAGCCCCTCAGTCCCACTGATGACAAAATAGAAGGAATATACAAATCAGAACAATCCTCAGAGGCTTCAGCTGGAAGGAGAAAAGAAAGACTCAATTTCTAAGGATGCTGCAGCTATAACAAGCAGTTTTAAATATACTTTTTCAGATACATCATGACAGATTGTAAAAGGAAACCATCCGGCCTCATTATAAACAGTCAGTGGACCAGCATGTTACTCTTTATGGCTTTACGCTTCGCTGTGCAAAAATTTTGAAGAAGTATCAGAGGCTGCAGCAGTCAGCAAAGAGACTGTGACGCAGAGAGGCTGGCAAATCTGCCCAGTGTGTCGCATTGGCATCGCATGCCAGTGCCAAGCGTTAGCAGCATCAGGCAGGCATCGCCCTCGCCATCGGCCGCATAGAAAGGACATCGCGGGGGTGAAGCACAGCACCAACTCTGAGACTGCCTTTATCTTTGGGAAGTTATTAGCCTTTAACGGTTATTGTGGTTACCGGAGTAATGCATCCAATTGACAGGGAAAGCAAATTAGCTGAACAGAAAGCAGGTGTTATTTAAACATTAAAAATTCAGGCAGACTTTAGCAGAGAATTTCCTCTTGGCAGTCATTTAAATATTATGAGGAGGTGGAAATCGACAATGATTCACTCGCACAAAGAGTGTGCAATCAGGGCAAGCAGAGGAAATAACTGGCAAATAAAAGTCCTTGTTAATCGCTGCTGACAAACTAACGATGTCTCCCTTTCCGACAGCATGTGCTGGCTTCTCGGAACAATTGGTCCCCAAGGAGTATATATTCTGCAGGGACTTTGACCCCACATTGACAGGCGGGGTCTTCTGCAGGATTAAGAATTTATTTTTAATTACGTGCCTTTCACTCTCATTCCCATTCAGACTAAAATCAGCCCTGGTTTGGTACAGTGGAAATTAGGATAAGCAAGAACAAGTTCACATTAATACATCAGCTCCCTAAACGGCAGGATTCCTAAAAAGTGCTTTCCAGCCAATGAAACACTTTCTAAAATGTCACTGATTATTTTTTTAACATTGGAGCTGACAGCAAGGTCCCATAGATGATGTGACAATGGCCAGATACTCTGAATTTTCAGCGGTGCTGGTTAGGATTAGAATGGAACTGGAATTGGTTTACTATCGTTATATTTACTGAGATACAGCGAAAAGCTTGTCTTGCATACTGTTCATACAGGTCAGATCATTACATAGTACGTGAAGGTGGAACAAGGGAAAGCAGTAACAGAGTGCAGAATAAGTGTAACAGCGACAGCGAAAGTGCACAGATATAACCATCAACTGGGCTGAGACTCCAGAGAGAAACGTCCTGGCCTTCTTTCCAATGACTCCCTGGTGCTTGAGTTCAATGGCTTTTTCAAAAGGAGTCTCTGCTGTCTGTGCTCCACTCCCAGCACCACATCGTTTTTGGTTGCATTCCCTGGAGCACTTATTATTTCCAAATTTGAGGAAGGACATTCTTGCTATTGAGGGAGTGCAGCGTAGGTTCACAAGGTTAATTCCCGGGATGGCGGGACCGTCATATGTCGAAAGGTTGGAGCAACTGGGCTTGTATACTCAGGAATTTAGAAGGCTGAGAGGGGATCTTATTGAAACATGTAAGATTATTAAGGGATTGGACACGCTGGAGTCAGGAAGCATGTTCCCGCTGATGGGTGAGTCCAGAACCAGAGGCCACAGTTTAAGAATTAGGGGTAGGCCATTTAGAACGGAGTTGAGGAAAAACTTTTTCACCCAGAAAGTGATGGATATAAGGAATGCTCTGCCCCAGAAGGCTGTGGAGGCCAAGTCTCTGGATGTTTTCAAAAAAGAGATGGATAGAGCTCTTAAAGATAGTGGAATCAAAGGTTATGGGGATAAGGCAGGAACTGGATACTGATTGTGGATGATCAGCCATGATCACAGTGAATGGCGGTGTTGGCTTGAAGGGCCAAATGGCCTACTCCTGCACCTATTCTCTATTATCTATTATATTAATGACAATTACCATGTTTTCTTATGATGTAGAGAAAGCCATTCGGCCCCTCAATTCTATGCCAACCCTTTTAGCAATCTGACTGATTGCATTCCCCCCGCCCAACCTATTTCCCTATGGCCTCTTCTCTCTCTCTTGCCCAGGGATGACCCACTGTCGGTGTTGCTTGTGCGGTCTGTGCCAAATTGAACACTACTTTCACGATCAGTAATTTGTTGGCTGTTTTGAGGCGTCCAAGTGTCATGAAACGTGGAGTATAAATTCAAGTTCTTTCCTTTAAATCAGTCGCCTCTGAGATGTTAGCTGAAGTAGAGAGGGTGAAGAGGTAATGCCTGTCAAATAGATGGCTGGCATTGGTATGTTGGGCCAAAAGGCCCTTTCCTGCATGGTTCCATGACACTATGATGTATTGAACCTTAAGACACATTTTAATTCCACTTCCCATTCCCGTTCCAATGTGTCAATCCATGGCCTCCTCCACTGTCGCAATGAGGCCACACTCAGGTTGGAGGAACAACACCTTGTATTCTGTCTGGGTAGCCTCCAAACTGATGGCACGAACATTGATTTCTCAAATTTCTGGTAATGCCCCCCCCCGCACCATTCCCCATCCCCTCTTCCCTCTCTCACCTTATCTCCTTGCCTACCCATTGCCTCCCTCTGGTGCTCTTAACCCATTTTCTTTCTTCCATGGTCTTCTGTCCTCTACTATTAGATTCCCTCTTCTCCAGCCCTGTATCTCTTTCACCAATCAACTTCCTATCTCTTTAATGCACCCCTCCCCACCCCCCACCGCAGATTTCACCTATCACCTTGTGTTTCTCCCTCCCGTCCCCCCTCCTTTTAACTCTACTCCTCATCTTTTTTTTTTCTCTCCAGTCCTGCTGAATGGTCTCAGCCCGATACGTCGACTGCACTCTTTTCAATAGATGCTGCCTGGCCTGCTGAGCTCCTCCAGCATTTTGTGTGTGTTAAGTGAAAGATTGTGGTTCCCATCATCAGGTTTTGCTTTTCATTAAAGGGTCTTTGTTCAAGAAGTGACTGAGGAAGAAAATGGAACAGTGACCTTTCATTATGTGAGGACAGGAGGTCCAGAAGTCTCCCATACCACCAGGCTCAAGGACCTGGTTAGCACAGAGCTTTACAGTTCCAGCGACCGGGGTTCAATTCCCGCCACTGCCTGTAAGGAGCTTGTGTGTTCTCCCCATGACGACATGGGTTACCTTTGGGTGATCCGGTTTCCCCCCTTAGTCCAAAGACGTACTGATTGGTAGGTTAATTCGTCATTGTAATTTGTCCTATGATTAGACTACGGTTAAATCGGGGGATTGCTTGGCATCGTGGCTCTAAGTGCGGAAAGTGCCTATTCCATGCTCTATCTCAATAAATAGAAATGTTCATGAGCCAAGCTGCATAACTCTATTCACTGCAGATTAGCAACAGGGTGACCACTTTGGTCACCTTACATTCAAATGGACTTTGTGTTTTTTATATTTTAATTGTGTCACAACTGCTGAGAACTGAGGTGACGAGAAACATCTTTACTCAAAGGATGGAGGTACACTTCAAGGTTGCACACCTAGTCCCCTGCTTTACTGCTGAAGCATACTTGACCATGTTGTTAAGTGCAGCACATACGCCATCTTCAAAGTCATTGATGATGCCACTGCTGTTGGACAAAGAACAGGTGCTGATGAGTCAGAATACAGGTCCGAGACAGGACACCTGACTGGATAATGCCACAGCGGCCTCACGCTGGATACTAGATTGCTGACTTCAGAAAGGGGAATGAGACAAATGTGTGCCAGTCTACATTGGTGGATCGGTGGTAGAAAGGGTCAGTAGCTTTGAACTTCTTGAACATTCACAGATCAGATGATCTGTCCCAAGCCCAGTGCAGAAAAGCAATCAAGAAGAATGTCTATCAGTATCCCTACTTCCCTGGAAGATTAAGGAGATTTGACTTGTCACCCAAAGATGCCAACAAACTTCTACAGGAGTACCGTTTGAAAGTATCCTGACTGGTTGCTTCATGTCCTGGTAGAGCAATTTGAATGCACAGGAATGTAAGAAGCTGCTGGAACTAGTCGACTCAGCCCAATACATCATGGGCACATCCCTCCCCGTCAGCAGAAATATTGACATGAGACACTTCTTCAAGAAACCAACGTGTTATCACCAAAGATGCCCAGCATCTTGGCCGTGCCATGTTCTCACAGTTACCATTGGGCAGGAGGTAAAGACGCCCGGGTTGCACGCCACCAGATTAATGAATACTTGGACTCTGATAATGAAATTTACTTAGAACCTTTGAGCTACTTCCCTTCAACTATTCAATTCTTGAACCAACATGCACAACCGTGATCAATGCCTCAGTACAGCGTCACTAGGACCACTTTGTACGAGAGTGGACTTTGCCTTTTGTTTTGTTTTCCTGTGTGCTTTCTTGTATAACTCTGTTTAATTTATGGTCATAGAGTCCAATGGTTCAATTTAATATGAGAAAGTGAAAAAAGTATACAACCTGAAATTCTTACTCTTCACAGACAGCCATGAAACAGAGAGAATAAATGTAGAGAATAAAAGTAGTGAATGACAGAAAATGTTAGAACCCCAAAGCGCCACATCCACCCTCCCACACACAAGTAGCAGAAAAAGCATCAAACCTCCCTTCCCCACTTGCTCCAGCAAAAAACATCAATGCCCCACTACCCACCATGCAAACAGTGGCAAAGCCCCCCCTGAGACCATGATCTAGACTCTAATACAAAGTACAGTCCATCCCAACACTTTGACTTCTCAGACAGACTCTCACTAGTGATGGAGAGAAAGAATCACTCCTGCAACAGCGAGGGGGGAGACCAACGACTCATTGTTTCAGTGTTACAATCTGCCATGACACTTGTCTGAGTTCCCCTGACTCAAGGACCAACAGACCCTCAGTCACCATTGAGAAAGAGCGAGAGAGAGCGAGAGAGAGCAAGGGTCTTCTTTTGGCAGCAACGTACACCACCTGTTGTCTCAATGTTTCAACCTCCCATGATGCTTCAGTCAGCAACATCGGTGAGGACTCGGGTTGTCTACCAGGCCGCTCCCCAAAGGGCGCACATCTTACAGGCTGCACCTGGAGTTATTGAAACACCAGGCCATTCAGCAAGTACGAGAGCAAGAACCTACCGTCACTGGCCATGAAGAACCGTAATTTGATCACGGACTCTGACAGGGGTCCAGCTGCTTGAAAAGAGAAAAGAGACATGAGAAGAGAAGTCCTGAAGAAGGGTCTCAGTGCTAAATGTTGATTGTTTACTCTTCTCCGCAGATGCTGCCTGACCTGCTGAGTTTCTCCGGCATTCTGTGTGTTGCAGAAGAATAAACTATTTGTAGAGTTATACAATATGGAAGCAGGTCCTTTGCTCCAGCTGGTTCATACTGATCCGAATGCTCCATCCAAACCAGCCCTATTTGCTAGTGTTTGACTCGTAATCTTCCAATCGATCTACCTGTCCAAATGAAATTAACTATGTTTATGATTCTTCTTGTTTCTGATGGAATGTAGTTGTGATGCTGCTGCAAGTGCATTTTTCATTGCACCAATGCAAAGGTTAATTTAATATCAGAGAATGTGCATGGTATACAACCTAAAACTTATACTCTTCACAGACATCCACAAAACAACAAACCCCATAGTATGAATGATAGAAACACCGAAGCCCCGAAATCCCACTTCCCCACCCTTCACAACACGGAGAGCGTTCTGAGCGGTTGCATCACCCACTGCCTTGTTATACTTCTTTCGCACAAGCCGTTTATTCTCCTTTATATTGTAGCTTCCATTGCTCCCAATGTGGCCTCCTCCACATTGGTGAGACCTGTCGTAAATTAGGGGACCGCTTTGTCAAGCACCGCCACTCTATTTGCCGAAAGCAGAACTTCCCGGTCGCCGAACATTTTAATTCTGATTCTCATTCCTGTTTCCACATGTCAGTCCGTGGCCTGCTCTTGTGCCAAGATGAGGCCAATCTCAGGATAGAGGAGCAACACCTTATATTCCATCTGGGTACCCTCCATTCCAATGAATATCAATTTCATCCCTCTTTCTCTATTCCTCACTCTGACCTTTTACCTCTTCTTACCTGCCTATTATTTCCCTCGGGTCCTCTTCTCTTTCCCGTTCTCCTATGGTCCACTTTCCTCTCCTATCAGATTCTTTCTTCTCCAGCCCTTGACCTTTCCCACCAACCTGGCTTCACCTATCACCTTCCAGCCATCCTCTTATCCCTCCTTCCCATCCTTTTATTCAGGCATCTTTCTCCTTCTTTCTCAGTTCTGAAGAAGGCTGTCGACTCAAAACATTGCCTGTTTATTCATTTCCATAGACGCTTCCAGTCAAGATGGCACCAGGACACGATTCTTCGGGCGACACCTTGCAGGTAGCAAATCTCTCGAATTATTTCACTTTCTTTTTGTTTTGTTTGTGTTGTGGGAACTGTTAGAGCCCATGACGTGCATTTTGGAACTTGATCGAAGAATCCGGTGCTGTGTTGTGTCCAGAGAGATGCCTCGTGGAGATTAGAGACCCGGGGTGTGGCAAAAGGCTGGCTCATGGAAAAGACCAGGGACAAGGTGTGGGGTCATGAACAATTCCATCTCGAAGTGGTGAGGAAGATTAAAGCATCGAGGTGACATTGATCAATAGCTGGATCGGCGCATTTGGACCTGGTTCGGATCATTTGGACCAGGGGATGAGTTTGAGTGGCCAAAAGATGCTTCTGATATTCTGAGATTTATGTGACTATGGACTGTGCTTTATATTGGTTTCCTTCAGTTTTTAGATGCTTTCTTTCTTGTGGCCAATTGGTGGGTGAGTGATCTGTTAATTTTGAGTGTGGGAGTTTTAATGCTACTGTCACTCTGCTTTTCTGCAAGTGAGAGGGTCAGGAATTATTACTGTTGCTGTTTTCTTTCTGCAAGAGAGTGGTTCGGGAATTGTTATCGTCACTGATTTTTTCTGCGGGTGAGGGGGTCGAAGATTGTTATCGTGGCTGTTTTTTTCTGCAGGAAAGGGGTAGGGAATTTGATGCTATTGCTGCTGTTTTTTTCTGTGGGGGAGGGTGTCTGGGATTTTGGGGTCTGCAAGTTTTGTTTCTTTCCTTTTTCATGTGGGGGGGGTAGTTGACGTCTTTTCTTTCATCTACTCCCATGATCATTCTGTATTTCGTGGCTATCTGGAGAAGACAAATGTCAGAGTTGTATTGTACATGCACACAATAGAATGAACCTTTGGGGAGGAGGTAGAGGAGCCTGAAGACCTGCACTCGATATTTTAGGAACAGCTTCTTCCTCTCTGCCGTCAGATTTAAAAAGGCCCATTAACCCATGAATCTCTCTGTGGCTATCCACCCCATAGGATGATGATGGTTCCTTTTAGTCAGTTTGTGGGGAACCCCACTCCTCAGAAAGGAACAGCGTGTGTGTGAGTGGATTTTAGGTGAGTAGGGGATTGCACAGGTCCAGACCCACCCTCCCGACATCCCCTCCCAGATCCAGCGGCATGGTGGGGTCCAAGACGGTTGAGGGAAATTCGGTTGCAGTGAATGGCCAGACCAAGCTTCGATGCAAGGGGTGCCCTTTCCGCGCTTCATGGCACGTGTTTGCTAGATGGCCGTTGACCCTATGAGAGGGTTCATCTGCCCTTTGACAGGTCTTGGTTCTCGTCCTACAGGGTGTCTAGCCACCCTCTTCACCAAGCAAGCCTGGTGGGGGAGCCGGTTTAGTCGCCGACCACCGGACAATGCGACAGGTAGTACTGGGTTACATAGTACCAGCAGCACTCAGACGAGTGACCTGACCAAGCTACTATGAATACTATCATGAATACTACCTCATTATTTACCCTCTTACACTACTTATTTATGTGATTTTTAATTTTAACTTATATTATTTTTCTCTTGCACAGTACAGCTGTAACAAAACAACAATGTTCACAACACACAAGACTGTATATATAGCTAGGGTGCAGTGCTGTGTTTGTCAACATGGAGCTGAGGTTGAGTTTGTAAATCTGGCGGCAGCAAAGGATGTTGTGAACGGCGAGGGTGGAGTGCCACGGGAGGGGTGTGGGACAGGTGGCAGAGAAAGCGTGCCAGAAATAGCGGGTGGCACTGGTGCAGGCACACCCAGCCCTGGGACACCAGGCAAGGTCATTTTGATTCCAAACAAATGGTTTATTGATCAATACAGAATGTCCCTCCGGTGCTTCCCCACTTCCTCCCCTTAATCTTCTCCTTTTCCCAGTCATGATTCCCCTTTGCACTCTCAGTCCACGTAGAGACCTATAGCAGAATCAGGTTTATCATCATTTACATAAGTCATGGATTTTGTTTTTTTAGCAGCAGTAACAGTACAGTGCAATACATACAATTACTACAGAACTGTGCAAAATATATACATATATATACTGTGTGTGTATATGTATACACACTTGACTCTGATACTGATTACTGATTCTGACATGTATTTGTGCATGTGACAGTAAAGTTGTCTTTGGCTCTGACTTTTGAATCTTTGGAATTCTCTACCTTGAAGGATTGTGGACCTCAAGCACTGTTTATTCAAAGCGAGATTGATATTAAGGGACTGGAGATTGTAGGAAAAGTGCAGGGAAATAAGGTTAAGGTGGAAGATCAGACATGATCTTGACGAATTGGAGAGCAGGTTCAAGTGGTTGATCGCTGCTGCTGGGTCTTGTATTCTGCTGTTCTAACTAGAATTTCCAAACACACTAGACATCTCCGTGATATGCCAAAGCCAGAGTTGAGCTGGTCCCTCCCTCATACCCCTGAGCTGTGACTGTACTGATTTGCAAATGTGTTGGGACATTGAAAACCGTGATGACTCTTCATTAAATTAGTTCTATTAACGAGGCCCATTCTTACGCAAATTACAGTTGCTGTTAAATAGCTTTCGCTTATGCTTCAAAATTTATCTTTAACAAGCCTGACGAGCTCTGTCACTTCACTATTCCAGATAAGAGGATCACAATTATGCTAATCTAACTCGATTTACATATGCAAATACAATTAATTACTAACTCCTGATGCTCCTCAGCAGCTTGTGACATATAAGTCGTACATTATAGGAGACTGCAGGAAATGATGCATGGAGCTTTGTTGGGAGTTTCACATGGAAATGGAGAAATATTAGTATTTAGGGGGGTAGGTGGGAAACAGAGGACAGAATCAGTCCAGTCCTGACCAGAAATATTGACTGTTGTCTTCACCCCGGATGCCGTTTGACCTGCTGGGGACTTCACATCAGTCAGTCTGCTTGTTTCAGATGTAACTCTCTGGGCCAGGCTCTCACCTTTGAGCACATGGGGTGCAGGTGCCAATGCTTTCTAGTCATAAAGAGCACTGAAACAGGCCTTTCAGCCCATCGTGCCCATGCTGACCATTGCACTCATTAATACTAATCCCATTTACCCACATTAGATTGATAGTCTTCTATGCCTTGGAGATTCAAGTGCTTCTTAAATTAGGAGAGTCCCTGCTTCCATCACCTTGCCAGCCAGTGGGTTCCAGATTCCATTCACCCCCTTGTGTTAAAAAAATTCCTTCAGATCTTCTCTAAACCTCAAACAAAAAAAAAATCTACAGAAGCTGGAAATCCAAAACAACACACACAAAATGCTCTAAACTCCTCTAAACCTACTATCTCTTACCTTAAGCCAATGTCCTCTTGACTTACACAAATGCTGAAGAAACTGAGCAAGTCAGTAAGCATTTAGTCATAGTCATAGTCATACTTTATTGATCCCGGGGGAAATTGATTTTCATTACAGTTGCACCATAAGTAATTAAATAGTAATAATAAAACCATAAATAGTTAAATAGTAATTTGTAAATTATGCCAGGAAATAAGTCCAGGACCAGCCTTTTGGCTTGGGGTGTCTGACCCTCCAAGGGAGGAGTTGTAAAGTTTGATGGCCACAGGCAGGAATGACTTCCTATGATGCTCTGTTTTGCATCTCGGTGGAATGAGTCTCTGGCTGAATGTACTCCTGTGCCCACCCAGTACATTATGTAGTGGATGGGAGACATTGTCCAAGATGGCATGCAAATTTTTTTTAGGCCAAGACCCTTCCTTTGCAGTCCTAATGAAAGGTCTTGACTATAAAGGTAAAGAATTTATGCCCCTCCATAGAGGCTGCCAGGCATGCTAAATTCCTCCAGCATTTTGTATGTATTGCTCAATATTTTGATCATCAGAAGAATCTCTTGCATTTATGATCTGGCATTTTGTCTTAGACACCAACACAACGAGCAAAGATGTCTACGCTATCTAAGCCCCTTTTATGTTTATATCTCAGGTCACCCCTCAGTTCCCAGCACTCTAGGGGAGATGAACTTCCTTCTGTGATTTGAGAACAAAGGTTCACACGGTAGAGACAAGGGGATGCAGCACTCTTGGTGTTGTCTTCTCCACAAGAAGGATCCCATCTCCTGGTGATCAGCAATGACCTTGAGCTGATAGCTTGTCTGTCGTCAGACCAGTTTGGTGACCTCCTGATTCGCAGCTGCTGAGAGAGCCCAGCACGATGAGAACCTTCTCCATTACAGGAAGTGGACAAAGTCAAAATGGAACTAAATGATGACTCCTTTGCTCACATCTTCAGAAAGAGCTCTATTTCTATCTTTGATATCTTTTCTCCCCCTTTTCAAGGTTCTTTTGAAGATCCTGACCTGGAGTTACAGTCTGACTTTGGTTCTTTGCGGGAATGGGACCCGCTCTCAGGGCCTCACAACCGGCCGCTTTTTGATATCCCGTGGACGCGGCCTGGAAGACTAGCGCCTTCACGTTGCTGGATTTTTGTGGCTCTGAAGACGTGCTGATTCTAGGCCGGTGCCTCTAACTGAGGCATCGGGAGCAGTGTGTTAGCTGCCATAGGTGGTGTGTCCAGAGATTAACGCCTTTCTGGGGCCGACTCTCTGGGCGTAGAGCTCAGAAAAAGTGAAATTGTTGTTCTGTGATAGCGGTACATGGCAAGGCATAAAAATTACTGTAAGATACAATAAAATAAACAAACATTGCAAAAGGAAAATAACAAAGTCATGTTCATGAGTTGATGGATCACTTATAGATCTGATGGCAGAGAGGAAGAAGCTGGTTGGGTATGGGCTAAATCATGGTGACAGGGTCTACACCCCAAAGCAGTCTGAGATCAAGGAACGACCTGATGTTCGGATGATTTAAGTGCTGGGCCATATTGAAAAGATCAGCGTGTCAGGATCGGAGGCGAGGTGAGGGCTGGTTCTGCTCACTGCTCCACGGCATCTACTCAGCTCTACGGTGAACTGCAGTGACGCCAGGCTTCGTGTCTGTGGTCTCGCAACATTCACTTGGCTTTACGATGAACTGCGGGCACGTGGCCAAGTGGTTAAGGCATTGGACTAGCGACCTGAAGGTCGTGAGTTCGAGCCCCAGCCGAGGTAGCATGTTGTGTCCTTGAGTAAGGCATTTAACCACACAGTGCTCTGCGACGACACTGGTGCCAAGCTGTATTGGCCCTTGCCCCTCCCTTGGACAACATCGGTACCGTGGAGAGGGGAGACTTGCAGCATGGGCAATTGCCGGTCTTCCATACAAACTTACCCAGGCCTGCGCCCTGGAGAGTGAAGACTTTCCAGGCGCAGATCCATGGTCTCGCAAGACTAACGGATGCCTTACACATTACGCTGAACTGCAGTGAACACCAGGCTTCGTGTCTGTGGTCTCGCGACATTCACTCGGCTTTACGATGAACTGCGGGTGTTGCCTGCTCCAGCTGTAATGATGCCTGGCTTCGTGTCTTTAGTAACACTCCAGTTCTGAATGCTACTTACGTATTGTATAGCGTTCAGAACTTACTTATTGTACGCCCAATTTAGTTTTTTTTCTCTTTCTCTCCCTGCAATGGGTGTCTGTTTTAATGGGCTCTTTCAAGATTTCTTTGTTTTGTGGCTGCCTGTAAGGAGACGATTCTCAGGGTTGTAAAATGTATACATACCTTGATAATAAATGTATTTTGAACGTTGAACTTTGAACTAAAATGCTGAGTGTGGGTCTTCAGACTCCAATACCTACTCCCTGGTTGTAGTAATGAGAAGGAGAAGTGTCCGGGGGGTGAGAGTCCTTTATGATGGCTGGTGCCTTCTTGATGCACTGACCTTTGAAGATGATCTTGATGGTGGGGAGGTTTGAGCAGTAATGGATTTAGCTGAGATCATAACCCTCCACAGCCTCTTGAGATCCTGTGCATTGGAGCCTCGGCAGCAAGCAGTGATGCAACCAGTCCGAATACTCCCCGCCGTACCTTTGCAGAAATTTGCTAGTGTCTTTGATGACCTGCCAAATCTGCTCAAACTTCCCAACAAAGTATCAACACTGGAGTGCCTCCTTTGCAATGACAACAATATGTTGGGCCCAGGATCCATCCACTGAAATGTTGATGCCCAGGAACTTGAAGCTACTCACTCTTCCCACCACTGACCTCTCGATGAGGGCTGATGTGTGTTCCCCCGACTTCCCCTTCCTGAAATCCACAGTCTTGGTCCTGCTGCTATTAAGTGCAGAGTTTACATGAACGGCTTTGACAGCTAGTGATCCTGGGGGATACAGATAAATATTAGCTTTATTTATCACAGTTACAGCACAGCACGTGTGAAATGTGTCGTTCTGTGTCAATGGTCAGCACAGTCTGAGTATTGTGCTGCGGCAGACCGCAACTGTTGACACACATCTGGCGCCAACGTTGTGTGCCCGCAACTTGGAGTATGGAAGGAAAATGGAACAGACAGTCACGGGGAGAACATAGAAACTTCTTACAGGCTGTGGTGGACTTGAACCCCAGTCGATAATCACTGGCACGCTGAAGAAATTGTGCTAACTGCTATGCGGTCTCAGCGGCAGTCAAATCCCTTCAGGGCCGGAGGTACCCAAGTGCAATTGGAAAGGCACGGTATAGCGCTCAGGGTCTGCCGATGGCCGGGATCTCCTTTCGGAAGACTACAAGCACATCCAGCTTAAGTCTTGCCAGCAGGACAACCCACTTTCTCCGCTTCCCATCCAACAACGCCTCACGGCACAGAAGAGGAAACTAGCGGGTGCAACCACCCCCACCCCCCTTCCCATGAAAAAGTTGCTCGACTCTATTGGTCTGATCGCTTAGATCCATGGAACGCTCTTCGGAAAAATATTAAAAAGAAACCTGTCTGGGGCTACTTACCAGATATCAAAACCCTGTCAAAAGCCAATTGAATCGAGCTTCCTGTTCTTCCCTTTGTGAGTGCTCTCCTTTGAACTGTCACAGATGAAACATGAAGAATGAGATTACGTTCAACTTCTGCATCAAACCACTGACACATTCTCAGACGCTCTTTACCATTGTGTTTTGTCGATCAGTCAAGTGTCTCTGGAGACCAAATGAAGAAGTAGCAGCCAGACATTAAGATCCTGATTGTAGATCTGCGTTTTGACGATGTTCTTGCTGCGTTTCAAAGGCACCCCTCATGGGGATGTGGAAAAGCTTGTAGGATTGCTGGCTGCGTGGGCTTTGTTATGTTTGGCTCTTTGTCTGTGGAACCAGGTTGACGGTCTGGCAGCCTTCTCTTGCGTCTGCCTTGATGAGGCGTGTAGGTACTCTGAAGCAAGTTGTTAGCAGCCTTAAGGCTCGGAGCAGAAAATGGCCGTTCAGAATAGGAACCAGGTTTAATATCACCGTCATTTGTCATGAAATTTGTCGTTTTGCAGCAGCAGTACCATGCAATACATAGTAATAAAAAGTAAATCACAAGAGGAAGTGTGTTTATTGCCGTAAAGCGGGTAATTACAAGGATCTTGCCTGACTGGGGGACCTGTGATATAGGGAAAGTTTGAATAGGTTTAGGGTGAAAGGTGAAATATTTATGGGGAAACCGAGGGGGAACTTCTTCACCCAGAGGGTGATGCAAATGTGAAACGAGCTACCAGCGGAAGTGGGTTTGGTTGCAACAGCTAAGAGAGTTCAGATAAGTATCTGGGTGAGGAGGGTATGGAGGGCTATGGTCCAGGTGCAGGTCAATGGGACGAGATACAATAACAGTTCAGAATGGACTAGATGGGCTGAAGAACCCGTTTCTGCGCATAATGCTCCAGGACTCCAGGTTAGGAGAGCACAGGAGAATAAGGGGAGATCATTAAGGGGTATATGAAATTATGAGGGGTATAGATAGGGTGAATGCATGGAGACCTTTCCCCCTGGGTAGAGTGAAGCTACAACTACAACTGGAGATCATAGGTTTAGGAAGAACAGTGAAATACTTAAGGGGAATCTGAGGGGAAAACTTCTTCACTCAGAGGGTGGTGCGAATGTGGAATCAATTGCAGCATTAAGAGAAGTTTGAATAGGTACCTGGATGAGATGGGTTTGGAGGGACGTGATCCAGGTGCAGGTAGACGTGACTAAGCAGGTCTGGGCTATCATGGACTAGTTTGGTCATAGGGCATCTTGATGTGCTGCAGTGCTCTGTGACACCATGACCCTACCAACCTGAAAGAGTCAGAATGCAGAAAGCACAAAGGTGCAGCAAGATTAGGAGGCAGGGTAGAAACATACTGCAGCGAAGCATGAAGTGACATCAAGGAAAGCCCCCCTCGCCCGCCCGCCCACACGTTCCTGAGGAACAGGCACCCGGTTTGGCCACAGCTGAAGTGAGGAGAGCCCAAGCCAGGGTAAGCTGCAGGGCCAGACAACATACCTCGACAGGAGTTTAGGGACTGTGCGGCAGACTAACAGAGGTCCTAAGGGACATCCTTAATATCTCTTCAAAACATTTCACTGTCCCTGCTGGCTTCAAGACAGCCATCATCAGACAAAAATAAATGGAAGAGAAGAAGATAAAAAGTCAAGTTGCAGTTTCAAAAAGGCACCAATCTGCATGCTGTTGGTGAAAAAAATATATAACAATGAGAATGACACGGGACCGTGTAGCCTTGTGACTTACAACGTGAAAACGTACAAGAGACGAGCAACGTGGCTTACACCAGAAGTGAACGGCAAATTAGCATGAAATTGGGCAGACTTGGTTGTTTCAGCCAAACCACAAAATGAGTTTGAATGGCATTTCAAAGAGACTGAACTGAAGCCTGCAGATATACAACTAAGAATTCATACTGGAGAAAAGATAATCTGAGGGAATAATATTTGTAACGGTGAAATACAATAACCAACAAGTCACATTGGCCTTGTATATGGTAGAAACAGGAGGGCAAGCATTGTGGGGCTGTGATTAGCTGATCCAGCTAAAACTCCTTTGGAGATCCACCTGTCATTTGCACGCCACATCCCATGCAATCAAGTCGACTGAAACAAAATAAGAAAGATACTGGATGATGCCACAGCAGTGTCAAGAATGGCATTGGAAAACTCAAACATATGAAAGGTAATTTGAATAAAAATGCCACATTCAAATTTTACAAAGCCCATGCAGTTTTTCATGTCATCTGTGACAAAGAAACCAGTGAGCTAGATCGCATGGAAGCTGAAAGAATTCTTTCCAAAGTTGAGTGGAGCCCATGGGCAATGCCAATGATCCCAGTAGCTAAAAAGAATGGGTTGGTCAGGATCTGTGGTGATTTTAAGGTCACCATCAACCCAATACGGAAAGTAGATCAGTATCATCTTCCCAGGATAGAGGATATCTTTGCAAACCTTTCTGGAATGAAACACTTTAGAAGGTAAGCTCAGGCCAACTTGCAGAAGGAGGTGGAAGAGAAGTCCGAAGTGTTTCTCACCATAAGCACTCACAAAGGGCTTTATCACTCTAACAGGTTTATGTTTGGAGTAGCATCTGCACCTGCACGCTGGCAGAAATTTATGGACCACAAGGTGCTTGCAAGGCTGCCCAGGCACTCAGTTCTACATGGATGACATCATTGTTACTAGTAAGGATGAAAGGAATGTCTCCAAAATCTCAAAGCAGTGTTAAAAAGATGAGAAGGTTATGGGCTTAGAGAGTGATGCAACAAATGTGAATCCTTTAAACCAAGCATCACTTACTGTGGTCACACCATTGACGCACAAGATTTATACAAGTGTGCTGAGAAATTTCAAGAGGTGGTGAATGCCCCGAGACCAAAGGATATGGCAAAGTTATGCTGCTCCACCCCTTGTACAAACTTACTTATTACCACAGATGGGGAAGAACTGGCAATGGACAAAGCAGTGAGGTGACTTTCCGAAAGGTAAGGGAAATGGTGACATCAGACACTGTACTCACACATTATAATCCACACGGACCAGTGAAACTTGCCCATGAAGCCTTGCCTTGTGGTATAGGTGCAGTCATGTCACCTGTTATGAGTGATAGAGGTGAACATGCCATAGCCTTTGCATCAAGTTCCCTTACTGCTGCAGAGAAAAAATTTGCCCGGATTGACTGAGAGGCCTTTAGTCTGGGTTGCGGTGCGAAGTATTTCAACCAGTACTTGGATGGGAGAGAGTTTACACTCGTTACTGATCATCAACCACCGGTGTCCATTTTCAATCCACGGAACGGTGTTCCGCTAACAGCAACAGCACGAATGCAGAGATGGCATCTGGTTCTCGGAGGACACAATTCCAAGGTGGAATTCAAGAGGATGACCAATCATGGATTTGCTGATGGATTGTTCCGTTTGCCCTTGGAAACAGCAGGTGGGAACTTCTGACTGTAGCAATGAGAGATTGAAAATATTATGAATACACCTGCCCGTTGGTTGGCACAAGTCTTCAGAGCCTCATCAGGTACTTCATTGATGCTTGCTGCCTTACGAGGGTTCACCCTCCTGAAAGACAGTCTGACATTGGCATCCGAGACAGAGATCACAGAGTCACCGAGTGCACAGTTGCAGTTATATTCTCCCTTTCAAAGCGGACTTCTTCAAGTGCACCTGGTTAAAACCTCCCACAATGATGGTAAACGTGTCAGACTATCTCTTCTTCCAAACCATCTTGAAGAAGAGATTTATCTCCATGTTCCTGCTTCGATCTGATTGAACTTCTAGCACCAGTAAAATACACTTCTCCTGATTAAATGGGGTGAAGTCACTTGGTGTCATTTCTTTGGTTGTTATTATTTGTGGGAGTTTGATGGTAAAAAGTGGTTGACACATTTCCTTCTCCATATGTCACAAATATGCTTCATTAGCATTAAAGTGTGGTTGGAAGACAGGAACGACGCTGCAGGAATGCAAGCTCTCCCTTGATTCAGAGCCCCGGTACATAAATCAGAAAATATTCCAAGATCACCAACATTCCACCAACAATGCACCTTTGACTTTGGGATGTGGGAGGAAATTGGACATCAATGACCTTGGAAATAGTACTTGTTTTAGCCCAAGAGCTAAGAGACTTAAGTCGGTAGCTCAAGTGCGAGAGAAGGCCAATTGACCATTCTGACACCAACTGAGCTAAATCCCAAAGTCCAGGCAAGCGCTGAAAACATTGATGTAACAAGCCACTCTAATTCACTGGATGATGTACATGGACACTGAAAGCTAATATGCAGATGGAGCAAGAGAGTAGGAAAGTGAGTGATATGCTGGTCTCTATCTGAGCACAAGAGTAAAGTAGCCTTTCCTGCAATTATTCAGTGTCATAGTGAGACTGCAGCTGAAGTATTGTGTCCAGTTTTCAGTACCCAACCTAAGAAATAATGCTCCTGGCACAGAGGGAGCCCAGTGAACGCACAGGAGACCGGTTCTAGTCCTGGTGGGTTTGCAGCAGGAGGTCAGCTTGTATACATTAGGCCTGTATTCGCCACCAGAAAAGGACATTTCATTAAAACTTTCAGAATTCATTAGCCTTGAAGCAGGGAGGATGGAGAGTCCAGAGGAAGTTCACAAGGATGATTCCAGGAATGAAAGAGATATCATATGAGGAATGTTTGATGGTTCTGGGTCAGTACTCACTGGAATTCAGAAGGATGAGGGAGGATCTCATTGAAACCTTTCAAATGTTGAAAGGCCTAGACGAGTAGATGTGGAAAGGATATTTCCCATGGTGGGAGAGTCTAGGACAAGGGGGCACAGCCTCAGGATAGAGGGGCGCCCTTTCAAAACAGAGATGCAGAGAAATACCTTTAGCCAAAGGGTGGTGAATATGTGGAATTTGTTGCCACATGCAGCTGCAGAGGCCAGGTGGTTGGGTGTATTTAAGGCAGAGATTGATAGGATCTTGATTGGACATGGCATCAACGGTTATGGGGAGAAGGCTGGGAACTGGGGTTAAGGAAATTAGAAAAAATGGATCAGCCATGATTGAATGGCAGGGCAGGGTCGATGGACCAGATGGCCTAATTCTGCTCTTATGTCTTATGGTCTTTCCCCTAGTTGAGGAATCTAGAAGCAGGGGTAACAGTTGCTAAATAAGAACAGACTATTTAAGGCTGAGATGAGGAGAAATCTCTTCAATGAGGATGGGAAATAATTGGATCTTTACCCTGGAGGATTACCAAGGCTCAGCTAATGAGTTCAATGTGAGAGGGAGAAGATCAAATAACACCTAGAATACTTCATTGTGCCTGTAATTGACTTAGAGAACAGTTGTATAATATGAATGGAGCTGCCTGTTTCTCTTCCTATTTATTGCCTGTTATGCTGCTGGTAATTAGGGCAGCCATTCTCTTCCTAAACTTACAGGGAAATAAATACTTCTACATGTTCAACCCAAGGAAACTTGCGGCAGTTCACAGAATTTTTATTTTATATACTGGCGTCTTTTCCAAAATATTTTCTCAGCTCAACAGGTTGGAGAATACTTACATCTTTCCCTATTTTGATACCAACTGGCAGTATTAGCGAGATACTAATTCAAGCGGAGTATCAATGCAAACAGAGCCTCACACAGAGCCGTCTGACACACATCAGGAGGTTTCACAATGTGAATTAGATTCAGGTTTAATATCACTGGCACCAGTCGTGTGATTTGTTGTTTTGCGGTGGCAGTGTATTGCAATACATAATGATAAAAAAATAGAAATTGCAACAAAAAATGTACTTTTAAAAATTAAATTAAATAAGTAGCGCAAAATCTGAGCAAGAAAATTGAGGACGTGTACGAAGGTTCAATGTCCATTCAGAAATTTGATGGATTTGGTGAGAGGAAGGAGCTGCTCCTAAAGCATTGAGTGTATGCCTTCAGGCTCCTGTACTTCATCCGTGATGGTACCAATAAGATAGATAGATAGATAGACATACTTTATTGATCCCGAGGGAAATTGGGTTTTGTTGCAGTTGCACTAACCAAGAATAGAGTATAAATATAGCAATATAGAACCATAAATAATTAAATAATAATATGTAAATTATGCCAGGAAATAAGTCCAGGACCAGCCTATTGGCTCAGGGTGTCTGACCCTCCAAGGGAGGAGTTGTAAAGTTTGATGGCCACAGGCAGGAATGACTTCCTATGACGCTCTGTGTTGCATCTCGGTGGAATGAGTCTCCGGCTGAATGTACTCCTGTGCCCAACCAGTACATTATGTAGTGGATGGGAGACATTGTCCAAGATGGCATGCAACTTAGACAGCACCCTCTTTTCAGGCACCACCGTGAGAGAGTCCAGTTCCATCCCCATAACATCACTGGCCTTGCGAATGAGTTTGTTGATTCTGTTGGTGTCTGCTACCCTCAGCCTGCTGCCCCAGCACACAACAGCAAACATGATAACACTGGTCACCACAGACTCGTAGAACATCCTCAGCATCGTCCGACAGATGTTAAGGGTCCTCAGTCTCCTCAGGAAATAGAGACGGCTCTGACCCTTCTTGTAGACAGCCTCAGTGTTCTTT
Source organism: Mobula birostris (assembly GCF_030028105.1). Taxonomy (NCBI): domain Eukaryota; kingdom Metazoa; phylum Chordata; class Chondrichthyes; order Myliobatiformes; family Myliobatidae; genus Mobula; species Mobula birostris. The sequence goes on from NC_092401.1 coordinate 11,171,072, forward strand.
GACCAGTCCAGTTTATTGTTAATTCGTATCCCCAGGTATTTGTAATCCTCCACCATGTCCACACTGACCCCCTGGATGGAAACAGGGGTTACCGGTGTCTTAGCCCTCCTCAGGTCCATCACCAGCTCGTTAGTCTTTTTCACGTTAAGCTGCAGATAATTCTGCTCACACCATGTGACAAAGTTTCCCACCGTAGCCCCGTACTCAGCCTCATCTCCCTTGCTGATGCATCCAACTATGGCAGAGTCATCAGAAAACTTCTGAAGATGACAAGACTCTGTGCAGTAGTTGAAGTCTGAGGTGTAGATGGTGAAGAGAGAGGGAGACAAGACAGACCCTTGTGGAGCCCCAGTGCTGCTGATCACTCTGTCGGACACACAGTGTTGCAAGCACACGTACTGTGGTCTGACAGTCAGGTAATCAATAATCCATGAGACCAGGAAAGCATCCACCTACATCGCTGTCAGCTTCTCCCCCAGTAGAGCAGGATGGATGGTGTTGAACACACTGGAGAAGTCAAAAATCATGACCGTCACAGTGCTCACTGGCTTGTCCAGGTGGGCGTAGACGCGATTCAGCAGGTAGACGATGGCATCCTCAACTCCTAGTCGGGGCTGGTAGGTGAACGGGAGGGGATCTAAGTGTGGCCTGACCATAGGCTGGAGCTGCTCCAGAATAGGTCTCTCCAGGGTCTTCATGATGTGGGAGGTCAATGCCACCGGACTGTAGTCATTGAAGCCGCTGGGGCGTGCCCTGAGTGCTGAGCGACCTTAATGATAGACGCTGCCTATGTGAGGCATCGCTTTTTGAAGATGGCCTTGATGCTGGGGAGGCTGGTGCTCACGTTGAAGCTGGCTGAGTTTGAAAATTTCTGCAGCTTTTATCTATCCCGCGCAGTTGTCCCTCCATACCAGATGATGAAACAAGGAGTTAGAAGGTTCTCCAGAGTACATTTGCAGAAATTTGCAAGAAATTTGTAGAAATATTTTGGTGTCATACAAAGTCTCCCCAAACTCCTGATGAAATATAGCCACTGTCGTGCCTTCTTTTCTAATTGCATCAATATGTTGGGGCCAGGGTAGATCCTCAGAGGTGTCAACACCTAGAAACTTATAAGTGTTCACCCTTTCCACTGCTGATCCCTCAAAAAGGAGTAATGTGTGTTCCCTCAACATCTCCTTCCTGAAGCCTTACCGATGTTGAGTACAAGGTTGCTGTGACATCACTCTACCAGCTGATCTATTTCACTCTTGTAAGGCTTCTTATCTCCATCTGAAATTCTGCCAACAATACTTGTGCTTATGGCAAATTTATAAACGGTGCTTGAGCTGTGCCTACCCACGCCTACGTGGGTGCAGAGAGGTTAGAGCAGTGGGCTAGGCACACATCCTTGAGGTGCGCCAGTGTGGACTGTCAGCAAGGAGGAGATGTTATTTCCGACCTGCTCTGACTGTAGTCTGCTGATGAGGAAATCGAGGATCCAGTTGCAGAATGAGGAACGGAGACCCATGTTTTGGAGCTTGTTGATTGGTACTGAGAGTCTGGCGGTGTTGAATGCTGAAGTGTAATCAAGAACCAGCAGCCTGACTTGGGTATTGCAATTGTCCAGGTGATCCAAGGCTGAGTGGAGAGCCAGTGAGATTGCATCCACTGTAGGCTTATTGTGGTGATAGGCAAATTGCTGTGGGCCCAGGTCCTTGTTTAGGCAGGAGTTGATCCTGGCCTTGACTAACCTTTCAAAGCACTTTATCACAGTAGATGTGAGTGCCACTGAGTGTCATGGTCCGGTCCGTAAAGTCCGTATTCTGGTTCATGGTCCGGTCCATAGCTCCTTATTCCAGGGTTTCTGATTTTCCCCAGTTTCTGTTGTAGGCACTTGATTCTCATTTTGGTGTTGAGACATAAATACCTCTGCAAACCAGGGATTCCCTGCTGGACTGTTCTGTTCCCTTCCCTGTCTTTTCCCCCCTTGCTTGACTTTCTGCCTGGATACCTCGCCTGACTCTCTGCCTGGATACCTCACCCCCATTGTGACACTGGGTGATAGTCATTGAGACTGCTCACCCTGCTCTTCTTTGGCACTGGTATGATTGTTGCCCTTTTGAAGCAGGTGGGAACCTCCGACTGCAGCAGTGAGGGATTCAAGATTAACACTCCTGTCAGTTGGTTGCAGAGGTTTTCAGTGCCCTACCAGATACGCCTGATGCCTTACGAGGGTTCACCCTCCCAGAAGATGTTCTGACGTCTTCCTCTGAGACAGAGATCACAGAGTCGTTAGGTGCCTCAGGGATTCACACAGTTATAGTTTTATTCTCCCTTTCAAAGCATACAAGGCATTGAGCTCATCTGAAACATCACAACCAGTCATGATGTTAGGTTTCGCCTTGTAGGAAGTAATGGTCTGCAAACCCTGCCAGAGCTGACGTGCATCTGATCCTGTCTCTAATGTCAATTGGAATTGTTTTTTGTTCTTAAAATAGCCTTCCATAGATCATACCTGGGCTTCTCGTTCCATAGGTCATACCTGGGCTTGTATCGTTCTGGATCACCAGTCTTGAATGCCACAGATCTAGCCCTCAGCAGAATACAAATCTTCTGGTTCATCTATGGCTTCTGGTTTGGCTACATCTGGTATACTCTTAAAGGCACACGTTCATCCACGCAGTTCTTCATAAAGTTGGAGCCAACTCTGCCCTACTCATCCATATTTAAAGATGAATCCCTGAAGATTGTCCAGTTCTCTAACTCAAGGAAAGCAGAGACTCCTCTGCCTTCCTTGACCATACCTTCTTGCTCCTCACCACTGGTGGAGAGGCCTTTAGTCTCTACAGGTACACCTGGAGTAGGAGTACAGACTTTCCAAAGTGTGGACATGGAATAGCATAGTAAATATTCTTCATGGTGGTATCAATGGTGGTCAAGTGTGTAGGCACCTCTGGTTCCTCAGGTGACATAATTGCTGGTAGATGTTCAGAGACTTCTTCAAGTTGGCTTGTTTGAGATTCTCCCTGCAATGATGGAAAGGCATCAGGATGCATTGTTTTGTGACTGCTGATTACAGTATTCAGCTCCTGATGCTGCCTGATGTTGGTCAGAGGTGGAAAGCGCACTGCTACCAGGATGATGGCAGAAAACTCCCTCGGCAGATAAAATGGATGTCATTTGACCGCTAGATGTTTCAGGGCGGGTGGGCAAGATTGAGACAAAACCATTACCACCAGATACCTCCTGTCTCCAGTCTTCTCCCATGGGATGCTGACCACCAGTTGTCCTTCTCATAGAGTTAGATGAAGATAGACAGGTCAGACAACCAATGGTAACAGAGGTCAGTAGGGTTCCTGGAGCAAATGGAAAATAGACAGACCGTTTCATGCCAGTTTGAGTGACTCAATATGGTCAATCAAGTCATCATACTCTCCATCTTTAACTATTTTTCCATCTTATTTTCCTGCTTAGTCTTCAAAAACCTAATCCTTTCCCAAATTCCATTAAAAAGAGAAGAACTATGCATTGCTATAGTCATAAAAAACACAAAGAAAAATCAATTGTGACATAATGGGCAGCTAAAAGAGTCACTGACTCAAGTTCCAGAGATTTGGATTTGATCCTGGCCTCCTTTGCATTGAATTTGCATACTCTCCCCGTGACCGTGTGGGTTTCCTCCAGGTGCCCTGGTTTCCTCCCACATCCCAAAGATGCACAGGTTGGGAGGTTAATTGGCTGCATAAGTTTCCCCTGGTATGCAGGCGAGTGGTAGAATGTGGGTGGGAATCTGATGTGAGTGTGTGGAGATTATAAAAAATATAACTCGGAAAATGTTTAGCTCGGATGGTTGGTGGTTGTGTTGAGCTGTTCTCTGATCTTGGAAAACCGTTTGCAAACACTTTGTCACCATATGAGGAGGCATCATCAGTGTGCTGTTCACTTGTGGTGTGTCTTCTGAGTGCTTGGCCTTTATATACATATCAATCAGCTGACTGGTCATCATTACAGAAACTCAATTGTGACATAGGCAGGTTTAATATATGTTTAAACATGTGCTTGGTCACAGACTAGGAGGTTGAAGAGTCTGCTTCCATATCATTACAACAATGCTGGAAATGCTCAGCAGGTCAGTCAGCACCTGTGGAAGTGAAATAGAGTTAGGATTACATTCAAGTCTTTCCAAGCTTTAGGTAAGAGCAGCCCAGCCAATGCCACTTGCCTGCTCCCTCTTCACAACTATGCAACCCTTCCCTATTAGACAGTCTCCCAGCTTCCTGCTGAGCACTGCAATTGAATCTGCCTCTACTCCTTCCCAATCCTGACCACTAACAGTGCAAAAAGTAGCTCTCCGTGTCACGTTTTTCCCTCTGTCGCTCACTTTCATTTGATGTTGAATTTCAAGTTGCACACGTAAAGTCATTGATCTAAAGTGTTACTTTTGTTTCTCTGCCCACTGAAGCAGCCTGACCTGCTGAGTGTTTACAGAGTTTTCTATTTTATTTCAGATCTCCAGCATCTCCTTTTTTTTTTGAAATTTTTGTGCCTTTCTGTAACACCTCTTGAAACAACAGGACACTCCAACATCAAGGTAGTTCTTTTGCGTTTTGGTCACTGCTGCTAAGTATGGACCACATCTGATTTTAAGCATGGCCCAAATTCTGAAAACATTAATTTAATAAATGACCAGGCAAACAGTTTTAATCTTCTTTTGCGTTGTCTCTGTGTCATTGAGTTATAGAACATGGAAATAAGCCTTTCGGCCCACTTTGTCCCTGCTGCTCCATGAACGATACGACAGTGTTGCTCAAGGGCTGTTCAGGCAGATGCGTGTAGAGACAGGGAATGGATCAGGGTTCCCAACCTGGGGCATAATAAAGGTTGGGAACCCCTTGAAGGATACAGATGTTGTGATGTGCCAGTCGAATTTAGAATCAAGTTCTTCCCCTCCATCATCAGATTTCTGAATGGCCCATGACTTCATGAACAGTACCTCGATATTCCTTTTTTTTTCATTTATTTTGTAATTTATACCAGGTTTTTATTCTGTACATTTACGATCTGGTTATGAGTGTCTAATAGTGAAAGATGACTTTATGTCATACGCACAAGTACCTATATGCACATGTACGGTGAGCAATGTCCAATGCTGCTCGATCCATTGAATTTGTTGTTCTGAATCAATTCAGTGGTTTCTGAGTGATGGAAGAAGAATAATCTCTCATCACGAGTTACAAACTTCTACAGGGTTGGATAGGCTGCGTGCAGGGTGGCTGTTTCCCATTGGCTTGGGGGCCACAGTCTCACAGTAGGGGTTTAGATAAGAAGAGCTTTCTTCACACTGAGGGTGGTGAATCTTTGGATTCTGGAGATTCAGTCAGTGGGTGCATTGCGAACAGATATTGATAGATTTCTGGATATAAAGGGAATCAAAAGATATGTTGGGGGGGGGGGGGGAGTGTGGTAGTGTCAATAAGATGGTGACGCAAGAGATACTTAGCCTGATGAATGTTCTTGACTTGAAACATCAACTTTCCATTTTCCTTCCTAGAAGCATCCTGATCTGATAAATTCTTACATGTGGATTGTTAAAAAGTTATACTCTTGCAATAAATTAGACATAATTTATTTAGGGGCAGAGCAGGAGAGTGGGGTTAAAAGGGAAAATGGATTTTTCATAATGAAATGGCAGAGCAGAATTGACTGGACAATGGCCTAGTTCTGCTTTATATCTTATGGTCTTATAATCTTGACAAACGGTTGAGAAGACGAGAGGGGCCAAATTGCTTTTGTTCATATTTTAATGTTAAATAGATAGTTTTCTTCTGCTAAGGAAAAATTTTAAACAAGGATTCCTGCTAAGCACCTATGCAGGCCAGGCAGTATCTATGGAAAAGAGTATAATCGATGTTTTGGGCTGAGATCCTTCATCGGGAATGGAGAAAAAAAGATGAAGAGTCAAATTCAGAAGGGGGGGGGTGGTGGTAAGGGAGGAAGAAGATCAAAGTGATAGGTGAAACTGGGAGGGGGGGGAAGGGTGAAGTAAAGAGCTGGGAAGTTGATTGGTGAAAGAGGTACAGGCCTGGAGAAGGGGGAATCTGAATCATGACTGGAAAGGAAGGGGGAAGAAGCCAGAACAAAAGTCAACTGTTTATTGCTTTCCATAGATGCTGACTGACCTGCTGAGTTCCTCCACCATTTTGTATCTGTTACTCTGGATTTCCAGCAACTCCATAGTCCATTGTGTTTGGGACCTTTCAATTCTTGGCTCGGTTGAGTTGTTCTCCTATCAGCAATTCATTTGCAGACCGCTGGTCACCATACCAGGAGACATCATCAATGCGCTGTTAATTTGTGGAGTGTCCTCTGAATGCTTTGCCTTTATATACTTATCAATCAGCTGATTGGTCATTATTACTGGAACTCAATTGTGTGATGTAGGGAACGGTCTTGTCGCTGATTGGTTGCTTGGTGAACCCTGTGCATTGTGGTCTGGAACTCTAGCCACACAGACTAATAAATAGGATCAAGGCTGACATGTTTGTTTACAGAATTGTTCACGGAAGCCATGCTTCTAGTAATTCTTTTGCATGCTGTGTGCTTGCTCATTGATGAGTAATAAAGGCCAAGCATTCAAAAGGCACTCCACAAGTGAACAGTGCACTAATGACATCTCCTTCAATGGTGATAAAACATTTGCAAGTAAATTGACAAGATCACAGAACAACTCAATCTAACCATCAACCACACATTTCCTGAGTTATTTCTTTCAATTCTTCTTTAGAAGGCCTTCAAGGTTCCTGCTTAACAACTCAACCAAGAGTCAGCTGCTTCAACCTCATGACACGTGCTCACCGCTGTACTGGGAGTGTCAGACTGAGGTGTTGCAGGAGCAAGACTGGAGTGTGCAAAATAACAAGAATGTATCTAATAAATAAAAGCGAAACATATTACTGAGGCACTGACAAGCACCATATCAATCAGTGCTACAGAAGAGACAAGTCAGTCTCAACAAAACAGGTAATTAGGCCTTTAGAAGCAAGCTTTAGTTCACAAACGGCTGAGCCAAGCAGCTTGAATCAAACACTTTGTTTCATGTAAGCTACCACCTTCAGATACTGACAAGCAAAATGCCTGTTCAGCGTCCACACACTTTGCACTCACTATTTTCATTGTCTCTTTGAGAAAAAGAGTTTTGCTTGATTGGAAGATCAGTCACAATTTTTTAACACATTTGCTCAACGGTGTGTAGATATTGCTAGCAATTCTAATATTTAATTCCTCTCGTTTTAGAAGGGCAGGGGTGAACCGTTGCAATCTGTGTGGAGCAGGAGCTCACTCCAGGACATGGACCCAGTGCTAAAGAAGGAATAAATTATATTTCCATATCAGAATGGTATCTGATAGCAAAGGAACCTTCAGGTGATTTAGATGCATCAGCTGCCCTTCCCAACCATTCTTCAAGAGATCAGGAGACCCGATTGAAAAAGCCTTGGCAATTTGTCACTTATACAGTGGCAACTTCCAAGTGAAGAAACGATTCAACTTGTATGTGTTCCAGTTTAGCTTACTGCACTTGGTGCCAAAGGTGTGATCTCCAAAGGGCGGCCATATTGCAGGAAACTGCCATTCAATCTGGAAAGGCAACCCAGACCTTCCAGGCGCCTTTCACTTCAACCCACTCTGCACTTGCTGTCTGAGCTCTTGGCCTTTGCCTCTTACGCTCTTCCAAGAAAGCCCAACATAAAGTCAAGGAACAGGGTACACTCAAAATGCTGGAGGAACTCAGCAAGCCAGTCCAACATCCACCTTGCCTTCAAACTTACCTGCCCATTTCCAACACCTCCCTCCCTTTTCTTGATCTCTCTGTCTCCATCTTTGGAGACAGTCTACCTACCGATGTCTTTTAAAAACTCACTGACTCTCACAGCTCCCTAGACTATACCTCTTCTCACATTGTTACTTGTAAAAATTCCATCTCTTTCTCTCAATTCCTCTGTCTCCACCGCATCTGCTCTCTGGATGAGGCTTTTCATTCCAGAACTAAGGAAATGTTCTCCTTCTTCAAAGAAAGGGGCTTCCTTTCCTCCACCATCAACGCTGCTCTCAACCGCATCTCTTCCGTTTCGCGCATGTCTGCACTCACCCCATCCTCCCTCCATCCCACCAGGGATAGGGTTCCTCTTGTCCTCACCTACCACCCCAAAAGCCTTTGTGTTCAGCACTTAATTCTCTGCAGCTTCTGCCATCTCCAATTGCACCCCACCACCATCTTTCCCTGCACCCCCTTCTTTCTGTATTCCATAGGACTGCCCCTTACACATGTCTCCCTTGTCCATTTGTCCCTCCTCGCTGATCTCCCTTCTGATACTTATCCTTGCAAGCAGAACAGGTGCTACACCACCTCCTGTACTTCCCTCACTACCATTCAGGGCCCCAAACAGTCCTTCCAGGTGAGACAACACTTCACCTGTGAGTTTGTTGGGGTCACCTACTGTATCCGATGCTCCCGCTGTGGCCTCCTGTATATCATTGAGACCTGATGTAGATGGGAGACTGGTTCAATGACCACCTACTCTCCATCCTCCAGAAAAAGTAGAATCTTGCGGTGGTCACCTATTTTAATTCTACTTCCTATTCCCATTCTGACAAGTCAGTCCGTGGCCTCCTCTACCGCCGCAATGAGGCCACACTCAGATTGAAGGAGCAACACCTTATATTCCATCTGGGTAGCCTCCAACCTGATGGCATGAACATCAATTTCTCTAACATCTGGTAATTGCCAGAAAATTTCTGTCAAAGTGAAAACAAATTTCTGCAAATTGGTCTAAATTTATTACAGTTATTAAACATAAAATAATTGATTCCATAATTACACACCCTCTTCAAATCAGTATTTAGTAAATGCACCTTTGGCAGAAATTACAGCCTTGAGTCTGTGTGGATAGTTCTCTATCAGCTTTGCATATCTGGACAGTGAAATTTTTTCAGATTCTACCTTACAAAACTGCTCAAGCTCTGTCAGATTGCATGGGGATCATGAGTGAACAACCTATTCAAGTCCAGCGACAACTTCTCAATTGGATTGAGGTTTGGACTCTGACTTGGCCACTCTAGGACATTAACTTTGTCATTTTTAAGCCATTCCTGTGTAGCTCTGGCTTTATGCTTGGGGTCATTGTCTTGTTGGAAAACAAATTTTCTCCCAAGAACAGTTCTCTTGCAGACTGCATCAGGTTTTCCTCCAGGATTTCCCTGTATTTTGCTGCATTCATTTTACTCTCTACCTTCAAAAGCCTTCCAGGGTCTGCTTACGCCAAACATCGTGTTTAGTCTGATGGCCAAAAAGCTCAATTTTGGTTTCACTGGAACATAAAACCTTCTTCCAGCTGAATTCAGAGTCTGGTACATGACTTCCGGCTAACTCTAGCTGAGATTTCATGTGAGATTTTTTCCAATAGTGGCTTTCTCTTTACCACTCTCCCATAAAGCTGTGACTGGTGAAGCACTCGAGCAAGTTGTTGTATGCGCAGTCTCTTTCATCTCAGCCACTGTAGCTTGTATCTTCTCCCGAGTTGTCATAGGTCTCTTGGTGACCTCCCTCATTAGTTCCCCTCTTGCATGGTCATTTAGTTTTTGAGGACAGCCTGCTCTAGGCAGATTTACAGCTTGATGATTGACTTAACTGTACTCCAAGAGATATTCAGTGACTTGGAAATTTTCTTGCATCCACCTCCTGACTTGTGCTCTTCTATAACCTTTTCTTGGAGTTGCTTGGAGTGTTCTTTTGCCTTCATGGTGTAGTTTTTGCCAGAATACTGACTCACCAGCAGTTATTTCCAGATACAGGTGTATTTTTACTGCAATCAATTGAAACATATTCAAAATAGCAAGCAAACATTCAAAAATTGCAAGTAACAATATTTAAAATAGTGAGCAAAGAAGCACATTCACTTGAAAATAACCTAAATATTGCCCAAGACCTAGAATGACAATGTCCAGCGAACGATGGTACAGTCTGCTGGCAGTTTACAGACACACACAATCTAGCCTGCCATTCCACTGTTCGAACATGGGAGGGCAGCACTGAAGGGAGAAGACTGGCCCCAGCCGAGCTCAGACACCACACTGTAAGTGCTTCCATGTCTCTCATCTAGTCTGCAGGCCTAGCCAGGCAAGCTCGAAGCTTGAGGTCTTTTTCTCACTACAACCGAGGCTACACGGCTCCCACGCTGCCTGTCCCACCACCAGACAAAAGTAATAGGCCTGCAGCAGGATGCTGTCCAAGTTGCATGCCATCTTGGTCAATGTCTCCCGTCCACTACACAATGTACTGGGTGGGCACAGGAGTACATTCAGCTAGAGACTCATTCCACCGAGATGCAACACAGAGCGTCATAGGAAGACATTCCTGCCTGTGGCCATCAAACTTTACAACTCCTCCCTTGGAGGGTCAGACACCCTGAGCCAATAGGCTGGTCCTGGACTTATTTCCACCTGGCGTAATTTACATATTTCTATTTAACTATTTATGGTTCTATTACTGTCTATTATTTATGGAGCAACTGTAACGAAAACCAGTTTCCCCCGGGATCAATAAAGTATGACTATGACTATAACTTACATTATCATCCGTCCAACAAAGTCTTGCGATCGCAAGTGACATGTCCGAAACAAAGTATTCAGGTTTGTGTGTATGTGTATGTGTATGTATATGTGTACACATTCGTATAGTGTGCATGATTGTGGGTGCTTGTGTGTGTGTGTGCATATGTGTGTGTATATGTGTACATATTCGTATTGTGTGCATGATTGTGGGTGCTTGTGTGTGTGTGTGCATGTGTGTGTGTATATGTGTACATATTCGTATTGTGTGCATGATTGTGGGTGCTTTGTGTGTGTGTGTATGTGTGTGTGTGTGTGTGTGTGTGTGTGTATGTGTATATGTTTGCATATGTGTATATATGTGTGCATACATGCTCGTGTATGTATGTATGTATGCATGCATGCTTAGAGAAGTCAGATGCAGAAGTAAATTGCACCCGTGACTGTCACACAGTGGCGACATCTGTAGAACCAGTCTTAACTACAGCTACATCAGCAGGGTTGGGCTGCTGTATGTCCAGACCGGTTTGTGGTCCACAGAGCAAGAAATTGACCAAAGATCTAATATCCCAGCCTGCTGTGTGACCACCATAGATTCTGGCACGTAGAGTTGAGGAATGGCCCGCCATATTCTTTCTTCAACGATGCAAATCCCTGTCGATTTTGACTGTCCATAAGGTTTTAATTTTCCCAATAAAATAGTTTCTGTGTGTGTGTCCTCAGAAACCTTTTGAAATGTCAACACAGACAGCAGCTACTGAGAAAAATAAGGGAAAGAATGCTTCAGCTAAGTAAACACGAGGTACTGCATTGGAAACCTCGCTATGTGTCTGATAAACTTATTTATGTACACATGGCATTTCATGTCAATGCGGGCTTAGCTGGCTCCAATAAACAGACAGATGGAGAACTCTGAAGGTCTGTAGTTTCCAACTTAAAAATGTAACCCCTTTGTGAATATGCAATTCCGTTGAAATGTTCTTCCGACTAAAAGCCCCACAGAAGTGAAAAATAAAATGATTGCTTGGGCTCCTGGAATGTAGTTCAGAATTTTGCCTGTAACATATTGAAACCTTTAATAGCTGACAGGTAGGAGACATGGGCGGGAAAGAGAACTAATTCCCGTTTGCTCAGACTAGGGTGGGATGGAGGATTTACATCAAAATTCATGGATTCTGTAGATAAACTTGTTTATAGTCAGTTCAGATTTATTTTAAACATAAGACCTCTCAACCAGAAGGGCACAAGGTCAAGGAAACGGGGTCAGCTGAGACTCCACGCTGTGTCCTTCTTTCATTATCATTTAAATGGATATGGGCTTTGCAGGCCAAGCCACCATCATTCTTTTGTTCATTAAGTGTCATGCTGTATGACGAGGGCAATCATGGTCTTTCCATAACCATGATTGCTGTTGGCAAATTCTTCTGCTGAAGTGGTTTGCCATTGGCTTCTTCTGGGCAGCGTCTTTACAATTCGGGTGACCGCAGCCATTATGAATACTCTTCAGAGCTTGTCTGCCTGGAGTCAGTGGTTGCATCACCGGGACTTGTGATCTGCACCGGCTGCTCATACGACCATCCACCACCTGCTCCCGTGGCTCCGCCTGACTCTGATCAGGGCGGTGGGGAGCAGGACAGACAGGTACTAAAAACCTTGCCCAAGGGGGACCTGCAGGATAGCAGAGGGAAGGTGCAACTTACACCTCCTTTGGCAGAGACGTGTCTCCACCCCGACACCCATCACTATTGATCATTATCGTCATCCAATGCCCGTTATGCCGCTGCCATGCAGGGAAGAAATGAAGGTTCTCAATAACCATATAACAATTACAGCACGGAAACAGGCCATCTCGGCCCTTCTAGTCCGTGCCGAACTCTTACCCTATCCTATTCCCACCGACCTGCATTCAGCCCATAACCATAATCTCTGTCTGTCCTTAGCCATTTTCTCTATTGTGCCCCAGGTGTGGTATCTTGACAGTGTTCAGGGCTTCCTTCACCATGCCAGTAGTTTCCTCTCGATTTTCACTACTGTCAATCGTACAAATCCTGGGTGGAGACTCAGGAATACTGTCGCACTCAGATGTAGAAGGATTCTTCGTTGCTGTTTGCATAACAGTTCTTTTCTTGACCAATCGGTGTTGTTAGCCCTGTGTTGAACCCCAAACCTGGAGGAACAATGGACCATTCTTAGTCTGGCCTCTACCCTTTGGCCTGTTTGGCGTGGGAGGCCCTGACTCCAACCAACACAGGCCTCCAAACCCTACGACAAGGTTGTGGTCCTCTTGGAAGTTCACCATTTATAGCCCTTTCCTAATAGCCCTCGAGAGGGTGGTGGCAAGCTGCCTTTGAACCACTACAAGCCTAGAGTGTACACACCATGCTGTTAGGGAGGCAGTTTCGATATGTGACCCAACAACAGCAATGTGTCTCCAAGTTGGGACCGTGCGTGGCTTGCTGTGAGTTTGTAGCCCTTGTCCTAGGGGTTGGGTTTAGCTGGTTGTCAATAAGGAGTTGCTGAGTTGCTGCAATGCATCACGAAGATAGATGTAAGGTGCTACTGTTGTGGCTGGGTGATGGGAGTGAATGAATGGCTGTGGATAGGCTGCTTATCAAACCTTATCAGATCATCAGTCGATTGATCCCCAGTATTGTCTGAGCATATGTCAGGATCATCTTAAAGTACAAAGGAAAGAGAGAAATTGAAAGATAAAATAGTTACATTAATCTTCAGTTATATTGTAATCTTTCAACATCAAGTTGTATTTCACCACAGAATAAGGAATCCTCGTTTTTTCTTATTATTCATTGAAATCCTGAGTTAATAATTCTAGCTCAGTGTTATCCGAGACCTGGCCCATGTAAACATGAATAGACAGCTGGACGACCTGTAGATAAGTCACCCAGCAGATTTGTCACAAATGGAAGAAAGTTGCACCTTAGGTTCATAAAATAAAATAATCTGGTTGAAGTTTTATACCAAAGTTTGATGGAATATTTTGGAAATATTCCCCACAAGTGTCAGTCATCCAGAGCTGTCTAGCAAATGGCCTTTATTATAAATGCATTGGTTTTAAGAAACTCTTTTTTGCTTCACGGCAATGGAAAACAAATGATATTTTTGAAAAATAAAGGTTCAAAGGTTTTCAAGAAAGTCACTGATCAACAAATGTGACACAGTCACTGAGTTAGGGTTGAAGTTTGGCGCCCAGTATATGATCAACAAAACCACTGGAGGTTTGAAGAACAGAACCTGAAGTAATTCCTGAAGTATCTTTAAAGATAAATATTAAAGTTTAAAGTAAATTTTATTATCAACGTACATATATATGCCTTTTTTCTCCAGTCCTTCCAAAGGGCTTTGGCCCGAAACATCGAGTGTACTTTTTTCCATAGATGCCGCCTGGCCTGCTGAGTTCCTCCCGCATTTTGTGTGTGTTGCTCGGATTTACAGCATCTGCAGATCTCCTCTTGTTCGTTACCTATATGTCCTGTCCACCCTCCGTGGCAGCGAGGTTGTGAGACTGCTCCAGCCGCTACGCACTTCTGCGAGCTTCACGACGGTTTGCCCCGCTGTTTGGTGAACTGAGATGCAGGCTATGGACCTGCTCTGGCTGCCCCAAGAATCGAACCTATGGACTTAATTTGGTTCAAAATGCTGTTGCTTGCTTTTATTGTTTGCATGATTTGTGATTTTTTTTTTTCCTTCTTTCTCTGCGTATTGGGTGTTGGTCTTTTTTTCAAATTGGGTTATTTCGGGTTTCTTGCTCTGTAGCTGCCTGTACGCAGACAAACCTCAAGTTTGTATAATTTATACATACTTGATAATAAATGTACTTTGAATCCTTTGAACGTAACCACATACAAGCCTGCGATTCATTTCCTTGTGGACATACTCAACAAATCATTAGAATAGTAACTATAACAGAATCAATGAAAGACTTCTCAACTAGATTATACTTTACTTTATACTTTATACTTTATTGACGCCAAACAATTGATACTAGAACGTACAATCATCACAGCGATATTTGATTCTGCGCTTCCCGCTCCCTGGAGTACAAATCGATAATAAATATTAAAAAATTTAAATTATAAATCATAAATAGAAAATAGAAAAGGGAAAGTAAGGTAGTGCAAAAAAACCGAGAGGCAGGTCCGGATATTTGGAGGGTACGGCCCAGATCCGGGTCAGGATCCGTTCAGCAGTCTTATCACAGTTGGAAAGAAGCTGTTTCCAAATCTGGCCGTACGAGTCTTCAAGCTCCTGAGCCTTCTCCCGGAGGGAAGAGGGATGAAAAGTGTGTTGGCTGGGTGGGTCGTGTCCTTGATTATCCTGGCAGCACTGCTCCGACAGCGTGCGGTGTAAAGTGAGTCCAAAGACTGAAGACTGGTTTGTGTGATGTGCTGGGCTGTGTTCACGATCTTCTGCAGCTTCTTTTGGTCTTGGACAGGACAGCTTCCATACCAGGTTGTGATGCACCCTAGAAGAATGCTTTCTACGGAGCATCTATAAAAATTAGTGAGGGTTTTAGGGGGCAGGCCAAATTTCTTTAGTTTTCTCAGGAAGTAAAGGCGCTGGTGGGCCTTCTTGGCAGTGGACTCTGCTTGGTTGGACCAAGTCAGGCCATTTGTGATATTGACCCCAAGGAACTTAAAGCTTTTGACCTGTTCCACTTGTGCACCACCGATGTAAATGGGATCGTGCGGTCCGCTACTCCTTCTGAAGTCAACAACCAATTCCTTCATCTTGCTGACGTTGAGGGATAGGTTATTGTCTTTGCACCATGCCACCAGGTTCTTAATTTCCTCTCTGTACTCAAACTCAACATTACCCGAGATACGGCCTACAGTTGTGGTGTCATTGGCAAACTTATATATTGAGTTCGAAGGAAACTTGGCTACACAATCATAGGTGTACAGTGAGTACAGCAGGGAGCTGAGTACACAGCTTTGTGGGGCACCGGTGCTCAGAGTGATTGTAGAGGAGAGCTTGTCCCCTATTTTTACAGCCTACAGATTAGCTTTACTTGTCGCGTTCCAGTGAATTCCATTTTATTGTGCCATTGGTGAATGGGGGCAGTCGCTTATTTAAGACAACTCTTAATGAAAAGAAGCAAATTGAGAAAATTGCCGGAATTCTCTTCATTATTTGGGACACGATGCTGCTTAATCAAGGCATGAAACTTGCCAAGCACATTCTAACTAGGATCAGTTGTGCGCACTCATGTGGTTGTTAGATGCTATACTCTGCTTAAAGAGAACACTTTTTAAGTAGTGTCAGTTGCATGTGTTTGTGTTCCAAAAACAGTGTTTTTTTTATCACTGATAGTTGGTGAGAAATAAGCAGTAAGACAATCATGAACTGTTTTGCTCACTGCCGTTTCAAGCATTCCGGCTTGGGGATGCCAAAAATGGTTGGGAGTGAAAATGAAACAACTTCACTACTTCAACAAAATAGGAACTATGAGGAATTTGAAGGAATCTATCGACAATCATCTTGAATGTTACAGTGAATTTGAAGATTTGGAGGATGCAATTGTCGATAACGTTGTGTGACGGCAGTCCATTATCTGCACTAGGTGTCTGTGATGATTTGTACACTGAATGAATTCCTCCATCGATAACTATTAGGAACTAATACACAGTTTTATAGTACTGTAGTAATTTTGGTAGTGTTCTAATTTGTTCTGTATTTATTTTCATTGTTAATTGTTCTGTATCTTATTTAAAAACATAATTTGTTACTCAGTCTGTCCTTTTTATACTTTTCTGTTTCCATGAAACTTTGGCTAATTGGGGCAGCTGCTTAATTATACCAAAATATACTGGTTCCAGTGTGTCAACATGTGCCTACATGGCAGAGTAGCTCAAATCTATTTCAGCTTGGGCCTCGTAGTTCAGAATTCAATCCCTATGTTCTCTCCATGGAGTCTGTACGTCTTCCCCGTGGAATGCGTGGGTTTTCACAGGGTCCTTCGGTTTCTACCACAGTCCAAAGGCATACCCGGTGGATTAACTGGTCATTGTAAAATGATCCGTGATTAATCTAGGGTTAAATCAGCTTTGTTGGGGGTTATTGGCTGGTGCAGCTCGAAGGGCAGAAGAGCCTGTCCGTGCTCAATCTTTAAATAAATAAGTAACACACACAAAATGCTTGAGGAACTCAGCAGGTCAGGCAACATCCATGGAAAAGGGTAAATAGTTAACGTTTCAGGTTGAGACCCTTCATCAGGTCTCATCATTAAATAAATAAATTAACCAGAATCCATGGCACATTGAAATAGACAGTGAAATGTTCCCTTTGCATCGACAGCCAACACAGCCCAAAGATGTGCTGGGGGCAGCCTGCATGTCTCATCAACATAGGACGTCCACAATTATTGATCCTAACACATATGTGGAAGGAAACCCACACACACTCCTTAGAGATAGTAGCAGGAATTGAACCCTAATCTTCTGATTGCTGGTGTTGCAAGGTGTTCTGCTAACTGCTATGGTATCCAGCTGCACGTGGAGAGGATACCCTGAACATGGCCATATGGAATCGATTGAAGATGATCTTGAGAGCAGGGGATGGGACAGAGAGGATTTATTCCTTTACAGGATCCCTTTGACCAACTAAGGACCTTGTGGATTCCTTTGGGACCTGCCCTCTGTCAACCTCTGTCTGTCCCTCTGTTTCCACACCGTTGGCTTCCATTCCTGCTTGAGGAGAGGGTTAAGAATTGGTGAGTCTGAAATCACATATAGGCTTGACAGTGTGAGCTGTTTCCTCCCCTGAGAGACAGTGGTGACCCAGATGTGGCTATACATAGGGATTAGGGAAAGCAAACTGCACAACAAAACACTTCTGCTGTGACAAAACATTTCTGTACCAGGTCCCCAATCATTCATTTCTGATTACTCAGCAAAGTGTCTCTGTATGCCAATCATGTGTCAGATTGTAACAGCTCCTCAAGGCCGTTGTTATTCGAAGTGAGTTATCTTTCAAACCCTGATTCTTCTGGTAATTGCAAAGTGTGTACTACAGCAGCTCTACTTCGTTGTCATTTTACCTGTGGCCAAGGGAATAAGATTATTCCTGTTTTGGCGGACAATTGTATTTGTCTGCTCTGCTTGCCTAACTGATTCAGTGTGGTAGCAGGGAGAATTCAGTGTTTCCTCAACATGACACAACCCATTCCAACCTGACCCAAAATGATCGAACTGTTCCAACCCAGTCCAAACTTAATCCAACCCAGTCCAACCTAATACAACCTATTCCATCACAGTGCAACCCAACCCATCTAACCCAATTCAAACCAACCAAACCTTATGTAACCCACCCCAATCCAGTTCACCTAACCCCACCCTGTCCAACCTGACCCAACCTGATCTACCTGATCCAATCCAAAACAACCCAATTCATCCAACCCAACCCGATCCATTTCATCCCAACCTGATGCAACTGGAACAAATTCATCCAACCCAACCCAACCAGTTTAATCTAAGCTAACTTGATCCACCCAAGCATATAACAGTCCAAACTAGTTCAATCTTATCCAATCTGATCCAACCCATCCCAACCTCATTCAACCAAGCACACCCGAGTACAATGTGACCCAACCCGCCCCAACCAGAGCCAATATAATCCAATTCTGTCAACCCCATTTGGCTCAGTCAAACTTGATCCAATCTGATCCAACCAACCAACCCTTATTTAATCCATCTCCACCCAGTTCAAGGCAGTCAACTCCAGGGCAGAATAGAACTGGACCCACGGAGCTGTGAGACTGCT
Source organism: Mobula birostris (assembly GCF_030028105.1). Classification (NCBI taxonomy): domain Eukaryota; kingdom Metazoa; phylum Chordata; class Chondrichthyes; order Myliobatiformes; family Myliobatidae; genus Mobula; species Mobula birostris. The sequence goes on from NC_092401.1 coordinate 11,189,438, forward strand.
GCACTCACCACAGGAGGATAAGTGTGGGGGAAAGTGTTCCATCTTATCTTCAGAGCAATCCTCATTGAATTTCTGGGCAATCAGGCCTTTGTATTGTCTTGGAAGACTGGAACTCCCTTTCACCCTTTGGGACCCCACCAACTACTCACCACCCAGGCTTTACTCCCCCCATCTCATTCTCCCCGACCAACACCAACCCCACCCACCCAGCAACCATTCCTCTGTTCCCTGATCCCTGAAGTTTTGCTGTTCGCCCCACCCTGAAGGGACTAATCCAACTGCCCAATCTCTCCCTCCACATCACCCACCATCCTGTCCTTGATCATGATCATCGTGTTAATTCATCACCCAGCAGTGATCGTACCCACAACCTTTAGGCTCTCCCCACCTTAGATTGGACCCCAGTTTGTTTGCTGTGATCTGGCTTCTAGTCCCGTGCTTCATTCCCACCAGAGTGCTTTGGAATAGCTGAGCAGGGAGGAATTTTATGAAGATTAGGGAATTGAGCCTCTGATGTAAATACTGTATGTCACAAAATAAAATAAACAGACAGGATGAACCTGTGTCCTTTTCCTCAAAGCACATTGTGGGGCTCTTGCATCAGCATTGATCTGCTTGCTGCCTCCCAGTCCCCTTTGACCTCAGTCAATACTTCTATTTCTCTTGATATGTTGAAGACTTGCTTTCTTGTAAACATGACCTCCTGGTCTACAAATTCTCATCACTTCTGCATCCTTCTCCTCTCTGACTGTGCCATATTTCAAGCCGTTGCCTCTCTCGTCTTCCATCCCCACGGAGTCACAAAATTTCCATCTGTAGATCACTGAGTGAGAGTGGTGCCAACTCAGTAGGGAGAGGGTAGTCGTGGGTGGGTGGAGATGCATCAAGCATGGACAGCTGATTAAAAATTCATCCAGTTGTAACCATAAATACCATAGACTCTGAACTCAAAATACCTCGTTTGCCACTCTTGGAAACTTGGAGTCTCATGCCACAAATCTCTGGCCTTGCACTAAACAGGGAACAGGAGGGTAAGTATCAGAAACAGAATACAGAAATATATATTTCAATATTTAAGTTAGGGGTTGTTTTGAATGTAACAAACAATATGCCCGAGGACCTCGGGAGTGAGCAGCATCCATGAGGCGTGAGGAATTGCTGATGTTTTTTGTGTCAGATCTGTTTCAAACCTCGGCTAATGAAAATAGAAGATGCTGGAAGAACTCAACAGGTCAGGCAGCATCTGTAGAGAGGCAGTCAGGAGCTGTATTTCATGGCCACAGCGCTAATCTTCTTTGAGGTCACTCCTCGCTGGACGTTGTAGAATGTTGGGAAACACATTTGAACACAAAGGGTTGTAGAAAACAGGAACCCTCCCCCTCTAAAGCTATGAGTGCCATTGAAAGTGTGTTAGTATTAGACATTATCTGGGGCACACAGTTAGAGGAGTCACTGACTCAGGGTTACAAGGACCTGGGTTCGATCCTGAGCTCTGATGCTGTCCACGTAGAGTTTGCATATGGCAGTTTCCTTCTATATCCTAAAGCCGTGTGGGTGATCTAGCCAATTGGCCCAAGTGTGGATGTGGGAAGTAGAATTTGGGGGCTGTTAATGGGAATGTGAGAAATGGGAATATGACAAAGAGGAATGTGGCGTCAGAGGATTGATTTAATTGCTCTGAAATATTAAATGTTTGAGAGACAAGCGTATTCTGAGTTATAAAATGAAGGTAGACAGAAGTGATAAAGACATCGATCAGGCTCGAGCTCTTTGATCGGACACAAGGGGCTGTGTGACTTCCCCTGGTCCTCCCTTGTCATGGTGCACTGGTGGAAGGGCCAGCCTGTAATGTCAGAGCAGATGGTGAGGATCATTCCTTTGGTAGTGGGATATAACAGCTTCACTCTGATCCAACATTCAGAGTTACATCTGCTATTGTTTTCTAAGCTTGCGGTTTTCTCTTTCTGAGACCATAGGGAGTCATCACAAAACCATTTTACACGAGCTGGTATCATTAACAGTGACAGGAGAGGGTTCAGTCGGACTCATTACTGGAGAAATGTTCAGTGAGATGAAGCCCTCTGCATCATCCCAGTCCCACTGATCGAAAATCGCTTTCTTAATTCCTCTCGCTGAATAAATTATTAGAAACCCAGAAGTGTTTTGTTCCAATTTATACATTGACATTTTAACTGAAACAAGGAGCAGTGATTTTTACAATGATTTTAGAAAGTAATCTTGATAAAACAACAGCCATTTCATATCTAAGCAGCCAGAAAGCATAGATAGATTTACGATACACCCCACGCGTCTCACTGTGACACTCCCTGATACAACCCTCACCATAAGACCATAAGACAAAGCAGCAGAATTAAACCATTCGGTCCATCAATTCTGCTCCACCATGATATCATGGGTGATTTCTTATCCCTCCCACACTCATTCTCCTGCCTTCTCCCTGTAAACATTATAGGCATCAGTTAGACTCGTGAGACCATGGATTTGCGCCTTGGAAGGATTCCAGGGAGCAGGCCTGGTCAAGGTTGTATGGAAGACCATCGGTTGCCCATGCCACAAGTCTCCCCTCTCCACGCCACCGATGTTGTCTAAGGGAAGGGCACTAGGGCCGACACAGCTTGGCACCGGTGTCGTCGCAGAGCAATGTGCTGTTAAGTGCCTTGCTCAAGGACACAACACGCTGCCTCGGCCAAGGCTCGAACTAACGACCTTCAGATCACTAGACGAACTTCTTAACCACTTGGCCACGCGCCATTAGTGCCCTTACTAATCAAACCTACCAACCTCTGCTTTAAATATACCCAATAACTTAGCATCCACAAACAGGTGTGGCTTGAATTCCGCAGATTCACTCTCTTCAGGCTAAAGAAACTCTTCCTCATTTCTGTTCTAAAGGGACGCTCTTATATTCTGAGACTGTGTCCTCTAATCCCCCACTATAGGAAATATACTATCCACATCCACAACGTCCAGACCTTTCATATGTTCAGTACATTTCAATAATTCCACCATCATTTTTGTAAGGCCCCACGAGTTCAAGTCCAGAGCCATTGAATGCTACTGGTATGTTAACCCATTCATTCCCGGACTCATAGAGTCATAGAGAAGTACAGCGCAGAAACAGGCCCTTTGGCCCATCTAGTCCATACCAAATTATTTAATCTGTCTACTCGCATCCAGCTGCATCGAGACCATAATCCTCCATATCCTTACTATCCATGTACCCATCCAAACTTCTCTTAAACATTGAAATTGAGCTTTCATCCACCACATGCAGTGGCAGCTCAATCCACACTTTCACGACACTCTAAGTGAGGAAATTATCCCTCATGTTCCCCTTAAACTTCTCAGCTTTCACCGTTAACCCATGAACTCTGGTTGCAGTCCCACCCAAACTCATTCACATTTAACTCCTACAGACACTCTCCAATGTCACCACGTCCTTTCTTTCAATACTCCAAGGGAGATGATTCTAGTCCTCTTGAAATGCATGCTCACAATGCATTTGGCTTCCTTACCACCAAGACAGCTTGTAGGTTAACCTCAGGGAACACTGCAAAGAACTCCAAAATCACTTCATACATCTGATTTCTGAACTTGCAACCCATTTGAAAAATAGTCTATGTATTTACACCCCACATCGCTGACTGTAACACTCTGATACATCCTACACCTCTCAATGCGACACTGATACACAACACACACCTCACTGTGACTCTGATACACACCACACCTCTCACTGTGACACAGATACACCCCACACCTCTCACTGTGACACTGATACACCCCACACCCTTCACTGTGACACTGATACACCCCACACCCCACACCCCTCACTGTGACACTGATACACCCCACACCTCTCACTGTGACTGACACACCCCACACCCCTCATTGTGACACTGATACACCCCACACCTCTCACTGTGACTGACACACCCCACACCCCTCACTGTGACACTGATACACCCAACACCCCTCACTGTAACTCTGATCACCCCACACCTCTCACTGTGACACTGAAACACTCCACACCCATAACTGTGACACTGATCACTCCACACCCCTCACTCTGACACTGATGCACCCCACACCCCTCACTGTGACACTGATACACCCCACACCCCTCACTGTGACACTGATACACCCCACTCCTCTCACTGTGACACTGACACACCCCACACCCCTAACTGTAACACTGATACACCCCACACCCCTCACTGTGACACTGATACACCCCACACCCCTCACTGTGACACTGATACAACCCACACCTCTCACTGTGACACTGTGAGACCCCACACCCCTCACTGTGACACTGATCACCCCACACCTCTCACTGTGACACTGATACACCCCACACCCCTCACTGTGACACTGTGTCACCCCACACCCCTCACTGTGACACTGATAAGCCCCACACCCCTCACTGTGACACTGATACACCCCGCACCTCTCACTGTGACACTGACACTCCCCACACCCCTCACTGTGACACTGATACACCCCGCACCTCTCACTGTGACACTGACACTCCCCACACCCCTCACTGTGACACTGATACACCTCACACCTCTCACTGTGACACTGATCACCCCACACACCTCACTGTGACACTGATACACACCACACCCATCACAGTGACACTGACAAACCCCACACCTCTCACTGTGACACTATGACACCCCACACCCCTCACTGTGACAGTGATCACCGCACACCTCTCACTGTGACACTGATACACCCCACACCTCTCACTGTGACACTGATACACCCCACACCCCTCACTGTAACACTGACAAGCCCCACACCCCTCACTGTGACACTGATACACCCCACACTCCTCACTGTGACACTGACACTCCCCACAACACTCACTGTAACACTGATACACCCCACACCTCTCACTGTGACACTGACACACCCCACACTCCTCACTGTGACACTGACAATCCCCACACCCCTCACTGTGACACTGACAAACCCCACACCCCTCACTGCGACACTGACACACCCCATACCCCTCACTGTAACATTGATACACCCCACACCCCACTGTGACACTGACACTCCCCACACCCCTCACTGTAACACTGATACACACCACAACTCTCACTGTGAACTGATACACCCACACATCTCACTGTGACACTGTGACACCCCACACCCCTCACTGTGACTCTGAAACACCCCACACTACTGACTGTGACACTGATACACCCCACAATCCTCACTGTGACACTGACAAACCCCACACCCCTCACTGTAACACTGATACAACCCAAACCCCTCACTGTGACACTGATACACCCCACACCCCTCACTGTGACTCTGATACACCCCACACACATCACTGTGACACTGATCACCCCACACCCCTCACTGTGACACTGATACACACCACAACCCTCACTGTGACACTGACAAACCCCACACCTCTCACTGAGACACTGATACACCCCACACCTCTCACTGTGACACTGATACACCCCACTCCTCACACTGTGACACTGACACACCCCACACCCCTAACTGTAACACTGATACACCCCACACCCCTCACTGTGACACTGATACAACCCACACCTCTCACTGTGACACTGTGAGACCCCACACTCCTCACTGTGACACTGATCACCCCACACCTCTCACTGTGACACTGATACACCCCACACCCCTCACTGTGACACTGTGTCACCCCACACCCCTCACTGTGACACTGATAAGCCCCACACCCCTCACTGTGACACTGATACACCCCGCACCTCTCACTGTGACACTGACACTCCCCACACCCCTCACTGTGACACTGATACACCTCACACATCTCACTGTGACACTGATCACCCCACACACCTCACTGTGACACTGATACACACCACACCCATCACAGTGACACTGACAAACCCCACACCTCTCACTGTGACACTATGACACCCCACACCCCTCACTGTGACAGTGATCACCACACACCTCTCACTGTGACACTGATACACCCCACACCTCTCACTGTGACACTGATACACCCCACACCCCTCACTGTGACACTGACAAGCCCCACACCCCTCACTGTGACACTGATACACCCCACACTCCTCACTGTGACACTGACACTCCCCACAACACTCACTGTAACACTGATACACCCCACACCTCTCACTGTGACACTGACACACCCCACACTCCTCACTGTGACACTGACAAGCCCCACACCCCTCACTGTGACACTGATACACCCCACACTCCTCACTGTGACACTGACACTCCCCACAACACTCACTGTAACACTGATACACCCCACACCTCTCACTGTGACACTGACACACCCCACACTCCTCACTGTGACACTGACAATCCCCACACCCCTCACTGTGACACTGACAAACCCCACACCCCTCACTGCGACACTGACACACCCCATACCCCTCACTGTAACATTGATACACCCCACACCCCACTGTGACACTGACACTCCCCACACCCCTCACTGTGACACTGACAAACCCCACACCTCTCACTGAGACAGTCTGATACACCCCACATCCCTCACTGTGACAGTGATCACCCCACACCCCTCACTGTGACACTGATACACTCCACACCCCTCACTGTAACACTGATACACACCACAACTCTCACTGTGAACTGATACACCCCACACATCTCACTGTGACACTGTGACACCCCACACCCCTCACTGTGACTCTGAAACACCCCACACTACTGACTGTGACACTGATACACCCCACACTCCTCACTGTGACACTGACAAACCCCACACCCCTCACTGTAACACTGATACAACCCAAACCCCTCACTGTGACACTGATACACCCCACACCCCTCACTGTGACTCTGATACACCCCACACACATCACTGTGACACTGATCACCCCACACCCCTCACTGTGACACTGATACACACCACAACCCTCACTGTGACACTGACAAACCCCACACCTCTGACTGAGACACTGATACACCCCACACCTCTCACTGTAACACTGACAAACCCCACACCCCTCACTGTGACACTGACACACCCCTCACCCCTCACTGTAACACTGATACACCCCACAGGACTTATTGTAACAGTGATAAACCCCTCAACCCTCACTGTGACACTGATACACCTCACACCTCTCACTGTGACACTGTGACACCCCACACCCCTCACTGTGACACTGATCACCCCACACCTATCACTGTGACACTGATACACCCCACACACCTCAATGTGACACTGACAAACCCCACACCTCTCACTGTAACACTGATACAACGCAAACCCCTCACTGTGACTCTGATACACCCCACACCCCTCATTGTGACACTGATGCACCCCACACCCCTCACTGTGACACTGATACACCCCACACCCATCACTGTGACACTGATACACCCCACACACATCACTGTGACACTGATCACCCCACACCCCTCACTGTGACACTGACACACCCCTCACCCCTCACTGTAGCACTGTGGCACCCCACACTCCTCACTGTGACACTGACAAACCCCACAACACTCACTGTGACACTGTGACACCCCACACCGCTCACTGTGACACTGATACACCCCACACCTCTCACTGTCACACTGATAAACCCCACATGCCTCACTGTGACACTGACACTCCCCACACCCCTCACTGTGACACTGACAAACCCCACACCTCTCACTGAGACAGTCTGATACACCCCACACCCCTCACTGTGACAGTGATCACCCCACACCTCTCACTGTGACACAGACAAACACCACACCTCTCACTGTGAGTCTGATACACCCCACAACTCTCACTGTGACACTGATACACCCCACATCACTCACTGTGACACTGACAAACCCCACACCCCTCACTGTGACACTGATACACCCCACACCCATCACTGTAACACTGACAAACCCCACACCCTCACTGTGACACTGATGAACCCCACACCCCTCACTGTAACATTGATACACCCCACACCCCTCACTGTGACACTGACAAACCCCACACCCCTCACTGCGACACTGACACACCCCACACCTCTCACTGTGACACTGACACACCCCACACTCCTCACTGTAACACTGACAATCCCCACACCCCTCACTGTGACACTGACAAACCCCACACCCCTCACTGCGACACTGACACACCCCATACCCCTCACTGTAACATTGATACACCCCACACCCCACTGTGACACTGACACTCCCCACACCCCTCACTGTGACACTGACAAACCCCACACCTCTCACTGAGACAGTCTGATACACCCCACATCCCTCACTGTGACAGTGATCACCCCACACCCCTCACTGTGACACTGATACACTCCACACCCCTCACTGTAACACTGATACACACCACAACTCTCACTGTGAACTGATACACCCCACGCATCTCACTGTGACACTGTGACACCCCACACCCCTCACTGTGACTCTGAAACACCCCACACTACTGACTGTGACACTGACAATCCCCACACCCCTCACTGTGACACTGACAAACCCCACACCCCTCACTGCGACACTGACACACCCCATACCCCTCACTGTAAAATTGATACACCCCACACCCCACTGTGACACTGACACTCCCCACACCCCTCACTGTGACACTGACAAACCCCACACCTCTCACTGAGACAGTCTGATACACCACACATCCCTCACTGTGACTCTGATACACCCTACACTACTGACTGTGACACTGATACACCCCACACCCCTCACTGTGACACTGATCACGCCACACCTATCACAGTGACACTGATACACCCCACACTCCTCACTGTGACACTGACAAACCCCACACCCCTCACTGTAACACTGATACAACCCAAACCCCTCACTGTGACACTGATACACCCCACACACCTCACTGTGACTCTGATACACCCCACACACATCACTGTGACACTGATCACCCCACACCCCTCACTGTGACACTGATACACACCACAACCCTCACTGTGACACTGACAAACCCCACACCTCTCACTGAGACACTGATACACCCCACACCTCTCACTGTGACACTGACACACCCCTCACCCCTCACTGTAACACTGATACATCCCACAGGACTTATTGTAACACTGATACACCCCTCAACCCTCACGGTGACACTGATCACCCCACACCTATCACTGTGACACTGATAAACCCCACACTCCTCAATGTGACACTGACAAACCCCACACCTCTCACTGTAACACTGATACAACGCAAACGCCTCACTGTGACTCTGATACACCCCACACCCCTCATTGTGACACTGATGCACCCCACACCCCTCACTGTGACACTGATACACCCCACACCCATCACTGTGACACTGATACACCCCACACACATCACTGTGACACTGATCACCCCACACCCCTCACTGTGACACTGACACACCCCTCACCCCTCACTGTAGCACTGACAAACCCCACACCCCTCACTGTGACACTGATACACCCCTCAACCCTCACTGTGGCACTGATACACCCCACACCTCTCACTGTGACACTGACACACCCCACACCCCTCACTGCGACACTGATACACCCAACACCCCTCACTGTGACACTGACACACCCCACACTTCTCACTGTGACACTGATACACCCCACACCCCTCACTGTGACACTGATATAACCCACACCTCTCACTGTGACACTGATACACCCCACACACATGACTGTGACACTGACAAACCCCACACCCTCACTGTGACACTGATACACTCCACACCGGTCACTGTGAGACTGACACACCCCTCAACTCTCACTGTGACACTGACACACCCCACACCCATCACTGTGACACTGATACACCCCACACCCATCACTGTGACACTGTGAGACCCCACACCCCTCACTGTGACACTGATACACCCCAGACCCCTCACTGTGACAGTGATCACCCCACACCTCTCACTGTGACACTGATACACTCCACACCCCTCACTGTGACACAGACAAACCCCACACCTCTCACTGTGACAGTCTGATACAACCCACACCCCTCACTGTGACACTGATACACTCCACACTCCTCACTGTGACACTGATACACCCCACACTCCTCACTATGACACAGATACAACCCACACCCCTCACTGTGACACTGATACACCCCACACCCCTCACTGTGACACTGATACACTCCACACCGGTCACTGTGAGACTGACACACCACTCAACTCTCACTGTGACACTGATACACCCCACACCCCTCACTGTGACACTGTGAGACCCCACACCCCTCACTGTGACACTGTGTCACCCCACACCCCTCACTGTGACACTGATACACCCCACACCCCTCACTGTGACACTGATACAGCCCGCACCTCTCACTGTGACACTGACACTCCCCACACCCCTCACTGTGACACTGATACACCTCACACCTCTCACTGTGACACTGATCACTCCACACCCTCACTGCGACTCTGATACACTCCACACCCCTCACTGTGACACTGACACACCCTACACCCATCACTGTGACACTGATCACCCCACACCCCTCACTGTGACACTGATACACCCCACACCTCTCACTGTGACACTGACACACCCCACACCTCTCACTGTGACACTGATACACCCCACACTCCTCACTGTGACACTGATACACCCCACACTCCTCACTGTGACACTGATACACCGCACATCCCTCACTGTGACACTGATACACCCCACACTCCTCACTGTGACACTGATCACCGCACACCTCTCACTGTGACACTGACAAACCCCACAACACTCACTGTAACACTGATACAACCCACATCCCTCACTGTGACAGTGACACACTCCACACCCTTTACTGTGACTCTGATACACCCTACACCCCTCACTGTGACACTGATCACCCGACACCTATCACGGTGACACTGATAAACACCGCACCCCTCACTGTAACACTGACACACCCCACACCTCTCACTGTGATTCTGATACACCCCACACCCATCACTGTGACACTGACAAACCCAACACCCCTCACTGTGACTCTGTGACACCCCACACCCCTCACTGTGACACTGACAAACCCCACACCCCTCAGTGTGACTCTGTGACACCCCACACCCCTCACTGTGACACTGACAATCCCCACACCCCTCACTGTGACACTGACGAACCCCACACCCCTCACTGTGACACTGACAAACCCCACACCCCTCACTGCGACACTGACACACCCCATACCCCTCACTGTAACATTGATACACCACACACCCCACTGTGACACTGACACTCCCCACACCCCTCACTGTGACACTGACTAACCCCACACCCCTCACTGCGACACTGACACACCCCATACCCCTCACTGTAACATTGATACACCCCACACCCCACTGTGACACTGACACTCCCCACACCCCTCACTGTGACACTGACAAACCCCACACCTCTCACTGAGACAGTCTGATACACCCCACATCCCTCACTGTGACAGTGATCACCCCACACCCCTCACTGTGACACTGATACACTCCACACCCCTCACTGTAACACTGATACACACCACAACTCTCACTGTGAACTGATACACCCCACGCATCTCACTGTGACACTGTGACACCCCACACCCCTCACTGTGACTCTGAAACACCCCACACTACTGACTGTGACACTGATACACCCCACACTCCTCACTGTGACACTGACAAACCCCACACCCCTCACTGTAACACTGATACACCCCACATCCCTCACTGTGACACTGATACACCCCACACCCCTCACTGTGACACTGATACACTCCACACCCATCACTGTAACACTGATACACACCACAACTCTCACTGTGAACTGATACACCCCACACATCTCACTGTGACACTGTGACACCCCTCACTGTGACTCTGATACACCCCACACTACTGACTGTGACACTGATACACCCCACACCCCTCACTGTGACACTGATCACGCCACACTTATCATGGTGACACTGATAAACCCCACACTCCTCACTGTGACACTGACAAACCCCACACCCCTCACTGTAACACTGATACAACCCAAACACCTCACTGTGACACTGATACACCCCACACCCCTCACTGTGACTCTGATACACCCCACACACATCACTGTGACACTGATCACCCCACACCCCTCACTGTGACACTGATACACACCACAACCCTCACTGTGACACTGACAAACCCCACACCTCTCACTGAGACACTGATACACCCCACACCTCTCACTGTAACACTGACAAACCCCACACTTCTCACTGTGACACTGACACACCCCTCACCCATCACTGTAACGCTGATACACCCCGAGGACTTATTGTAACACTGATACACCCCTCAACCCTCACTGTGACACTGATACACCCCACACCACTCACTGTGACACTGTGACACCCCACACCCCTTACTGTGACACTGATCACCCCACACCTATCACTGTGACACTGATACACCCCACACTCCTCAATGTGACACTGACAAACCCCACACCTCTCACTGTAACACTGATACAACGCAAACCCCTCACTGTGACTCTGATACACCCCACACCCCTCATTGTGACACTGATGCACCCCACACCCCTCACTGTGACACTGATACACCCCACACACATCACTGTGACACTGATCACCCCACACCCCTCACTGTGACACTGATACACCTCACACCTCACTGTAGCACTGACAAACCCCACACCCCTCACTGTGACACTGATACACCCCACACACATCACTGTGACACTGATCACCCCACACCCCTCACTGTGACTCTGATACACCCCACACACATCACTGTGACACTGATCACCCCACACCCCTCACTGTGACACTGACACATCCCTCACCCCTCACTGTAGCACTGACAAACCCCACACCCCTCACTGTGACACTGATACACCCCTCAACCCTCACTGTGACACTGATACACCCACACCTCTCACTGTGACACTGACACACCCCACACCCATCACTGTGACACTGATACACCCCACACCCATCACTGTGACACTGTGAGACCCCACACCCCTCACTGTGACACTGATACACCCCAGACCCCTCACTGTGACAGTGATACACCCCAGACCCCTCACTGTGACACTGACAAACCCCACACACCTCACTGTGACACTGATACACCCCACACCCCTCACTGTGACACTGATACACTCCACACCCCTCATTGTGACACAGACAAACCCCACACCCCTCACTGTGACACTGATACACCCCACACTCCTCACTGTGACACTGACAAACCCCACACCCCTCACTGTGACACTGATACACCCCACACCCCTCACTGTGACACTGATACACTCCACACCGGTCACTGTGAGACTGACACACCCCTCAACTCTCACTGTGACACTGATACACCCCACACCCATCACTGTGACACTGACACACCCCACACCCATCACTGTGACACTGATACACCCCACACCCATCACTGTGACACTGTGAGACCCCACACCCCTCACTGTGACACTGATACACCCCACACCCCTCACTGTGACACTGATACACCCCACACCTCTCACTGTGACACTGACAATCCCCACACCCATCACTGTGACACTGATACACCCCACACCCCTCACTGTGACACTGATCACCCCACACCTCTCACTGTGACACTGACAAACCCCACACCCCTCACTGTGACACTGATACACCCCACACTCCTCACTGTGCCACTGATACACCCCACACCCCTCACTGTGACACTTATACACCCAACAGCATTTACTGTAACACTGATACACCCCACACCCCTCACTGTGACACTGATACTCGCCACACCTCTCACTGTGACACTGATACACCCCACACCCCTCACTGTGACACTGATACTCGCCACACCCCTCTGTGTGACACTGATACACCCCACATCCCTCACTGTGACACTGATACACTCCAGACTCCGCACTGTGACACTGACAAACCCCACAGCACTCACTGTAACACTGATACAACCCCTCAACCCTCACTGTGACACTTATACACCCAACAGCATTTACTGTAACACTGATACACCCCACACTTCTCACTGTGACACTGATTCAACCGACACCCCTCACCGTGACACCGATACACACCACACCCCTCACTGTGACTCTGATACACCCCACACCCCTCACTGTGACACTGATCACCCCACACCCCTCACTGTAACACTGATACAACCCACACCCCTCAATGTGATACTGTTACACCCCACTCCCCTCACTGTGACACGGACACACGCCACACATCTCACTGTGACATTGAGACACCCCATACCTCTCACTGTGACATTGATAAACCCCACATGCCTCACTGTGACACTGACACACCCCACAACACTCACTGTAACACTGATACACCCCACACATCTCCCTGTGACACTGACACACCCCACACCCCTCACTGTGACACTGATACACACCACACTCCTCACTGTGACACTGACAATCCCCACACCCCTCACTGTGACACTGACAAACCCCACACCTCTCACTGAGACAGTCTGATACAACCCACACCTCTCACTGTGACACAGACAAACACCACACCTCTCACTGTGAGTCTGATACAACCCACACCTCACACTGTGACACTGATACACCCCACACCTCTCACTGTGACACTGATACACCCCACACCCCTCACTGTGACACTGATACACCCCACACCCATCACTGTGACACTGACAAACCCCACACACCTCACTGTGACACTGATACACCCCACACCTCTCACTGTGACACTGATACACCCCACACCCCTCACTGTGACACTGATACACCCCACACCCATCACTGTGACACTGACAAACCCCACACACCTCACTGTGACACTGATACACCCCACACCCCTCACTGTGACACTGATACACCCCACACCCCTCACTGTGACACTGACAAACCCCACACACCTCACTGTGACACTGATACACCCCACACCCCAAACTGTGACACTGACAAACCCCACACCCCTCACTGTGACACTGTGACACCCCACACCCCTCACTGTGACACTGATACACCCAACACCGCTCACTGTGACACTGACAAACCCTACACCCATCACTGTGACACTGACACACTCCACACCCCTCACTGTGAAGCGGATAAACCCCACACTCCTCACTGTGACACTTATACACCCAACAGCATTTACTGTAACACTGATACATCCCACACCTCTCACTGTGACACTGATACACCCCACACCACTCACTGTGACACTGATACACCCCACACCCCTCACTGTGACACTTATACACCCAACAGCATTTACTGTAACACTGATACACCCCACACCCCTCACTGTGACACTTATACACCCAACAGCATTTACTGTAACACTGATACACCCCACACCTCTCACTGTGACACTGATACACCCCACACCCATCACTGTGAGACTTATACTCGCCACACCTCTCACTGTGACACTGATACACCCCACACCCCTCACTGTGACACTGATACACCCCACACCCATCACTGTGAGACTTATACTCGCCACACCTCTCACTGTGACACTGATACACCCCACACCCCTCACTGTGACACTGATACTCACCACACCCCTCTCTGTGACACTGATACACTCCAGACTCCTCACTGTGACACTGACAAACCCCACAGCACTCACTGTAACACTGATACAACCCCTCAACCCTCACTGTGACACTTATACACCCAACAGCATTTACTGTAACACTGATACACCCCACACCTCTCACTGTGACACTGATTCAACCGACACCCCTCACCGTGACACCGATACACCCCACACCCCTCACTGTGACTCTGATACACCCCACACCCCTCACTGTGACACTGATCACCCCACACCCCTCACTGTAACACTGATACAACCCACACCCCTCAATGTGATACTGTTACACCCCACACTCCTCACTGTGACACTGATCACTCCACACCCCTCACTGTGACACTGACACACACCACACTCCTCACTGTGACACTGACAATCCCCACACCCCTCACTGTGACACTGACAAACCCCACACCCCTCACTGTGACACTGACAAACCCCACACCTCTCACTGAGACAGTCTGATACACTCCACACCCCTCACTGCGACAGTGATCACCCCACACCTCTCACTGTGACACAGACAAACCCCACACCCCTCACTGTGACACTGTGACACCCCACACCCCTCACTGTGACACTGATACACCCCACACCCCTCACTGTGACTCTGATACACCCCACACCCCTCATTGTGACACTGATACACCCCACACTCCTCACTGTGACACTGATACACTCCACACCCCTCACTGTGACACTGATACACCCCACACCCCTCACTGTGACACTGACAAACCCCACACCTCTCACTGAGACAGTCTGATACACCCCACACCCCTCACTGCGACAGTGATCACCCCTCACATCTCACTGTGACACAGACAAACCCCACACCCCTCACTGTGACACTGTGACACCCCACGCCCCTCACTGTGACACTGATACACCCAACACCGCT
Organism: Mobula birostris; assembly: GCF_030028105.1. NCBI lineage: Eukaryota > Metazoa > Chordata > Chondrichthyes > Myliobatiformes > Myliobatidae > Mobula > Mobula birostris. Next base: position 11,205,957 of record NC_092401.1, read on the forward strand.
CACTGTGACACTGACAAACCCTACACCCATCACTGTGACACTGACACACTCCACACCCCTCACTGTGAAGCGGATAAACCCCACACTCCTCACTGTGACACTTATACACCCAACAGCATTTACTGTAACACTGATACACCCCACACCCCTCACTGTGACACTTATACACCCAACAGCATTTACTGTAACACTGATACACCCCACACCTCTCACTGTGACACTGATACACCCCACACCACTCACTGTGGCACTGATACACCCCACACCCCTCACTGTGACACTTATACACCCAACAGCATTTACTGTAACACTGATACACCCCACACCTCTCACTGTGACACTGATACACCCCACACCACTCACTGTGACACTGATACACCCCACACCCCTCACTGTGACACTGATACACTCCACACCCATCACTGTGACACTGATACTCGCCACACCTCTCACTGTGACACTGATACACCCCACACCCCTCACTGTGACACTGATACTCGCCACACCCCTCTCTGTGACACTGATACACCCCACACTACTCACTGTGACACTGATACACTCCACACTACTCACTGTGACACTGATACACTCCAGACTCCTCACTGTGACACTGACAAACCCCACAGCACTCACTGTAACACTGATACAACCCCTCAACCCTCACTGTGACACTTATACACCCAACAGCATTTACTGTAACACTGATACACCCCACACCTCTCACTGTGACACTGATACACCCCACACCACTCACTGTGACACTGATACACCCCACACCTCTCACTGTGACACTGATACACCCCACACCTCTCACTGCAAAACTGATTCAACCGACACCCCTCACCGTGACACCGATACACCCCACACCCCTCACTGTGACTCTGATACACCCCACACCCCTCACTGTGACACTGATACTCACCACACCCCTCTCTGTGACACTGATACACTCCAGACTCCTCACTGTGACACTGACAAACCCCACAGCACTCACTGTAACACTGATACAACCCACACCCCTCACTGTGACAGTGATCACCCCACACCACTCACTGTGACACTGTGACACCCCCACACCCCTCACTGTGACACTGATACACCCCACACCCATCACTGTGACACTGAAACACCCCACACCCCTCACTGTGACACTGTGACACCCCACACCCCTCACTGTGACACTTATACACCCCACACCCCTCACTGTGACACTGATTCAACCGACACCCCTCACCGTGACACCGATACACCCCACACCCCTCACTGTGACTCTGATACACCCCACACCCCTCACTGTGACACTGATCACCCCACACCCCTCACTGTGACACTGATACATACCACACCTCTCAGTGTGATACTGTTACACCCCACTCCCCTCACTGTGACACGGATACACGCCACACATCTCACTGTGACATTGAGACACCCCACACATCTCACTGTGCCACTGATACACCCCACACCCCTCACTGTGACACTGACCAACCCCACACCCCTCACTGTGACACTTATACACCCCACTCCTCTCACTGTGACACTGATACACCCCACAGCCCTTACTATGACACTGTGACACCCCACACCCCTCACAGTGACACTGACAAACCCCACACCGCTCACTGTGACACTGTGACACCCCACACCCCTCACTGTGATACTGACAAACCCCACAGCCCTTACTATGACACTGTGACACCCCACACCCCTCACAGTGACACTGACAAACTCCACACCGCTCACTGTGATACTGTGACACCCCACACCCCTCACTGTGACACTGACAAACCCCACACCCCTCACTGCGACAATAATACCCCTCACACCTCTCACAGTGAAACTGACAAACCCCACAACCCTCACTGTGACACTTATACACCCCACAGCATTTACTATAACACTGATACACCCCACACCCCTCACTGTGACACTGATATACCCCACACCTCTCACTGTGACACTGATACACCCCACACCCCTCACTGTGACACTTATACACCCCACAGCATTTACTGTGACACTGATACACCCCACACCCCTCAATGTGACACTGACAAACCCCACACCCCTTACTATGACACTGTGAGTCCCCAGACCCCTCACTGTGACACTGACAAACACCACACCCCTCACTGTGACACTGTGACACCCCACACCCCTCACTGTGACACTGATACACCCCACACCTCTCACTGTGACACTGACAATCCCCACACCCCTCACTGTGACACTGATACACCCCACAGCACTCACTGTAACACTGATACACCCCACACCTCTCACTGTGACACTGACAAACCCCACACCCCTCACTGTGACACTGACACACCCCACACCCCTCACTGTGACACTGATACACCCCACACCTCTCACTGTGACACTGACAATCCCCACACCCCTCACTGTGACACTGATACACCCCACAGCACTCACTGTAACACTGATACACCCCACACCTCTCACTGTGACACTGACAAACCCCACACCCCTCACTGTGACACTGACACACCCCTCACCCCTCACTGTAACACTGATACACCCCACAGCACTTACTGTAACACTGATACACCCCTCAACCCTCACTGTGAACTGATACACCCCACACATCTCACTGTGACACTGTGACACCACACACCCCTCACTGTGACTCTGATACACCCCACAACACTCACTGTGACACTGACACACCCCGCCCCCTCACTGTTACACCGACAAACCCCACACCCCTCACTGTGACACTGATACACACCACAACCCTCACTGTGACACTGATACACCCCACACCTCTCACTGTGACACTGACAAACCCCACACCCCTCACTGTGACACTGACACACCCCTCCCCCCCTCACTGTAACACTGACAAACCCCACACCCCTCACTGTGACACTGATACACCCCTCAACCCTCACTGTGACACTGACACACCCCACACTTCTCACTGTGACACTGATACACCCCACAGCTCTCACTGTGACACTGATACACCCCACACCCCTCACTGTGACACTGATACAACCCACACCTCTCACTGTGACACTGACACAACCCACACTTCTCACTGTGACACTGATACACCCCACACCTCTCACTGTGACACTGATACACCCCACATCCCTCACTGTGACACTGATAAACCCCACATCCCTCACTGTGACACTGACACACCTCACACCACTCACTGTGACACTGATACACCCCACAACACTCACTGTAACACTGATACACCCCACACATCTCCCTGTGACACTGACACACCCCACAACTTTCACTGTGACACTGATACACCCCACACCCCTCACTGTGACACTGATACACACCACACTCCTCACTGTGACACAGACAAACACCACACCTCTCACTGTGACAGTCTGATATACCCCAGACCCCTCACTGTGACATTGATACACCCCACACCCCTCACTGTAACACTGACACACCCCACACCTCTCACTGTGATTCTGATACACCCCACACCCATCACTGTGACACGGACAAACCCAACACCGCTCACTGTGACACTGACAAACCCCACACCCCTCAGTGTGACTCTGTGACACCCCACACCCCTCACTGTGACACTGATTCACCCCACACCCCTCACTGTGAAACTGATACACCCCACACTCCTCACTGTGACAGTCTGATACAACCCACACCCCTCACTGTGACACTGATACACCCCACACCCCTCACTGTGACACTGACAAACCCCACACCCCTCACTGTAACACTGATACACCCTAAACCCCTCACTGTGACAGTGATCACCCCACAACTCTCACTGTGACACTGATACACTCCACACCTCTCACTGTGACACTGATACACCCCACACCTCTCTCTGTAACACTGATACACGCCACACCCCTCACTGTGACACTGACAAACCCCACACCCCTCACTGTAACACTGATACACCCCACACCCCTCACTGTGACAGTGATCACCCCACAACTCTCACTGTGACACTGATACACTCCACACCCCTCACTGTGACACTGACAAACCCCACACCTCTCACTGTGACACTGATACACCCCACACCCATCACTGTGACACTGATAAACCCCACACCCCTCTCTGTGACACTGTGACACCCCACAGCTCTCACTGTGACACTGATCACCCCACACCTCTCACCGTGACACTGATACATCCCACACCCATCACTGTGACACTGTGAGACTCCACACCCCTCACTGTGACACTGATCACCCTACACCCCTCACTATGACACTGATACACCCCACACCTCTCACTGTGACACTGACAATCCCCACACCCCTCACTGTGACACTGACAAACCCCACACCCCTCACTGTAACATTGATACACCCCACACCCCTCACTGTGACACTGACACTCCCCACACCCCTCACTGTGACACTGATACACGCCACTCCCCTCACTGTGACACTGATCACCCCACACCCCTCACTGTGACACTGACACACCCCACACCCCTCACTGTGACACTGATACACCCCACACCCCTCACTGTGACACTGACACACCCCACACCCCTCACTGTGACACTGATACACCCCACACACCTCACTGTGACACCGATACACCCCACACCCCACACTGTGACACCGATACACCCCACAACCCTCACTGTGACACCGATAAACCCCACACCCCTCACTGTGACACCGATACACCCCACACCTCTCACTCTGACACTGATACACCCCACACCCATAACTGTAACACTGATACACCCCACATCCCTCACTGTGACTCTGATACACCCCACACCTCTCACTGTGACACTGACAAACCCCACACCCCTCACTGTGACACTGATACACCCCACACCCCTCACTGTGACACTGATACACCCCACATCCCTCACTGTGACTCTGATACACCCCACACCTCTCACTGTGACACTGACAAACCCCACACCCCTCACTGTGACACTGATACACCCCACACCCCTCACTGTGACATTGACACACCCCACACTCCTCACTGTGACACTGATACACCCCACATCCCTCACTGTGACACTGACACACCCCACACCCCTCACTGTGACACTGACCAACCCCACACCCCTCACTGTGACACTTATACACCCCACACCCCTCACTGTGACACTGATACACCCCACACCTCTCACTGTGACACTGATACACCCCACACCCATCACTGTGACACTGACCAACCCCACACCCCTCACTGTGACACTTATACACCCAACAGCATTTACTCTAACACTGATACACCCCACACCTCTCACTGTGACACTGATACACCCCACACCCCTCACTGTGACACTTATACACCCAACAGCATTTACTGTAACACTGATACACCCCACACCTCTCACTGTGACACTGATACACCCCACACCCCTTACTATGACACTGTGTCTCCCCACACCCCTCACTATGACACTGACAAACACCACACCTCTCACTGTGACACTGATACACCCCACACTTCTCACTGTGACACTGACAAACCCCACACCCCTCACTGTGACACTGATACAACCCACACCCCTCACTGTGACACTGATACACCCCACACCCATGACTGTGACACTGACAAACCCCACACCCCTCACTGTGACACTGATACACGCCACTCCCCTCACTGTGACACTGATAAACCCCACACCCATCACTGTGACACTGAAACACCCCACACCTCTCACTCTGACACTGATACACCCCACACCCCTCACTGTGACACTGATACACCCCACACCTCTCACTGTGACACTGATACACCCCACACCCCTCACTATGACACTGACAAACACCACACCTCTCACTGTGACACTGATACACCCCACACTTCTCACTGTGACACTGACAAACCCCACACCCCTCACTGTGACACTGATACACCCCACACCCCTCACTGTGACACTGACACACCCCACACCCCTCACTGTGACACTGATACACCCCACACACCTCACTGTGACACCGATACACCCCACACCCCACACTGTGACACCGATACACCCCACACCCCTCACTGTGACACCGATACACCCCACACCCCTCACTGTGACACCGATACACCCCACACCTCTCACTCTGACACTGATACACCCCACACCCCTAACTGTAACACTGATACACCCCACATCCCTCACTGTGACTCTGATACACCCCACACCTCTCACTGTGACACTGACGAACCCCACACCCCTCACTGTGACACTGATACACCCCACACCCCTCACTGTGACACTGATACACCCCACATCCCTCACTGTGACTCTGATACACCCCACACCTCTCACTGTGACACTGACAAACCCCACACCCCTCACTGTGACACTGATACACCCCACACCCCTCACTGTGACATTGACACACCCCACACTCCTCACTGTGACACTGATACACCCCACATCCCTCACTGTGACACTGACACACCCCACACCCCCCACTGTGACACTGACCAACCCCACACCCCTCACTGTGACACTTATACACCCCACACCCCTCACTGTGACACTGATACACCCCACACCTCTCACTGTGACACTGATACACCCCACACCCATCACTGTGACACTGACCAACCCCACACCCCTCACTGTGACACTTATACACCCAACAGCATTTACTCTAACACTGATACACCCCACACCTCTCACTGTGACACTGATACACCCCACACCCCTCACTGTGACACTTATACACCCAACAGCATTTACTGTAACACTGATACACCCCACACCTCTCACTGTGACACTGATACACCCCACACCCCTCACGGTGACACCGATACACCCCACACCTCTCACTGTGACACTGATCACCCCACACCCATCACTTTGACACTTATACACCCCACAGCATTTACTGTAACACTGATACACCCCACACCCCACACTGTGACACTGATACACCCCACTCCTCTCACTGTGACACTGATACACCCCACACCCATCACTGTGACACTGACAAACCCAACAGCCCTTACTATGACACTGTGACACCCCACACCCCCACAGTGACACTGACAAACCCCACACCCCTCACTGTGACACTGAAACACCCCACACCTCTCACTCTGACACTGATACACCCCACACCCCTCACTGTGACACTGATACACCCCACACCTCTCACTGTGACACTGATACACCCCACACCCCTTACTATGACACTGTGACTCCCCACACCCCTCACTATGACACTGACAAACACCACACCTCTCACTGTGACACTGATACACCCCACACTTCTCACTGTGACACTGACAAACCCCACACCCCTCACTGTGACACTGATACAACCCACACCCCTCACTGTGACACTGATACACCCCACACCCATGACTGTGACACTGACAAACCCCACACCCCTCACTGTGACACTGATACACGCCACTCCCCTCACTGTGACACTGATAAACCCCACACCCATCACTGTGACACTGAAACACCCCACACCTCTCACTCTGACACTGATACACCCCACACCCCTCACTGTGACACTGATCACCCCACACCTCTCACTGTGACACTGATACACCCCACACCCCTCACTGTGACACTGACAAGCCCCACAGCACTCACTGTAACACTGATTCAACCGACACCCCTCACGGTGACACCGATACACCCCACACCTCTCACTGTGACACTGATCACCCCACACCCATCACTTTGACACTTATACACCCCACAGCATTTACTGTAACACTGATACACCCCACACCCCACACTGTGACACTGATACACCCCACTCCTCTCACTGTGACACTGATACACCCCACACCCATCACTGTGACACTGACAAACCCAACAGCCCTTACTATGACACTGTGACACCCCACACCCCCACAGTGACACTGACAAACCCCACACCCCTCACTGTGACACTGTGCCACCCCACACCCCTCACTGTGACACTGATCACCCCACACCCATCACTGTGACACTGACAAACACCACACCCCTCACTGCGACAATGATACCTCTCACACCTCTCACAGTGAAACTGACAAACCCCACACCCATCACTGTGACACTTATACACACCACACCCCTCACTGTGACACTGACAAACACCACACCCCTCACTGTGACACTGATACACCCCACACCCCTCACTGTGACACTGACAAACACCACACCTCTCACTGTGACACTGATACACCCCACACGTGTCACTGTGACACTGATCACTCCACATCCCTCACTGTGACACTGACAAACACCACACCACTCACTGTGACACTGTGACACCCCACACCCCTCACTGTGACACTGATACACCCCACACCTCTCACTGTGACACTGACAAACCCCACACCCCTCACTGTGATACTGTGACACTCCACACCCCTCACTGTGACACTGATCACCCCACACCCATCACTGTGACACTGACACACCCCACACCCCTCACTGTGACACTGTGACACCCCACACCCCTCACTGTGACACTGACAACCCCCACACCCCTCACTGTGACACTGTGACACCCTACACCCCTCACTGTGACACTGATACAACCCACACTTCTCACTGTGACACAGACAAAACCCACAGCCCTCACTGTAACACTGATACACTCCACACCCCTCATTGTGACACTGACACACCCCACACCCCTCACTGTGACACTGATACACCCCACACCTCTCACTGTGACACTGACAAACCCCACAACCCTCACTGTGATACTGTGACACTCCACACCCCTCACTGTGACACTGATCACCCCACACCCATCACTGTGACACTGACACACCCCACACCCCTCACTGTGACACTGTGACACCCCACACCCCTCACTGTGACACTGACAAACCCCACACCCCTCACTGTGACACTGTGACACCCTACACCCCTCACTGTGACACTGATACACCCCACACTTCTCACTGTGACACAGACAAAACCCACAGCCCTGACTGTAACACTGATACACTCCACACCCCTCACTGTGACACTGACACACCCCACACCCCTCACTGTGACACTGTGACACCCCACACCCCTCACTGTGACACTGATACACCCCACACTTCTCACTGTGACACAGACAAAACCCACAGCCCTGACTGTAACACTGATACACTCCACACCCCTCACTGTGACACTGACACACCCCACACCCCTCACTGTGACACTGTGACACCCCACACCCCTCACTGTGACACTGATACACCCCACACTTCTCACTGTGACACAGACAAAACCCACAGCACTCACTGTAACACTGATACACTCCACACCCCTCACTGTGACACTGACACACCCCACACCCCTCACTGTGACACTGTGACACCCCACACCCCTCACTGTGACACTGATACACCCCACGCCCATCACTGTGACACTGATCACCCCACACCCCTCACTGTGACACTGATACACCCCACACTCCTCACTGTGACACTGACACACCCCACACCCCACACTCCTCACTGTAACACTGATACACTCCACACCTGTCACTGTGACACTGATCACCCCACACCCCTCACTGTGACACTGACAAACCCCACACCCCTCACTGTGACACTGTGACACCCCACACCCCTCACTGTGACACTGATCACCCCACACGCATCACTGTGACACTGACACACCCCACACCCCTCACTGTAACACTGATACACTCCACACCTGTCACTGTGACACTGATCACCCCACACCTCTCACTGTGACACTGACAAACCCCACACCCCTCACTGTGACACTGATACACCCCACACCCCTCACTGTGACACTGATACACCCCACATCCCTCACTGTGACTCTGATACACCCCACACCTCTCACTGTGACACTGACAAACCCCACACCCCTCACTGTGACACTGATACACCCCACACCCCTCACTGTGACATTGACACACCCCACACTCCTCACTGTGACACTGATACACCCCACATCCCTCACTGTGACACTGACACACCCCACACCCCTCACTGTGACACTGACCAACCCCACACCCCTCACTGTGACACTTATACACCCCACACCCCTCACTGTGACACTGATACACCCCACACCTCTCACTGTGACACTGATACACCCCACACCCATCACTGTGACACTGACCAACCCCACACCCCTCACTGTGACACTTATACACCCAACAGCATTTACTCTAACACTGATACACCCCACACCTCTCACTGTGACACTGATACACCCCACACCCCTCACTGTGACACTTATACACCCAACAGCATTTACTGTAACACTGATACACCCCACACCTCTCACTGTGACACTGATACACCCCACACCCCTTACTATGACACTGTGTCTCCCCACACCCCTCACTATGACACTGACAAACACCACACCTCTCACTGTGACACTGATACACCCCACACTTCTCACTGTGACACTGACAAACCCCACACCCCTCACTGTGACACTGATACAACCCACACCCCTCACTGTGACACTGATACACCCCACACCCATGACTGTGACACTGACAAACCCCACACCCCTCACTGTGACACTGATACACGCCACTCCCCTCACTGTGACACTGATAAACCCCACACCCATCACTGTGACACTGAAACACCCCACACCTCTCACTCTGACACTGATACACCCCACACCCCTCACTGTGACACTGATACACCCCACACCTCTCACTGTGACACTGATACACCCCACACCCCTTACTATGACACTGTGACTCCCCACACCCCTCACTATGACACTGACAAACACCACACCTCTCACTGTGACACTGATAAACCCCACACTTCTCACTGTGACACTGACAAACCCCACACCCCTCACTGTGACACTGATACACCCCACACCCCTCACTGTGACACTGACACACCCCACACCCCTCACTGTGACACCGATACACCCCACACACCTCACTGTGACACCGATACACCCCACACCCCACACTGTGACACCGATACACCCCACACCCCTCACTGTGACACCGATACACCCCACACCCCTCACTGTGACACCGATACACCCCACACCTCTCACTCTGACACTGATACACCCCACACCCCTAACTGTAACACTGATACACCCCACATCCCTCACTGTGACTCTGATACACCCCACACCTCTCACTGTGACACTGACAAACCCCACACCCCTCACTGTGACACTGATACACCCCACACCCCTCACTGTGACACTGATACACCCCACATCCCTCACTGTGACTCTGATACACCCCACACCTCTCACTGTGACACTGACAAACCCCACACCCCTCACTGTGACACTGATACACCCCACACCCCTCACTGTGACATTGACACACCCCACACTCCTCACTGTGACACTGATACACCCCACATCCCTCACTGTGACACTGACACACCCCACACCCCTCACTGTGACACTGACCAACCCCACACCCCTCACTGTGACACTTATACACCCCACACCCCTCACTGTGACACTGATACACCCCACACCTCTCACTGTGACACTGATACACCCCACACCCATCACTGTGACACTGACCAACCCCACACCCCTCACTGTGACACTTATACACCCAACAGCATTTACTCTAACACTGATACACCCCACACCTCTCACTGTGACACTGATACACCCCACACCCCTCACTGTGACACTTATACACCCAACAGCATTTACTGTAACACTGATACACCCCACACCTCTCACTGTGACACTGATACACCCCACACCCCTTACTATGACACTGTGACTCCCCACACCCCTCACTATGACACTGACAAACACCACACCTCTCACTGTGACACTGATACACCCCACACTTCTCACTGTGACACTGACAAACCCCACACCCCTCACTGTGACAGTGATACAACCCACACCCCTCACTGTGACACTGATACACCCCACACCCATGACTGTGACACTGACAAACCCCACACCCCTCACTGTGACACTGATACACGCCACTCCCCTCACTGTGACACTGATAAACCCCACACCCATCACTGTGACACTGAAACACCCCACACCTCTCACTCTGACACTGATACACCCCACACCCCTCACTGTGACACTGATACACCCCACACCTCTCACTGTGACACTGATACACCCCACACCCCTTACTATGACACTGTGACTCCCCACACCCCTCACTATGACACTGACAAACACCACACCTCTCACTGTGACACTGATACACCCCACACTTCTCACTGTGACACTGACAAACCCCACACCCCTCACTGTGACACTGATACAACCCACACCCCTCACTGTGACACTGATACACCCCACACCCATGACTGTGACACTGACAAACCCCACACCCCTCACTGTGACACTGATACACGCCACTCCCCTCACTGTGACACTGATAAACCCCACACCCATCACTGTGACACTGAAACACCCCACACCTCTCACTCTGACACTGATACACCCCACACCCCTCACTGTGACACTGATCACCCCACACCTCTCACTGTGACACTGATACACCCCACACCCCTCACTGTGACACTGACAAGCCCCACAGCACTCACTGTAACACTGATTCAACCGACACCCCTCACGGTGACACCGATACACCCCACACCTCTCACTGTGACACTGATCACCCCACACCCATCACTTTGACACTTATACACCCCACAGCATTTACTGTAACACTGATACACCCCACACCCCACACTGTGACACTGATACACCCCACTCCTCTCACTGTGACACTGATACACCCCACACCCATCACTGTGACACTGACAAACCCAACAGCCCTTACTATGACACTGTGACACCCCACACCCCCACAGTGACACTGACAAACCCCACACCCCTCACTGTGACACTGTGCCACCCCACACCCCTCACTGTGACACTGATCACCCCACACCCATCACTGTGACACTGACAAACACCACACCCCTCACTGCGACAATGATACCTCTCACACCTCTCACAGTGAAACTGACAAACCCCACACCCATCACTGTGACACTTATACACACCACACCCCTCACTGTGACACTGACAAACACCACACCCCTCACTGTGACACTGATACACCCCACACCCCTCACTGTGACACTGACAAACACCACACCTCTCACTGTGACACTGATACACCCCACACGTGTCACTGTGACACTGATCACTCCACATCCCTCACTGTGACACTGACAAACACCACACCACTCACTGTGACACTGTGACACCCCACACCCCTCACTGTGACACTGATACACCCCACACCTCTCACTGTGACACTGACAAACCCCACACCCCTCACTGTGATACTGTGACACTCCACACCCCTCACTGTGACACTGATCACCCCACACCCATCACTGTGACACTGACACACCCCACACCCCTCACTGTGACACTGTGACACCCCACACCCCTCACTGTGACACTGACAACCCCCACACCCCTCACTGTGACACTGTGACACCCTACACCCCTCACTGTGACACTGATACAACCCACACTTCTCACTGTGACACAGACAAAACCCACAGCCCTCACTGTAACACTGATACACTCCACACCCCTCATTGTGACACTGACACACCCCACACCCCTCACTGTGACACTGATACACCCCACACCTCTCACTGTGACACTGACAAACCCCACAACCCTCACTGTGATACTGTGACACTCCACACCCCTCACTGTGACACTGATCACCCCACACCCATCACTGTGACACTGACACACCCCACACCCCTCACTGTGACACTGTGACACCCCACACCCCTCACTGTGACACTGATACACCCCACACTTCTCACTGTGACACAGACAAAACCCACAGCCCTGACTGTAACACTGATACACTCCACACCCCTCACTGTGACACTGACACACCCCACACCCCTCACTGTGACACTGTGACACCCCACACCCCTCACTGTGACACTGATACACCCCACACTTCTCACTGTGACACAGACAAAATCCACAGCACTCACTGTAACACTGATACACTCCACACCCCTCACTGTGACACTGACACACCCCACACCCCTCACTGTGACACTGTGACACCCCACACCCCTCACTGTGACACTGATACACCCCACGCCCATCACTGTGACACTGATCACCCCACACCCCTCACTGTGACACTGATACACCCCACACTCCTCACTGTGACACTGACACACCCCACACCCCACACCCCTCACTGTAACACTGATACACTCCACACCTGTCACTGTGACACTGATCACCCCACACCCCTCACTGTGACACTGACAAACCCCACACCCCTCACTGTGACACTGTGACACCCCACACCCCTCACTGTGACACTGATCACCCCACACGCATCACTGTGACGCTGACACACCCCACACCCCTCACTGTGACACTGTGACACCCCACACTTCTCACTGTGACACAGACAAAACCCACAGCCCTCACTGTGACACTGATACACTCCACACCCCTCACTGTGACACTGATACACCCCACACTCCTCACTGTGACACTGATACACCCCACACCCCTCACTGTGTCACTGATCACCCCACACCTCTTGCTGTGACACTGATACACCCCACACATCTCACTGTGACACTGACACACTCCACACCTCTCACTGTGACACTGATACAACCCACACCCCTCACTGTGACACTGAAACACCCCACACCCCTCACTGTGACACTGATACACCCCACACCCATGACTGTGACACTGATACACCCCACACCCCTCACTGTGACACTGAAACACCCCACACCCCTCACTGTGACACTGATACACCCCACACCCCTCACTGTGACACTGATACACCCCACACCTCTCACTCTGACACTGATACACCCCACACCCCTCACTGTGACACTGACAAGCCCCACAGCACTCACTGTGACACTGATACACCCCACACCTCTCACTGTGACACTGATCACCCCACACCTATCACTGTGACAGTGATACACCCACACCCCTCACTGTGACATTGAGACACCCCGCACCCATCACTGTGACACTGACCAACCCCACACCCCTCACTTTGACACTTATACACCCCACAGCATTTACTGTAACACTGATACACCCCACACCCCACACTGTGACACTGATACACCCCACACCCATCACTGTGACACTGATACACCCCACTCCTCTCACTGTGACACTGATACACCCCACACCCCTCACTGTGACACTGACAAACCCCACAGCCCTTACTATGACACTGTGACACCCCACACCCCCACAGTGACACTGACAAACCCCACACCCCTCACTGTGAAACTGTGACACCCCACACCCCTCACTGTGACACTGACAAACCCCACACCCCTCACTGCGACAATGATACCCCTCACACCTCTCACAGTGAAACTGACAAACCCCACACCCATCACTGTGACACTTATACATCCCACACCCCTCACTGTGACACTGACAAACACCACACCCCTCACTGTAACACTGATACACCCCACACCCCTCACTGTGACACTGATACACCCCATACGTGTCACTGTGACACTGATTACCCCACACCCCTCACTGTGACACTGACAAACCCCACACCCCTTACTATGACACTGTGACAACCCACACCCCTCACTGTGACACTGACAAACACCACACCCCTCACTGTGATACTGTGAGACCGCACACCCCTCAGTGTGACACTGATTACCCCACACCTCTCACTGTGACACTGACAAACCCCACACCCCTCACTGTGATACTGTGACACCCCACACCCCTCACTGTGACACTGATCACCCCACACCCATCACTGTGACACTGACACACCCCACACCCCTCACTGTGACACTGTGACACCCCACACCCCTCACTGTGACACTGACAAACCCCACACCCCTCACTGTGACACTGTGACACCCCACACTTCTCACTGTGACACAGACAAAACCCACAGCACTCACTGTAACACTGATACACTCCACACCCCTCACTGTGACAGTGACACACCCCACACTTCTCACTGTGACACAGACAAAACCCACAGCACTCACTGTAACACTGATACACTCCACACCCCTCACTGTGACACTGACACACCCCACACCCCACACCCCTCACTGTAACACTGATACACCCCACACCTGTCACTGTGACACTGATCACCCCACACCCCTCACTGTGACACTGAAAAACACCACACCCCTCACTGTGACACTGTGACACCCCACACCCCTCACTGTGACACTGATACACCCCACACCTCTCACTGTGACACTGACAAACCCCACACCCTTCACTGTGACACTGTGACACCCCACACCCCTCACTGTGACACTTATCACCCCACACCCATCACTGTGACACTGACACACCCCACACCCCTCACTGTGACACTGTGACACCCCACACTTCTCACTGTGACACAGACAAAACCCACAGCCCTCACTGTGACACTGATACACTCCACACCCCTCACTGTGACACTGATACACCCCACACTCCTCACTGTGACACTGATACACCCCACACCCCTCACTGTGTCACTGATCACCCCACACCTCTTGCTGTGACACTGATACACCCCACACATCTCACTGTGACACTGACACACTCCACACCTCTCACTGTGACACTGACACACCCTACACCCATCACTGTGACACTGATACACCCCACACCCCTCACTGTGACACTGATACACCCCACACCTCTCACTGTGACACTGATACACCCCACACCCCTCACTTTGACACTGGTACACCCCACTGTTCTCACTGTGTCACTGTTTGATATTTCTCCCATTTCCTAGTGTGACCCCCACGTTCCTCATTTCCAATCGTCTCCTGATTTTGCTGATGACCATCTCTGCCTCCAGCGTTACAACACCCGCAAACATTGCACTCAGCATTTTTTTCGGTACTGCTTTTAGTGACTGACCCTTTATTTATTCACCAATATATTTAGCTGAACAGAATATATGGCTCGGTACTCATGACTAATGGGGATTTGAGAATTCCTCGCTTTCTGCAAATTATCCTGCATGGCTTCAGTAAGTACTGACATATAACCAGATTCTCTTACCCACTGTACCGCTAGATAGTGCTGCTGGTAGCTCCGTCCGTGTTTTCATATTTAAATAATGCCTTTGAGAATGCTATTTAAATTCCCAATTTAGATTCAGTAACATTTTTAATTGAGTCATCTTATTGCCATAATACACTGAGTTACAATCTCTTTTACAATGAGAAACTCACTCCCCCAGTGTTTCTGCAAGTAACAGTTCAGTGTAAGTGATGCATGGGAGCAGGAGGTCCTGGTTTCATCTACAGTCTGTGTAAATGGCTGATTGCTGACGTGTTGATATTAGCAGTTGCAAAGGGATAGCAACCACTCTGGCCTCTTCCTCCTCATGGGCTGAGAAGGCTGGGTTCTACCTTGATTAAAACCCTTTGTTCCTCACACCTCCACTGATTTTGTAGATTAGCCCATTAACTTGGACTTATAATCAAAATGGACTACCCCTTTAGTGTGGTCTGTCTAGAGTCAATCGTATTGAAATGTTGTGAGGGGAAAGTAGAGAAATATCAGAATCAGAATTATGTTTAATAGCATTGGTATATGTTGAAATTTGTGGTTTTTGTGTCAGCAGTATAGTGTAATACATAAAAAGAGCAAAAGTTATGATAATATATTTTCTATTTTTTTTAAATACATTATATATAATAATGTATATATGTATCTTCTCTGTGGATTGTCACCTTCAAAGATTCAAAGATTCAGAAAACTTTATTGTCATTCTAACCGTACATCAGCTCTGCAGGGCAGAATGAGATAGAGTTTCTCAGGAGCAGTGCAATCATAACATAACAAACGCAACACTAAATAATAATCATAACAATAAATAGTCAAACACAACAGCCACATGTCAGGTAAAATCAAGTTATAAGTGTCCAGTGCAAGTTAAAAGTGTCCAAAGCAGAGTCAGGTAGAGCAGCTATTTAGCAGTCTGACTGCCTGTGGGAGGAAGCTGTTTAGTAGCCTTGTTGTGGTGGAGAAGCTTGTGTGGTCCTGTGATCCCGAGAGCAATGCCGTCTGGAGCTATGCTCCTGGTAGGGTCACCCATGGCGGTAAGGTCGAGGGTGAGGTCCCTGACAAAGAACAATCCAACCAAGACCTCAACGGTGGAACAGGCGGACGAAGTTACTTCGAACTCAACGGCTGTGAAGGCGGATGAAGGCTGCAACAAATCCATCAGCTCCAATCGTCGTGGTTTCCATGCCATTGGAATCAGTTGGTTGATTTGTGAAGTATCGTGTGCTTCTTGGAGTGCAACATCAAGTACACGTTAAACAAATACACGCACGGGCATCTTCACTCTGTGGGCCACTTCAGAACGAAGACCATCATTCTCAACCTCGAGGGATAGCCACGACAATATATGTGTGCGTATAAATATCCATACACACACATAATGTACTATATGTGAGAGCCAAAACATAGTGGGGTAGTCTTCATGGCTTCGTTGTCCATTTGGAAATCTGATTGCAGTGGGTAAAGAGTTGTTCCTAAAATGTTGACTTTGTGTCTTATGGCTCCTGTACCTTTTCCTTCATGGTAGCAATGAGAAGAGGGTTTGTCTTGGGTGATGGGGGTCCTTAATGATTGATTCCATCTTTTTGAGGCATCGTGTTTTGGAGATGTCTGCGATGTAGGGGAGCCTGGTGCCCATGCTGAGTTTGCAACCCTCTGCAGCTTTTTCTAATCCTGTGCAGTGGCCTATTCATACGTCACTGTGGTGCATGCACCGTGAATGCCGTCCATGGTACATCTGTAGAAATTTGCTCAAGTCTTTGGTGATCTACCAAATCTCAAACTCCTAATGAAACACAGTCGCTGTCATGCCATCTCTGAAATAGCAGCAATATGGTGGGCCCAGGATAGATCCTCAGAGATTTTGACACTCAAGAACTTGAAGGTGCTCACCCTTTCCACTGCTGATCCCTCGGTGATGATGGTGTTTCCTGAAGTCCACAAGCATTTCCTTGGCTTTACTGGTTGAGAGCAAGGTGGTTGTTGCAACACCTCTCAACCAGCTGGTCTATATCACTCCAGTACGGCTCCTTGTCACCATAAGTCCCAATGAGAGGGCTATGCTTTTCACAAGGACAACGCCCACGAAGTGGATAGTCAGCCACTCGAAAATATTGTGGTTAATATGTGATCTTACTCCATGTTTGCCCATATCTTGAACTAAAACTTATCCGTCTATCAAATTATCAATTACCCTGGCATCTGCTGATATTAGAGCATGGAACATAGAACAGTAACGCACAGTATGGGCCCTTTGGCTCACAATATTGTGCCAATGCTTTTAACCCATGATCAATCTAATCCTTTCCTCCTACACATCTCATAACCCTCCACTTTTCTTTCATCGATGTCTCTTAAATGCCCCTAATGTGCCTACCTCTAAAACCACCCCTAGTAGTGCATTCCAGGCAACTAAAAAGCCTACCTCTGACATCACCCCTAAAATTTCCTCTGATCACCTTAAAAGGATATTATTAGCCATTGATGCCTTGGGAAACAAGGTGTTGGCTGTTCACTCTCTAAGCCTCTTATCTTCTTATGTCACTCAATGAAATCACCTCACATCTTCCTTTGATCTAAGGCTTCTTCAACCTTTCTTCATCAGACATACTCTCGAATCCGTGGAACATCCTGGTAAATTTCCTCTGCATTCTCTCTAAAGTTTCCACATCCTCCCTATAATGAGTCGACCAGAACTGAACACAATACTCCAAGTGTGGTCTAACCAGAGTTTTATAGAGCTGCAATGTTACCCTGTGACTCTTGAACTCAGTCTCTGACTAAGGAAGGCCAGCACACCACATGCGTTTTAACCACCTCTCAACTTTTTTAGCACATCAATATTTAGAGAATTTAGAATTTCCACCAAATGTTTCCTGACTTCTTTATACTCTGCCCCCGAGCCTGAATTCTCCAAATGAATGGAAACGAGTTCCTTCCATCTCCCCTCACCAGTTGCCACTAACAGTTAGAAATCAGATCCTAGATCACACATAATCTGTTAATTTCAATAGCTGCTTCTGATCTCTTCCCCATCCCAGCAGCCAACAATTTGACAACGGAGGTGGCTTTTTGCAATGTCATGGCTGTACCACCAATTCAAATATTAGAAATTAATAATTAAACCTTTATTAAATTTGACAGTGTATGTGAATTCCAAAACTTGGCAACATTTTGGAAGTTTATTCAAGGCAATCACAACTCGGCACAAAAAGACAGACTGTGGTTTGTAAATTTAGTGGATTTGGCAAGACCACAGTTACACACTTGAAAATGAGTAAGTGAACAATATCTAATAACCAAAAAACTCTGCAGATACTGGAAAAACTGAAATAAAAGTGGAAATTGCTGGGAACACATAGCAGGCCAGACAGCATCTGTGGAGAGGATAGCAATGCTACAAATATTTCCGTTGTATTCCGCTGACCAAAGTTAATGCAGAAATGACCCATGTAAACATAGCAACGTGAAGTCACACCCTTCAGTCAATGTGCCAGATCTGTCACAGGTTATCCAATTGTAATATTACCTCAGTTTTGCTCTTCCCATTTGTGCAGCCTGGTCTACAACATTTCTCTGTCTGCTTCAGTAGTTTGTAACAACTCTGACCTGAATTTCGGAGATTTTATGTGCTTCTTTGTTATTTTTTCACTCTCACCCTTTGCCTCTCCCGTTCTGTTTCCATCTTCCTGTCCCTCTCTCTCACTCCCTCACTTTCTGTCTCCCTATCTCTCTTTGCTTGTTGTCTCCCTCGCCCCATCTCTCTCCCTCACTCATCCAGCTCCCTGATCTCTCATCCATATTTCTCTCCCTTGCCTCACCCCATCTCTCCCTCACTCTCTCTGCCTATCTCTCTTCCGCTTATCACTCCTCCATCTCTCCCTCTCCCTCTCACACTCCAACTTCTTCATTAAGCTATCATCCAGACGGCTTCATTGATAGTGCATCACCATGGCAACCCAGGAGATATCCCCTTTGTCCTATCCCTCCTTCCTCCGCCCCTTTTGCAATTTAAAATTAACTTGTTTTCTCTTTCATAGTTCAGCCTGAACTGTTAGCTGTTACTCTGTCCGCAGACCTGCTGAGTTCTTTCAGTGTTTCCTGTGTTTATTTCAATTCTTTACCTGTTGGTAGAACAGATTAATTCAATGGTAAATTAGCCGCCCACTTCAACTGCCCTGCCTGGGATGTCTGTAAAAAATCTCACAATGGTACAATGGCTTGGTCTTTGTTCCAGGCGCTGGAGGTGAATTTTTATTGTTTACGGATTCTTATTATCAGATATTCTATTATTGACCATTCCGCCCAGTAAATCTGCTTTTTGCCATTGCAATAAAATATGCAAATTAGAATAAAGCTCATGTTCACAAAATAAAATATGCCTATGTGTTATTCCTTCACATTTACATTAAAATTTCCCCTTGCTTTTCCTGCCCAAGATTATAATGGGAATGCTCTATGTAAACAATACACACTGCAGTTACACCTTCCTTTCAATGGTGGCGCTGTGGCACCTCTGTTATCATTCTTCAAGGCACTGCACATCAGAATTAATTTCAACCAGATCAGCATTCTCAAATTTGTATTAACATTGTTATTTACCTGTAAATATTGTTAAATGCAGATATTTTATGAAAATAATGTCTATATGATTTTCTTTAAACGGGGCCTTATTTAAATCTGAATGCCATTGTCTAATTATTCACTGTCCATTCAATCTGATTTCACTTCAGCACCATGTTAGACCTTACCATTCGCTTTGCAAAACCCAGGAAAATCGTAGTTTTTTCCTCATTCTCTGTTCTGCTCATATAGCCTCGGTTTCTCTATATTTCTATTTCAGTTCCTCTGTCCTGACCTTACACGCTTTCTCTCTCTCTTTGCATTCCTGTCCCCAGCTAGCTATCTCTCTTTCACGGTCTCTTTATTTGTGCCTTGCTGTGTTTGTATCTCTGCCTCTCTCTGTACCTCTGCCTGCTGCTGTTTCTATCTCACAAGGTTTATATCTATTGTGTCTCTGTCACCTTTGTCTCGTTGTCTCCGTCTGTCTGCCTCTCCCCCTCTCCCTGTCTCTCCTTTCATTTTCTTACCTCTTCTACTCTCTGTTCATGCCCTTTGTTACAGTATTAAGCAATTGCTTTTGCATGTTGTCTGCCTGTTTTTCAATGCTCATGGTACATTTGACAATATATTTGCTGGGGAGAGGATTACACATTGCAATAAAGAACTTCTCCCCAGAATGCTGCTTTCTAAGTGATGCTTAAATAAAAAGAACTGCGGCTAGTAAAGAAATTAATGCAGTATTCAAGTGACAGAGATAAAGAAGACAAAATTTCAAATGAATGTAATAAAATAAAGGAATTTCAGAAAGTTGTGAATTTAAGAAGCACAAGCCAAAATAAACTAGAATATGAAATATCTCATTGAAGTGTATTGTGTACATAATTAACACGGGGCTGGCTGGAGGCTGAATTCTTTCTGGTTTTATCTATCTGTTTAATTCTTTCCAGCGATGTTGCGCCCTTGTTCCCTTCCATTTGTCTTTACAAAGTTTTCACAGTTGTTAACCTGCTTTTAACAAGGTCTTTTATTTTTGTAAATTGCCTTTCATGCCTTTTACAATGACAACAAATGACCATCCTGCTATGATGAAATGACAGCTAAAATGACTTTGACTTTAGAGTGGCAAATTTTCACAGTGCAGAAAAAGACTATTTGACTCTCCACTTGATTCCCCTCCCCCCGCCCCATTTAGCTTTTACTGATGCTCTGTGAATGAGTCTTTCTTGCAAGATTTAGGAGCTAGAAACTCCATTTTGTAATGGTGCATTTTTAGTGCTGGAGAGTCACGCACTTGCAATAAATACGAGGAATTCACCGCTGAGATGTGGCGGGGTTTCGATCATCCAGGAAGTGGAAGAGGAGCAGCGATGTATCACCTGTGCCGAGGTTCATGCTTGGTGCTGGATTACACCGTGGAATCCAGGAGCGTTGCTGTGGAGTGCGGCTGGAATGCTGAAGTTCTGCTGGCCCATTACCATCACAGGCCCCGTCTATCTGGGAGAGGCCTCCAACCTCAAAAGCCTTCTGAATTAAATTATGAGAACACTCAGTCCTCTTTTATTGTCATTTAGAAATGCATGCATGCATTGATACAATGTTTCTCCAGAGTGATATCACAGAAAACAGGACAGACCAAAGATTAACACTGACAGAACCACATAATTATAACATATAGTTACAGCAGTGCAAAGCAATACCATAATTTGATGAAGAACAGATCATAGGCACAGTAAAAAATAGTCTCAAAGTTCCGAGTCCCCGAAAGCAGGCGGCAAAAGGGAGAAACTCCCTGCCATAAACCTCCAGGCACTGTCAACTTGCCGATGCCTTGGAAGCACCCAACCGCAGCCGACCCCGAGTCCATCTGTCTGAAAACTCTGAGCTTCCAAGCAGCCTCTCCGATACAGCCTCCCGAGCGCCATCCTCTGCCGAGTGCCTTCGACCTCTCCCCGGCCACTGAAACACGCAAAGCCGAGGATTTCGAGGCCTTGTGCTCCGGGGATTCCGGTTACCACACAGTAGCAGCGGCAGCGAAGCGGGCATTTCAGAAGTTTTCCAGATGTTCCTCTGTCCTCTCACATCTGTCTCCATCAAATCAGGATTGTGCACTGTCCCCTACTTGACGGATTACAGACATCACCACCAAAGTGGCCGCGTGCGCTGCCGTCACACCGCCATCTTCTCCCCCCTCCCGGGAGGTTCGAATTGATGAGCACCTTATAGAACAACCCGCCAGATCATCAGCTAGAATCCCAGTTCCGATCCCAAAACAGGGTCCCCAGCATCAACACCTCTGGAATACATGCAGGTAGGGAGAGCCCCCTTAAACACTTCCCCACCCCCACCACCAAGAGCATGAGTGTCAGTGGATAAGTAACTTGTACATTTACTGCAGAGCCACTGATCACCCACACATCAAATGCCCACTGAGTCCAAGAGAGCAGCTCTACCAGGTAGAGATGAGGGGTCTCTGTCTATAAGCTTCCCATGGCCTCTCATTCCAGCACCATAGCCTGACCTACTGTCTCTGTCCTCCACCACTTCCCAATGGTTCTACACCCACAGGGGGCTCTGGTGGATTCCGGCACAGCAGGCAGCTTTTTGCACTGGGCTCTGTGTGGGCAGCTTGGTCTCCCTACTGAGCCTCTCTGTCCCCCACTTCTGCATTGTGACCAATAATGGATGCTCATTGGGGTCTGGGATGATCGGACCACACACGAGGCCTGTAAGCGTGGGCGCCCTCTCATCTTGAGGTACCGCTGGCTCTCCATTCTTCACCCTCACTCTGTCTGGTCATCAGATTCACTGCTGCGTTGGGGAACCGCCTATCGGATCACCTGCCTGCACCTTCAAGTGGTTTCACCCTGTAAATCTCTGGAGACAGAGGAATCTCTCGACCTCACTAAACCCCCACACGTATGCCACGGCTTAGCCATCGTCTTCGGTAAAAGGCAAGCCAGCACCCTGCCACGTCATAGGCCTCACAACTGAGCTATCGACCTCCTCCTGGGCACCATCCCTCCCCGAGGTTGTCTGCTCTCCCTCTCCTCTCCTGAGACACAAGCCATGAATGACGACATTGCCAAAACGCTACAGCGTGGCTTCATTCGCCCACGCCCATCCACAGCCAGTGCTGCATTCTTATTTGTCAAAGAGAAATGGGGGGGGTGTGGTCTTCGTCCCTGCACTGACGACCGTGAACTCAACCAAGTCACCATTAAGAAGCGTTACCCTCACCCTTTTATGGATAACACATTCAATACACTCTGCGGTGCCCAGATCTTCACCAAAGTCGATCAGGTTGTAGGGAGCTCATACCTGATCCACATGCACCGGGGGATGAGTGGAAGATGGCATTCGTAACACCCATTGGACCCTACGATTACTCGGTGATGCCTTTTGGACTTTTGAACAGGCCAGCCATTTTCCAAGCCTTCATCAATGAGATTCTCCAAGACAGGTATGTTTTTGTGTGCCTTGTTGACATCCTCATCTATTCCAAGGACACCCAAGACCTCATCTGTCATGTACGTTCAGTCCTTCAGCGCCTCCTCGAACCCCAACTGTACAGTGAGTTAGAAATATGCCAGTTCCGCACCGCAGTCATTTCCTTCCTGGTTTATTTCACCACCACACAGCATAACGATGAACCTCATGGTTGAATGACCCTGACCGCGGCCCCTCAAACAGCTACAGTGCTTCTCCAGCTTCTACTATCATTTATCAGGAACTACAGCCAAATCTCTGCTCCTCTAATCTCCCTCCCCAAATCACCTACCTCACCTACTTCCTGGGACTGCTGCCGCAGACCACACTTTCAATGAGCTCAGGAGATGCTTCACCGTCCCTCTCATCCTCTGCTATCCAAACCCCCCTGGACCTTCTGTGATACAGGTGGCTGCATCTGGCTTGGGCACCGGGGCTAATCAGTCCCAGCGAGGACCAGATGGGAAGACACTTCTGTGTGTCTTCTTCTCACACAAGCTCAACTCTACGCAGCACTGTTATGGAGTGGGAGGCTTGGAGTTACTTGCTATTGAAAGGGCCTTGGAGGAATGGAGATATTGGCTGATGAGGATCATTGAGCCCTTCCTGATCTGGACTGACCACCAGAATCTCAGATCCACCCTACAGACCCTCCAACTGAACCCAAGTCAGGCTCGCTGGGCCCTCCTCTTCGAACAATTCAACTTCCACATCTCCTGCCAACCCAGCTCCAAGAACACTGAGGCGGATGCCCTGCCATGACAGTTTGACCCAGCTGAAAAGGAAAGCAATCCTCAGCTTATCGTTCCATCCTCTCAGATCCTCACCCCGATCCTCTGGGATCCAGAGAACCAGATCCACCAGGCACTTCAGCCCCGGGCTGCTCTAGCAGACACAGCTGACAGTGGTATGCATGCACCAGCAGCTGTGTGTGCTGAGGAACTCCACTGGGCCCCGTCCTCACCCCTCTCGGGCCATCTAGTCACACGACACAATCTGGATGATCTGCGACAACGATTCTGGTGGCCCTCCGTGATTGCGTGTGCTCGTCAGTTTGTCACTGCCTGCCCACAATGTGCTCAATCCAATTCTTCCTACCAGTGACCCTCTGGGATCATGTGACCCCAGTGCCTGTAGTCCCACATCGCCAAGGATTTCATCATCGTCTTGCCAGCTTCTGTTGGAGCCATGGTGATCATGACAGAAAAGGACTGGTTCCCAAAAGCAACCCATTTTATTGCGTTCCCCAAACTTACTTTAGCTGCCGAGATGGTGGGCCTAGTTCTCCACTGTAGCTCGTTTCCATGGTTTCTCTCAGGACATTGTGTTGGACTGGAGCCCACACTTCATCTCCTGCTCCTGGCATGCCTTCTGCTCCCTCCTCTGTACCTCAGTGAGTTTGCCCTCTGGCTATCAACTACAGACCAATGGTCCATCAGAAAGAACTAATCAGCCACCTCAAACCCTTCCACATGGAAGAAGTATCTGTTCTGCCATAGCCACGTTAGCTTTTGAAGCGCTTTATGGCTACCAACCCCCATTGTTCCCCACGGAGGAGCCAAAGGTAGAGGTGCCATCTACCAGGGCTCTGGCTTGATGAAAATGGAATGATTGGAATAGGGTAGCCTGTTTGCCAACCACGTTGGCATTCAGGCACACTCCTCCACCTGGGGATTGTGTCTGGTGTCTGCCTGAGATTTGTAACTGCATCCCAACTCCCACAAACTATCGCCCCGGTTTATCAATCCAGGCACTTATCGTCTCCAGTTGCCACCGTACCTCACGATCTCCGGAACCAACGAGGTGGAGAGTGGTTCAGTGCACGCGGTTTGCCAGCTGATGAATTACATCATCATGGAGGGAGTGTGCAGTACCTAGTCAATTGGGAAGGGTACAGCCTGTAGGAAAGGTCTTGCAAGTTACATCTTGGATCTATCACTCATTGAGGAGCTCTACTGGACCCATCCGGATCATCCTGGGGTGTCAGGAGTCGGCCATAGAGGGGAGGGGTTCTGTCAAACCTGCACAGGGAGACACCTCCCAGTCTCCATGCAACTAACAGGAGTCACCTGCCACTCATTCCCAACTCATCACCTGCAGACTACTTAAACCCTGCTCTCACCCACATTGAACCAGCAAGTGTCAACCAGTTGCTCTTTGCCTTCAGTTAACCTTGTTTCCTTGTCATGTTAAATATCTGATCTCTCTTAGAAACCATAGAAACAGTACAGCACAGAAACAGGCCTTTTGGCCCTTCTTGGCTGTGCCGAATCATTTTTCTGCCTAGTCCCACTGACCCGCACCTGGACCATATCCCTCCATACACCTCCCATCCATGTACCTGTCCAAGTTTTTCTTAAATTTTAAAAGTGAGCACGCATTTACCACTTTATCTGGCAGCTCATTCCACACTCCCACCACTCTCTGTGTGAAGAAGGCCCCCCCTAATGTTCCCTTTAAACTTTTCCCCCTTCACCCTTAACCCCCGTCCTCTGGTTTTTTTCTCCCCTGTCCTCAGTGGAAAAAGCCTGCTTGCATTCACCCTATCTATACCCATCATAATTTTATATACCTGTATCCAATCTCCCCTCACAGGGAATAAAGTCCTAACTTATTCAACCTTTCTCTGTAACTGAGTTTCTCAAGTCCCGGCAACATCCTTGTAAACCTTCTCTGCACTCTTTCAACATTAATATCCTTCCTGTAATTGGGTAACCAAAACTACACAGAATTCTCCAAATTCGGCCTCATCAATGTCTTATGCAACCTCACCATAACATTTCAACTCCTATAATCAATGCTTTGTGCATAATTATGCATAATTTACTGGCATAATTTACATATTACTATTTAACTATTTATGGTTTTATTACTATTTATTATTTATGGTGCAACTGTAACGAAAACCAATTTCCCCCAGGATCAATAAAGTATGACTATGGCTATGACTAAAGGCCAATGTACCAAAAGCTCTCTTTACAACCCTATCTACCTGTGACACCACTTTTAGGGAATTTTGTGTCTGTATTCCCAGATCCCTCTGTTCTACTGCACTCCTCAGTGCCCTACCATTTACCTTGTATGTTCTACCTTGGTTTGTCCTTCCAAAGTTCAATACCTCACACTTGTCTGTATTAAACTCCATCTGCCATTTTTCAGCCCATTTTTCCAGCTGGTCCAAATCCCTCTGCAAGGTTTGAAAACCTTCCTCACTGTCTACTACACCTCCAATCTTTGTATCATCAGCAAATTTGTTGATCTAATTAACCACATTATCATCCAGATCACTGATGTAGAATACTGTTTGGTGGCCCCTTGTGGCTTGTTATTTTGGAGTTTATTGGCGCAAATCCATGGTCTCATAAGACTAACGGATGCCTATTTAAATTAGTAAAACTTGGTTTACTCCTAATGTGCCGAAGGGATTGTTCACATGGTCAGTTTCTCTCATGACTCTCCATAGCTCTAAGACTGGCCCATTATGCTTTTCTAAACCATCGTGACAACAAAACATGAGAATTGGATTTACTTGCTTATGAATCTTCATTCAACGATAACCTCCAGCAGATTTTAACATTGACCTTTTGAGCTCATTTGTGATGATTTGATATCCAGAATAATGAGGACATCATCCAGTTTCTTTCTACATCCTAAGGATAAAGTGACACGGTGGCATACTGGTTAGCACAATACTTTACAGTACTGGCAACCCACGTTCAATTCCTGCCAGTGTGTGGAAGGAGTTTGTACATTCTTTCTGTGTCCACGTAGGCTTCCTCCGGGTACTCTGGTTTTTTCCCATATTCGGAAATCATCTGGATTAGTAGGTTAATTTGTCCCAGGGGTGTAATCATGTTCCTCGGCCTTGTTGGACCAGAGAGGCCTTGTGCTTCATCTTTCTGCTCTTGGACTGTATTCCTTGGAGTTTAGAAGAATGAGGGGGAACCTCATAGAAACATTTTGAATGTTGAAAGGCATGAACAGAGTGGATGTGGCAAAGTTGTTTCCCATGATGGAGGAGTCCAGTACGAGAGGGTATGACTTAAGGATTGAAGGGCACCCATTCAGAACAGAAATGCAAAGAAATTTTTTTAGTCAGAGGGTGGTGAATCTATGAAATTTGTTGCCATGGGCGGCAGTGGAGGCCAAGTCATTGGGTGTATTTAAGGCAGAGATTGATAGGTATCTGAGTAGCCAGGGCATCAAAGATTATGGTGAGAAGGCGGGGGAGTGGGACTAAATGGGAGAATGGATCAGCTCATGATAAAATGGCGGAGCAGACTCGATGGGCCGAATGGATGACTTCTGCTCCTTTGTCTTGTCTTATGGTCTAAATAAAATAAATAGCACAAAGCATGCGGGTTAGTTGGTTAAATGTCTGCTATGAATTGCTTCCTGTGGGCTGAAGAATCTGAGGAGATTTGATGTGGATATGGGGATTGGCTGTTCCAGGATTGGTGTGGGTCAGCATGGACTCAGTGGGCTGAAGGGCCTATTTCAGCGTTGTGCCTCTGCATGGCTCTATGAAGAAAAGGAGCATTTGTAGGCCTCTCAGCCCCTTAAGCCTGCCCCACCATTCCATATGGTTACAGCTGTCAAGTTTTGGCATAGAAGAAGCAAGCTGATTCACAACATAATAAATAGGGATGGAAAGATCTCGCTGCTCTCACTGAACTGTATGTCAACACTTCGCACAGAAGGCAAAGTTCAGCAGCTTAACCAGTGCTACAGACAAGAGAGAAGCGGGACGTGACTACGGATAAATGAAAGCACATCAGGCAACTCCCAACAACTCCCACGATTCCCCTAATAAGTATAAGGAGCGTGAGGGAATTATTGTCATTATTTAATCACCCATTAAACCTAGAATCAATTACAGTCCTAATTAATGGCTGATTGCTTAACATAGCCTTCTGGCCTTCATCTCCACTTGTGTCCCTAATGTCTGCTCAATATTAGCATTCACACTCTGTTGCTTTCCTTGAGGGCTCTTCTTTGAAAACTTTTGCGAGACAACTTTTTTTTGGAAAATAAAGATGAGCCCTCTCACTTCAAAGCCACAAAACTGTGCGTTCAAGTTGGCTCCTGCTGCAGGGATCTTCAGCATGAAAGTTAGGCCAAGGCCTAACTGAGGGAGATCTGAGTCGCCAGGAAGTGCTGCCCTCCATTAGGCCGAGGTCCCTACTGCCCTCTTTGTCTGACTCATTCAAAGGAAAGTAATGAATGTTCTCCAAGGTATTCAGCTCCAGCTTTATCCCTCAACGAGTGACATCAGTAGATTATGTGGCATCAAAACACTGTTATGGTGGGATTGTGTTGTGGTGTATTAAATTTAGTAAAAATATTAGACGAAAGTCCAAACAATTCCGAGTGACACTTTACTTCTTTGAGCCTGCAGCATGTAAGGTGTCTGTACAAATTCAGCCCCATAGATTTGTTAAATGTTTGTTAGTGGTGGTTCTATTCTTACAATATAGATTTGTTAATAGCCTCTGGATTCTTACTCAGCCTCAGGCACCAGGGGCATGTAAAAACAAGACCAGGGAAGTTAACTGTCTCTGCGTGTCTCTCAGTGCTTGTGGATTGAACCACTATTTATTGAGGCACCCTTTACTGGGCTCAGTTCTTGGGACTCCCCCTAGATTAAGGATCGTGATTGATAGGTGCCTACGATGGACCCAGAGTGATCTCATGAGTCGGAGCTCAGAGTTTTTTTTAAATTATGAAGACACGCAGTCCTCTTTTACTGTCATTTAGTAATGCATGCATTAAGAAATGATACAATATTTCCTCCGGTGTGATATCACAAAACACAGGACAGACCAAGACTGAAAATACTGACAAAGCCACATAATTATACATATAGTTACAACAGTGCAACAATACCATAACTTGATGAAGCAGTCCATGAGCACAGTAAAAAGTTCAAAGTCTCTCAAATGTCCCACATCTCATGCTGACGGGAGAAGGAAGAAAAACTCTCCCTGCCATGCCCCGACCACAATCCGACTCTGAGTCATCAGAAAACTTCGAGCCTCCGAATCAGCTCTCCAACACCGAGTACTGAGCGCCATCTCTGTCCGACCGATTCGACCTCAATCTCGGTCGCCAACAGTAGGCAAAGCCGGAGATTTTGAGGCCTACCCTCCGGAAGATTCCCGACCACGCAGTAACGACAGCAGCGAACGGGGGTTTCAAAAATTTCTCCAGATGTTCCTCTGTGCTTTCACGTCTGTCTCCATCGAATCAGAATTGTCCACGGCTCCTACTTACTGGATACGATATCATTTTTCACCGGAGGGCTGCGCACACGCGGCACGTTGTTAGAGTTCCGCTAACAAGGGCGACAATGAAGCGGTGGCTGAAACTTTTGTGGAAGTCTTTGTAACTTGTGGTGTAGTATTTAGTCTGGGTTATTTGTGCTTTCTGTTTTATGACAATAAATTAGGCTTAAGTTACCTTGTTGTGCCTGTACGCTTATTGCCACATTACTGGACACTCGAGTCGGCTTGGGTCTTTTGGGTCTGATCAACCCAGCCCAGTACAGGGATCTTGCCACACAGCAGTTGGCTGCCATGTTTGTCACATAACAACAGTGACTGAACTCGAATGGTTGCTTCACTGGCTGTGAAATTAATATTGGTTTATAGAGAATCATTAGAAGCCGAATATTGCTGTACACATTAGAGGCACTTGCTCCTGCAATGCCCTTTTTTCTCTTCCTCTCCAGTGTATAGTCTGCCTATTGAACATGTCCCACAGCAGGAACAAATAACTGTACCACAGCACCTACTGCAACCACATGGGTTGACACAAGGTGGTCCGGTTTCCTCCCATATTCTAAAGACTTACGGGTTAGTAGGCTAATTGGTCACACAGGTAGAATTGTGTGGTGCAGGCTCATTGGGAGAGAAAGGCCAGGTGTTGTGTTGTATTGCTAACTAAATAAATAAGCCTGCTATCAGAGAGACCCCTACCGTTTGGTGCCTTCTCCACCATCCAGGGCATGCTCTCTTCTCATTACTACCATCAGGGGAGAGATTCAGGACCATGAAGTCCCACCCTTAATGTTTTAAAAATGGATACTTCCCCTTCACCATCAGATTTCTGAATGTTTCATGAACCCAGGAAAACTGCTGCCTTATTGCTCTTTTGCACAATTTATTTATTGTAACTTTTGGCTATTGCTATTGCTTGTATGGTGCGGTGGGGGGGGGGGTTGTTTGATACTTTTACTGGTGCAAGTAGGGAGAGGAGAACAGTGAGCTTTGGGGTTCTGATATTTCTGTCATTTATTCTTTGTTTTCCCCCCACTGTTTTGTGGATGTCTGTGAAGAATAAGAATTTCAGGTCGTATACTGTACACACTCTCTAATATTAAACTGAACCATTGAACCACTTTTTATGTTTTGCACTGTACCGCTGCACAAAACAACAAATTTCCTGACATGTGTCATTGATAATATGCCTAATTCTGATTCTGATTCACCGCCTTGTTTAAATGTGTCCCCACTTCCAGGAACTCATGTACCCGTGCCCAGAGGTCTGTTTGCTCAACAGCACCTCTTAGGACCCTGCCATTCTCTGGGTAAGCCAAGAACTGATTTAAATTCCCAAAACGCTTCCCCAAGGTAAATTCCATCAACCATTCCTTGGTTCACTTTCCCAGATAATATTGAAGTTGTTGGAGCCTTAGAAAACCTGCCTCGCAGTTTTTGTGTCATCTACTAACTTAGTAATCAAAACATCTACATTCTCATCCAAGCCGTTAATTTATATGACAAACAGCAGGGGATCCAGCATCGTTCTCTGTGGCACAGTGCAGGTCACCTCTCAGTTCTCCCTGTCACAGTCCTGGTGTAGACGAGTAGGCTCCTTCTTCTGTAACATCAGTGTTTTCCCTCTCTATAGAAAGTGCCTGAATTGCTGAGGGCTTCCTGCGTTTCTTGTTTCCTGTTTGGTAGTCCATATGTATAAATTTAGTCTGCCAGGCGAGAAACACCGCCCTGTCTTTAACAAGCATAGGAGGAAATAATGCTAATGCAGGCAAATGAGATTTTTGTAGATGGACAAAAAGATTGGCAGGGATGTGGTGAACAGAAACACCTGTATGACTCTAAGATCCTCCGCGGCTCAGAACACAGACCAGCATGTTCATGCAATGAAGAAGATGAAGAAACTCAGCAGACTCTGGAGATGAACGGACAGCCGATGTATCAGGAGGTGGTCCTTCTCTGGACTGTAGTCCAGGTGAAGGGTTTCTATCCAATTTGTCAATAATTCCTTGTTGCCTATGATACTCTCTTTGGGGGGGCATTGCCATTGGGGGGGGGTCAATGTTTCTGCTGGTGCTTGTGATGGGATGGGGAGCTTTGGGGTTCTGATGTTTCTGTAGTTCATTCTCTGGGTTTTTTCTGTTTCATGAATGTCTGTGAAGAGTAAGAATTTCAGGTTGTATACTGTATATATTATCTGATATTAAATTGAACCATTGAAACATTGAAATTGAACGACTATGCCTGACCCATTCAGTTCCTCTGGCATCTTATCTGTTGCTCTATATTCCAACATTTATTGTCTCTATTGTCCCCTCGAAGCTTAATATGCTGATAATTTCCCCACTAAGCCATTTTGACTCATCCTATCTCAAACATTCCTTTTTCACTACCCATCCTTCCCCCACAGTCCCTTCTACTGAAATCCTTCTTGCATCTCTCTTCCTCACTTCTGAGAAACTGAGCGTCACAAACTTGATATCTCTCTCCACAGACGTTGTCTGACTTGCTGTGTTTTCTATCATTTTCTGGTTTTTTTTTCATGATATGCAGCATCTGCAGTATTTTTGCTTCATGGATTTTCACTTTCTCAATGGAGGGCTTCCATGTACAAAGACATTCCGGTTGGTAGGTTAATTGGTCATTGTCCCATGATTAGGTTAGGATTAACCTCCCAGATGACCTCAACCTTCTCATGGTTTGGAGGCTTGCGTGCCTCAGTAACCCAAAGGACTGCAGTGGCTGGGGTCAGTGCCTTATGCTTTGGCTCTTGGTAGGGCCAGCCAGGCCAAGCAGGTCAAAGGGCAGAGGCCAGGCTAAAAGTGGTCCACTGGTCCTTCAGGTTCGGGGATTCAACTCAAGGCTAGCAACCCCGCCTGGTAAAAGCAAAATTGTCACGGAAACAGCAATGAAAAGTCCTTCTACATCTGAGTGCAACAGTATTCCTGAATCGTAAACACAAAATACTCTGCAGATGCTGGGGTCAAAGCAGCACTCACAACACGCTGGAGGAACTCAGCAGGTCGGGCAGCATCCGTGGAAACGATCAGTCAATGTTTCAGGCCGGAACCCTTCATCAGGACTGATTAGAGAAGGGGCAGAGGCCCTATAAAGAAGGTGGGGGAGGGTGGGAAGGAGAAGGCTGGTAGGTTCCAGGTGAAAAACCAGTAAGGGGAAAGATAAAGGGGTGGGGGAGGGGAAGCAAGGAGGGGATAGGCAGGAAAGGTGAAGAAGGAATAGGGGAAAACACAATGGGTAGTAGAAGGAAGCGAAACCATGAGGGAGGTGATAGGCAGCTGGGGGTAGGGGCAGAGTGAAATAGGGATAGGGGAAGGGAGAGGGAGAGGGAGGGAATTACTGGAAGTTGGAGAATTCTATGTTTATACCAAGGGGCTGGAGACTACCTAGACTGTATATGAGGTGTTGCTCCTCCAACCTGTGTTTAGCCTCATCATGGCAGTAGAGGAGGCTATGTATGGACATATCTGAATGGGAGTGGGAAGCAGAGTTGAAGTGGGTGGCAACCGGGAGATCCTGTCTGTTGTGGCGGACGGAGTGGAGGTGCTCGATGAAGCGGTCCCCCAATCTGCGTCGGGTTTTACCGATGTAGAGGAGGCTGCACCGGGAGCACCGGATGCAATAGATGACCCCAACAGACTCACAAGTGAAGTATTGCCTCACCTGGAAGGACTGTTTGAGGCCCTGAATGGTGGTGAAAGAGGAGGTGTCGGGACAGGTGTAGCACTTACGCTTGCAGGGTTAAGTGCCGGGTGGGAGATCCGTGGGGAAGGACGTGTGGATCAGGAAGTTACCGAGGGAGCGATCCCTGCGGAAAGCGGAGAGGGTTGGAGAGGGAAAGGTGTGTTTAGTGGTGGGGTCCTGTTGAAGGTGGTGGGAGTTGCAGAGGATAATGTGCCAGATCCGGAGGCTGGTGGGGTGGTAGGTGAGGACAAGGGGAACTCTATCCTTGTTGTGGTGGCGGGAGGATGGGGTGAGGGCCGAAGTGCAGGAAATGGAGGAGATGTGGGTGAGGGCATCATTGATGACGGCAGAAGGGAAATCACAATCCTTAAAGAAAGAGGATATTTGAGATGTCCTGGAACGGAAAGCCTCATCCTCGGAGCAGATGCGGCGGAGACGGAGGAACTGGGAATAGGGAATGGCATTTTTGCATGTGGTGGGGTGGGAAGAGGTATAGTCGAGGTAGTTATGAGAGTCGGTGGGCTTGTAGAAGATGGCAGTGGACAGTCTGTCTCCAGAGATGGAGACGGAGAGATCGAGAAAGGGGAGAGAAGTGTCAGAGATAGAGCAAGTGAATTTGAGGGCTGGGTGGAAGTTTGAGGTAGAGTCAATGAAGTTGATGAGCTCAGCATGGGTGCAGGAGGCAGCACCAATGTAATCGTCAATGTACCGAAGGGAAAAGTTGGGGAGCAGTACCAGAATAGGTTTGGAGCATAGACTGTTCCACATAACCAACGAAGAGGCAGGCATAGCTGAGGCCCATGCGAGTTCCCATAGCTGCACCCTTAGTCTGAAGAAAGTGGGAAGAACCAAAAGCGAAGTTATGAAGTGTGAGTATTCCTGAGCCTCCAGTTGGGCTTGCATGACTGTCAGGAGTGAAGATCAAGAGGAAGCTACTGACATAAAGAAAGCCCTGAACACCAGAGATGGAGGACCTTCCATCTGCCCTAAACTCCAGCGGCATAACGGGTTGTACTTAAGTAAGTAAGGCTAGGATTAAATTGGGGGATTGCTGGTGGCATGGCTTGATGGGCAAGAAGAACCTATTCTACACTGTATCTCAGCGATAAATAAAAATGTTCAACAGCAAGAAATATGAGCATTGAGGCCTGCCATGGATTATTTCTGTCATGCTCAAAGCAAGCATGTGTAGAACACGAGAACGGTCCGGGTTAGCCACTGATACAATGGCCTCTTCAGTAGGCGGGACGAGCACATCACTGCTGGCATGGTAACACATGATGTGTGATTGCAGGGGTGAAGTTTGTTGGCACAACTGGCTCCTGACCCATCTGTAGGGACAGAAACAAAAGGGATGAAAGACCCATTGCAAAAATAATTCGGGTGATAATGGGCTCTGTGTGTGTGTGTGTGTGTGTGTGTGTGTGTGTGTGTGTGGTGGCTAGGATTTGCAAATTATCTGCATTAACATTGCTTACTGCAACGCTAATTTTCCAGTTACAGGAGCTGAAAGCCTTGCCTGCATGGAGAAAGGGAATGTCACAGTCAGTCAGGTGAAGAGATGAAAACATTGAACTTCTATGCTCTCCTGACCTTGGTTTAAGATGAAGTCGCATACACAGATAAACAGCTGCTTAAGAGGAATTGCAGTTTAGCCTTGTTTAATATCTTTCTTTTAAAGGGGAGTGCACTTATCCATCATTCTCTGAGAAGGGAATGCCTGTATAGCCATAAACAGCTTCATTCAATACCACACACAAAACGCCGGAGGAACTCAACAGGTCAGGTAGCATCCAGGGAATGAACTAACAGTCGGCGTTTCGGGCCGAGATCCTTCTTCAGGACCAGAAAGGAAGGGGGGAGGTTGCCAGAATGAATAACGCGTTTAGTACCATTCTCTTAAAGGGGAGTGCATGTCTAGCCACATTTAATAATCATCCTCTTAAAGGGGAGTCAAAGCCAATGTTGAGTTTATTGTTGCGTGCATGGGTGCAGAGTAAAACGTACAGCAGCATCGTAAGCACACAGCATCAGGGAAGCACCATTCACAACAGAAACATAAATTAAGCATCAATTATACACAAATTTTCCAAGTCGATGCTTTTGCTGAAGCAAGGGGGGGGGTTGATGCATTTTCTGCTGCTTACGCATGGGAGGGGGGTCTTTGGGGTTCTAATGGTTTCTTTAATTCATTCTTTGGTGTTTTTTTCCTTCTGTTTTGTGGATGTCTGTGAAGAGTAGGAATTTCAGGTTGTATACTGTTCACATTCTCTGATATCAGATTGAACCACTGAATCACTGAATTACAAAACTAAAAGCAAAGTCCGTGTTAGTGCAAAGTGATCCAAGTCATAATATTGCTCAGCTGCAGTGGTTAGGACTGTGCAGGGTGGAACATAGAACACAGTACAGTACAGGAACAGGAACAGGCCTTTCAGCCCACAGTGTTGAGCTGAACCAACTAAAAAGTAAATTAAAACATCCGTCAAAAATGAATCCCTCCTACCTACACGATGTCCATAACCCTCCATCTTCCTCATATTCAGATGCCTATCCAAACATCTCTTAAAAGCCTCTAATATATTTGCCTCTACCACCATACCAGGCATCCACAACTGTCTGAGTAAAAAACTTACCCCTCACATCCCCGTTGAACCTGCCCCCTCTCACCTGCAATTCATGCCCTCTGGTATTAGACATTTCTACCCTGCGTAAAAGATGCTCCCTCCCGACTGTGCAGTTTTGGTCCCCTAATCTGAGGAGAGACATCCTTGCCATAGAGGGAGTACAAAGAAGGTTCACCAGATTGATTCCTGGGATGGAAGGACTTTCATATAATGAAAGACTGGATCGACTAGGCTTATACTCGTTGGAATTTAGAAGATTGAGGGGGTATCTAATTGAAACATATAAAATCCTAAAGGGATTGGACAGGTTAGATGCAGGAAGATTGTTCCCGATGTTGGGGAAGTCCAGAACGAGGGGTCACAGTTTGAGGATAAAGGGGAAGCCTTTTAGGACCAAGATGAGGAAAAACTTCTTCACACAGAGAGTGGTGAATCTGTGGAATTCTCTGCCACAGGAAACAGTTGAGGTCAGTTCATTGGCTATATTTAAGAGGGAGTTAGATATGACCCTTGTGGCTAAAGGGATCAGCGGGTATGGAGAGAAGGCGGGTACAGGGTTCTGAGTTGGATGATCAGCCATGATCATACTGAATGGCGGTGCGGGCTCGAAGGGCCGAATGGCCTACTCCTGCACCTATTTTCTATGTTTCTATGTTACTCTATCTACGCCTCTCATATTCTTACGAACTTCCATCAGAGCTCCCCTCAGCCTCCTCAGCTCTGAAGAAAACAACATGAGTTTGTCCAACAACATGAATGGCTGAGGGGAAGTAGCTGATCCTGAACCTGATGGCGTGGAAATTCAGGTTTCTGTGTCTCCTGCCTGCTGGTAGCAACAAGAAGGCGGCAAGGTCTGGATGATGAGGATCTTTGATGATGGACGTTGCCTCTTGAATCAGCACCTCCTGTAGGTAATACTGATGGTGGAATATTCCTGTGTTCACCGTTCCCTGCAGCTTCGTAAATCCCTACACATTCAATTTTCCATTCCAGACCATGATACATATAAACTTGTGTTTAGAACATCATTTCTTTAAAGGAGAACCAGAGGCAGTTTTGTTTAATAAACATTCTCTAAAAGGGAAGTGTACGTTCTAGCCTCATTTCTTTGATAATTCTCTTAAAGGGGAGTGTGTACAGCAACATTTAATAATACTGTTCTTAAATGAAAGTGCATGCAAAACCTTGTTTATTAATTCCTTAAAAGAACACAGGCTTGTGTAATAATCATTCTCTTATAGGGGTGTCATTGGGCTACACTCTAATTTTTCTCACCTGCCTCTGGTTTCTTGATCCTCTTTCTCCTGACAATCCTGGTGTGCTCATTTACCACTGAAGGTTGTTACAGCGGGCTTGGGTGGTCATCATCCTACAACACAGATGAGCCCATTGACAGTCAAAACCAGATGTCTTCATCTTGGGCACAAAGTGATCCATTACCCATCCTGAATCTCCCTTGAGGAGGTGGCTGTGAACTGCCCCTTTGAACTGCCGTAGTCACCCTGATGAAGGTGATTCTAGGGTGTTGTTGCAGTGGGAGTTCCAGGACTTAGACCCAGGGACAGTGATGAACCAGACTTACAGAGGCTGCTCCTGAGTTATGAACACTCCGTTTATTTACCTCCCCATTTACCACTGACATCACATGATATTATTAAATTCAAAAGTCTGACGTACTTACATGAGTTCGTTCTTACAAATAGCAGAACTAGTTTCCCCTCTCTCTCTCTCCACTTTTAGCAATTGTCCGTTCTCACTGGATTTATGTCTATATGCTTGTGACACTATTTATAACAATAATATGGAGGCACGGCTACCATATCAAGCGAGTTCTTACTGACACCTGTTAAAATGGAACCTGTAAGTGGCTGAATTTTCAAGTCAGGATGGTGAGCGAGTAGAAGGGGTAGTTGGAAGTGATGGTGGTCCCACCCATCCCTGTGCTCATCCATCCTGGATGGTGGAAGGCAATATTGATTCAGTCAGGACTTCACCCAACTGGTCCACTGGTATTTCAGTCTGCTATCCTTCCAAGCCACAGGCATTGAAGGACTATATTTAATGTCCATAAGTCTTCAACTTATAGGAAGGTTGGACTGAGCTTGTGGGAACATAAACCCAAAGGACAGTAACAGCAGGAGACGGTCACTTGGCCCCTCAGACTCCATGATAGATTGGCTCTAGAAATCATCTTTCCTCTGCCAGTTCCCCAGAGCCTTCAACTTCTTCAGGTCAAGGATCTTTCAAAGGACTGGAGGCGTGAGATCTGCTGAATGTTTCCCGCTTTCTGAATTATTTATATGGTGGAATACAAAAATACTTTTGTTCTTTGTGGAATCTTGCAATACACAGTGTCTGCCACGTTTCTTAAATTGTCATTGAGGCTTCACTGCAAAGCTCCTCCAGGGACTGTGAGCTGTTCAGATGTCCTGAGGTGCACAATACTTTGCTTTCTCTTGGTGAACCCAAGCGACATGACTCTTCCTAACCTCTGTGTGACAAGCTCTTAACCTACTCAAGGTGTTGTGGGTTCTTCCTGTGCTCTGTAATTGAGATTGAATTAAACATATGATGACTGACAATCACCAGTTAATGGAGCCCTTATGTGTTTAGAGGAAATAATCACAGGTGCTGGAAATCCAAAACTAGGACAGAAATTAACCAATTTCCTGGATCAGCCTAAACTCTACTCAGCTTTCTCCTTCGGAAACAAACAGCATCCAGTGTTGGAAAGAACACCTTCATGGATGATGGAGATCTGAAATAAAAATAGAAAATGCTGGAGATATTCAGCAAGTCAGACAGCATCCGTGGGCAGAGAAACAGAGATTATGTTTCAGGGAGATGAACACTTTTTTTATTTTAGGATCCAACTGTACCAAGTTCAGCTGGGAGTGACTTTGGTTGGGATTTGCGTAATTCCGCTTTGACACTGAGCAATCAGATTTTGCTTTGGGTTTTATATCATGAAATTGCAAGATTCTCAGCTGAAGGTTTAGGCATTCATTAGTTAGAGGCATATTCTGTATCTCAGACTGGTTACTTTATGGTTTTTGGCTAAATATCCCTTGACACACAGTGCAGGCTTCTCCTGCACTGACAAATCTCTGTCTCATGGACAGTACTTTATAAAACTCTTGGTTTTATACTTTTCTTGTTGGAACAAGCACACTGCTGATATTTTCCCACACTTCAGGGACACAGGAATGGTAGTATACCCTCCAGCCTCTTGTGATCGAGCAAAATCGTTAACTCCAGGAGATTACTTTCCATGTTGCAGTTTAAAGCAAGTTGGCGCTCCAGAAATATTGTGTTTACAGCAACTTCCCACTGACCTCGAAGCCCTGAAGCAGTTTTACCTTTAGACATCTGCAGAGTTGGTTGAATAAAACTTTTCTATTGCAGCCAAACTTCCCAGCATGTTGTTTTGAATGGCTGTTTGAACATTTTGTTACGGCAAGCTTAGCTAGTAATTTAATTCGGCGTTTGAACTGACATACCACAGGGAAGTTCAGAGGCCCTTCAGTCCAGACACATGGGGAGATGGACTGGGTGCGAGCAATGTCTGTGCCTCATCGTTTTGAGATGCCACACTGACAATTTGCTCTTGAGCTAACAGTGGCCAACACCAGGCTGGAGAAACAGCAGCCGGACACAGAGACACCTTGTCAGCAGACAGTTGCATGAGAATGTAAATGTACAGCATGGGTTCAGGAAATACATAAATCAAACCTTTCACTGTTTCAGTCTCTTACAGATTACCTCTGACAGCTTAAAACTGGACAAAGAGGACTTGTTTGTTTGCTCAGGATAGGAAATAAATCTACTCAACCTAAGTAGACCATGGCACTGTGATTGATTTCAACTGCCCTCATAATAAAAATGGATGTTTACTTCTCCTTGATTGTCTCTCTGGACAGCCTCGGGGTTTTGGTGCTCAGTGGTGTATAGATACTCTCTCTTGCTATGAAGAGGCCATAATTCCTGGTCTCACAGCAAACAACGTGGATATGGGCACCTCCAGAGAGAGAATAGTGGCAGCGTTGTTAACGCTCCCTATAGAAACTAATAGATGACAGAGTCTATGGCTCAGAGACAGTCTAAATTCAAATAAGAACAACACTTATTACAGACACAAGAAACTGCAGATGCAGGAAATCTTGAGCAATGCATACACAAAATACTGGAGGAACTCAGCAGGTCAGGCAGCACCTACAGAAGGGAATAAGCAGTTGACGTTTTGGACCTTGACGCGAGTGAAGCGTCTCTGCACAAGATTGCTTCCATCTTACAACCTAATAGTATGGACAGGGAATTTTTCAGCTTCAGGTAATCCGTTGTTCTCTCACACACATTAGGCTCACCTGACCACCTATTTTTTGTCCTTTTGGTCATCTTTCTCAACCCCACCCCCACCTGTATCATCTGACCATCATTCCCCTTCTCACGTGGTTGAATTTATCACCCACCAGCTTCCATATCCCCCCTACCCACTGCTATGCCAACGGTTCAATTTCTCATCAGAGAACGTATACGGTATACTGTTACGTACCCCGTAACGGGTTAAAGAACCAGCAGAAATGGAAAACAGTTGGAGTATGGTATTGCTGTTAACATAAGTTATTTTATTAGTAACTACACAATGCAGTAATATATAACCAGATAAATCAAGAGTTAAGGGTGTTATGCAGATATAGTTGAATATATATAAATCCCCAAACTTCTTCAAGCTTAGGTGGTAGTTGATACAGTCCTAGAATGGTAGGTAAGAAAAGTTCAGTTCAGATGCACAGTTTAATTAATGAGAGATATTTGTAATCCAGAGGCAAATGTTGTGAGAAGACAATTACGTCGATATTCCACAAATTCCACAATAGCTATACCAGATAACAAGGGCTGTAGGTTTTATCTCCGAAGTTGTTCCTCTCCACACACGAAGTATCGCCGACAGTGATCTTCAACGAATATCCTTTCAACACAAGTGTTACCACACCTGAATTCAGCTACCGGTCATCCCAAAGTGGTGGCCACAGGATACTCCAACAGAATCCACATATGGATTATCACCAACAGTAGCTTATCACAAAGGGGACCCTCTTCAAGTGGTAAAACTACCAACCCAGGCAAGGATTATCACACACAGGTAGTTTCCACACAAGTTTACCTCCAACACACAACGTGATAGTCACTTATCCAGTTCCATGACATACGAAATAACTCCAACAGTGATTTGCTACAGGGGTACCTTTCTTCAGTGAACTACCACACCCAAACAAGGGTAACACACAAGTGGTATTCACAAAGGTACTCCCCTCACCAGAGAACCCACTCCTGTGGATTAACTACATGACAATCACACCTTCGTACTCGAATGGAACTCAAACTCACCCTTACGGGCTACTTAGGAGAGAGTCCAAACAGTGACCTCTTTGTCACTAGGTTTCTTCTGTTTCAAACCTTCCTCTCCCCTCTGCAAACTTCTTCTAGTTGCAGTACTTGTGAGAGTCGTTTATCAATACTCTGGATCAATCTCAACCCACCCCTTTGCGGGCTACTGAAAGTTTAAACCAGGACCTCGCTCACTGGTGTCTTTTATTGATCGAATCCATCTTGACGCTGAGCATGTGTTTCTCTGTAACTGTCCAGGCCACACCCGGAGATTTCCAAATACCAGGCTGCACAGTGAGTCCAAGAACGAGAACCCACTGGCTGTCAGGCGCCATAGTCTGAGCTGCAGCTGTCGGTCACGGACTCTGACAGGAGCCCAGCCACCTTGAAAAGAAAAGAGAGAGATAAGACAAGAAGAAGAAGCTGTTTTGCGGATGAACTGAAGAAACCACCCGGGTCTGCAAAAAACTCTAGCCTCCATCCTGGCGATCTTTCCTCATCTCTCTCAGTCCCGATTCAGAGGCTCAACACGAAACATCATCACACCGGTTTGCCTCTGCAGGTACTCCCTGGCCCTACAGCTTTTCCAGGGCTCTGTCATTTTTGTTTTATTTCAGAGACAGGCCACTCCGTCCAGCCGGCATATTCTGGACTCTACCTCCACTAAAGCCTCTTTTCTCAACTCCATCAGCATGATTTCTACCCCCTCTAACATCAGCTGTCCACCCACCGCCCCCTGATCTCCGTGACTCATCTTGCCTAAGACTTTTGCACAGTACTGTATAAATCCCAGTTTTGATTCCCGCTCCACCACCACAACAAGAGGAAATATCTTCACCTCTTTCAATCCATTCAATTGTTAAAGGACCTCGAGGATACCATCTCGAGGCCATCCTTCTCCAGAGAAG
The DNA here is from genome assembly GCF_030028105.1 of Mobula birostris. Taxonomy (NCBI): domain Eukaryota; kingdom Metazoa; phylum Chordata; class Chondrichthyes; order Myliobatiformes; family Myliobatidae; genus Mobula; species Mobula birostris. The sequence continues at coordinate 11,249,890 of NC_092401.1, forward strand.
GCCTTAAGGCATCCACTATTTTGTGGTTGCTTTAGCTCTCGGTTCTTGTGACATTGTTGGACTCTAATCATTGCACAAGTTAAGGGATTTAACGCCAGCAACAGGTTAATAATACAAATCACTACTTTGGTCTAATGTCTTCTAGACCGGGCTGGAGCGATGAGTGGCTGACAGCGGGTAATCAGTTCCACCTGCAGCTGATCTGGTGCGTGATGAGATCAGAAGGTGATACAGTATTACAGAATAAAAATAGGCTCTTTGGCGCACTGAGCCTGCACCAACAATCGACAGCCCTTTTACATTAACTCCACTGAGTCCACCCCATTTTTCTATCAACACCCTCCAGATTCCCCCAACTCAACTCATAAACCCCTCTCCATGGACTCTGTCTATGCTCCTCACTGCCTCGGTAAATCAGCCAACATATTCAAAGACCCCACCCACCCTAGACATTCTCTCTTCTCCCTCCTCCCATCATGCGGAAGATACCAAAAGCCTAAAGGCACGTACCACCAGGCCCAATGGCAGCTTCTCTCTCACTGTTATCAGTCTCTTGAATGGACTCTTGGGAAATAAGATGGACTCCTGGCCTCACAATCTAGCTCGATCTTTCATTTTATCGGTTATCTGTACTGCATGTTTTTGGTAGCTTCTACACTTTAATCTGCATTGCTTTTGCTTTTCCTTATTCTAATTCAGTGCACTGTGTAATGACCAGTATACAAGACAAACTTTTCATGTGACAACAATAAACCAATACCAATACCTGTCATCGCCCACTGCTCTCACCTGGACACCAGGGGTATCTACAGTGGCCTATGAACCTACCAGCTCTGGGATGTGGGAGGAAACTGAAGCACCTGGGGGGAATCCCACATGGTCACAGGGAGAACATGCAAACCCCACACAGACAGCACTGGAGCTCAAGAGCAAATCTGCCTACCAGTGCTGTGAGGCGGTCATACTATATGCTGCATCAATGTCCCGTCCACCTAGGAACGGATGATTGCATTTGCCAGCTTCCGCCAACTGCTAAGTCAAAACATCGTTGGTTATACTTTGGGGTCAGGTTGGGTCATCGTCATCGTCAATGACCTCGACACCATTATGATGATGATGGTGTCGAGACTAGCGGTTGATTTGGATTTAAGTGAGGGAGAGTTGCGCAGCATCAGCCTCACTCTCTCTTCCCAATTTCCATCTGGATCCAGTGGCAAGACAGAGTTGAGACGGCTGGAGATGGGACTAGGCGCAGTGGATGACCAGGACGTCTTCTGTGTCTTGTCCTGCTCTACACGTTCCACGACGCTTGCAGAGACCGCCTTCTTGACCGTTGGACCTTCCATTGGTCTCGTCTGCTCAGTCCGCCGGAGTCTGTCTTGACATGCTGGGATAGACAACTCCCTATCTCACCGAGGGTTTGAGACCCGTCGGCCACCCTCACCTGGTTTAGCCGGCTTGCTGACGCCGTTGCCCGGGTTGTGGCCGCTGTCGCATGCAAACAGCTACGGGGAGCCACGGGTGAGAGCTGAGTGCCTGGTGGGGACTCCTCCCTGTCACCCCATGCATCCCTCGGGGTCAGGTACTGGACTAATGAAGGGTCTCAGCCCGAAACGTTGTTGCTTATTTCCCTCCCAAGATGCTGCCTGACCTGCTGAGTTCTCCTCACAGTTTGTGTGTTTTGCAGTGGGATGCTTTGGTTCTCCAAAAACATGCCCTTATCTTTTCAAAGAAAGCCTGACTCTAAAACTGCTCCTTTGTTCTGTGAGGCCTCGTTGGCACGAAGTAACATTATACCCACAGGCCACCTCACTTTAATCTCCAACCTTTGCTGAAGATGTTCATTATCATTAACTTCTATAACTGCTCAGTGCCATTATTTATTAAATTCAGAATAGTGCAGGCTCCTTTCAAGCAGTGCCCTACTCTCTCATGCATATGTTTCTGGTGAAGCATCTAAAGAAATGTTCTGAGGAACAGTAAAGATTTTTACATCAGAAGATTATATATTCTGCTTCATTTAAAACTCTTTCTTTACTTCTAAGTTAATAGATTTTTAATCTAAATGAAATTATGCAAAGATACTTGACAGATGGGGTAATCCATATTCAACAGAGCAATCAAGCTCAGTTCACAGGAGCTTATAATGGTCCTTTTCCCAGTTAACCTCTGCCTTCCATAACTGAAAAAGAGTGCGGATGCAAGAAATCTCAAATAAAAATAAGACTTCTTGGAAACACTCGGCAGGTCAGGCAGCATCTCTGGAGGGAGAAACAGAGTTAACTTTTTAACTTTGATGAAGGGTCAGAGGCCTGGAATGATAATTCTGCTTCTCTCTCCACGGTTCTTCCAGAATGTGCTGTGTTTATCTCGGCCGGAAGTGTGGCTGTGCTGGCCGATACCAGAGCCATAAAGTTGTTACTTGCATTCTACTGCAGGGTCTTCTTCATCTTCTTGCCCAGTGGAGCATAGGCCATCGGTGGACCTCCTGTCTCCATCGTCCACATCCGATGGTATGGTTGGAGTTCATCAATATTTCTGTAATCCATTGTATCCACTATGGCCTACACAGCTCTGCTGCGGGGTTCTGAGCACAAAAATGCACACTGATTCATGCAGTGCTGATAACGTGATACAGTGTTGACGGAACTGTCATCAGCTGATGTGTTAAACATGTTATCTCTCAGTGCTAGGTTTCTGCCCTGCTGTTATTGTTTACCTGCACAGCACTCTCTCTGTAGCTGCTATACTTCAATTTGCCTCCGCTCCTCTTTTCCCTCATACTGCTTCAATGAGCTATATAATGGATCGAGCACACAAGGCCAGCTTTTCACCATACCTTGGTTTACTTACTTCCCTCTCTATCTCCGAACTTTGTCCCTCTTCCACCTCCGCTTCTACCCTTCACTTTATTGAGCCTCGTGCATTGTTATGTGCTGTTGCTTACTCACTTACTGCCCGTTACGCCACTGGCGTTTAGGACGGCAATGAAGGTCCTCCACCTCTCTCTGTCCTCGGCCATCTTCTCTAATGTGCCTCAGGTGTGGTTCAGGGTCCTCATTTCTGTTTCTGCGGTACACAGCCACGTTGTCTGGTGTGGTGGTAGAGGCTTGGATGTGAGGAAGATGGAGGGATATGGACATTGTGTCAGTAGGAGGGATTCGATTTTGTTTTTTTTTAATTTACTTTTTAGCTGGTTCGGCACAACACTGTGGGAGGAAGGGGCTGCTCCTGAGTTGTTAGCTGGTTCGGCACAACACTGTGGGAGGAAGGGGCTGCTCCTGAGTTGTGCTGCTTTATGTTCTATGTTCTATGTTTTATGTACTATGTCTCTGGTCTTCCACGTTTCCTCTGCCCTTCAGGGATCCAATGAAGTGCTGTCTTGATGATGGAGTTGGCCTCCCTTCTCATCACGTGCCCAGTCCACCTCCAACACTTCCTCACAATGACTGAAACCACGTCATCTTGACGACACTGGAGGAGTAGGGCCGGCTGGGGATTCTCCTTGGCCGGAAGATATGGAGGATGTACTGGAGGCTCGTGGTGTGGAATGACGACAGCTTGACGCGGTCACTCTCTGTCACGCGCCAACATTCTGATCCGACAAGTCTGTGTTGTTAACTGAACCCTAATGAGAAAAACTAATTGTAGGGTTAGTTTATGCTTTACACTCAATTTTCCTTTGGCAATGAGATTAAAATCTAAAATTTGAAGGAACTTAAGTACCAGCAACAATTGGAGGCTGGGCTGCTACGTTACAGGGCCAGAGACACTTGATCGTAATATTTGATGATGTCTGTCAGGAGTATGTGTGTTCTGCCTCTCACTATGTTGGCTTTTTCCAGTCTCTCCAGCTTCTTCCCACATCTCAAATCCATTGGCCCATGCTACTGAGAGATATATTCATCAAGGCTTGTGCGTGAGGGTCGTATAGCAGTACAGCACAGAAACCGTCCGTTCAGCCCATCCGGACTGTGCTGGAAAACGATAGGTTGCAGGATAAAGAAATAAAGGAAATGGGGAATGGGACTGATAGATTTGCGCTACAGGAGCTGGCAAGGAGCCAATGGACCGAATAACTTCTCTCAGTGTCTCTCTGTCTATTTCTTTAGAAACAGCCCCTCTTTATCTCTCTGCTATTGGTCCCCCTCTCTCTTTCCACCCTCCCCTTTTTCAATTTTGATTGACGTACAGGCATTCCAGCCCTTCGAATGCACTGCCCTGTAACCCCCAATTTAACCCTAGCCTAATCACGGGATAATTCACAAGGACTAATTCATCTACTAACCACTATGTCTATGGACTGTGGGAAGAAACCGCAGCACCTGGAGAAAACCCACACATTTCCTTACAGATGACAGAATTCGACTTTGAGCTCTGGCTCCCTGGGCCGTAATAGTGTTGCGCGACCGTCACTGCAGATGGATTCAGGTTTCCTTCTGAGTGACAGCTTCATCTCTCGGGCAAGAATCATCGCCACGACTGCTGGGCGTGTGTTAAGAAGACGTGTGTTGGGTGATCGGAAACAGAGACTCTCTCAGATGAACATAAATAACTCCAGAACATTTTGGGGACAGTTAGCTGATGTGCCCATGGTGTCCAGAACAGAAATCAACCAGCAACGCACACACTGCCTATGTGCTTTTATTCATGGCAATACAAGAAGACCGTTTGGCCCATTGCGTCAATTCTAACTGCCCTGTTCCCATCGCTCCAATTCACTTCTGATTTCCCTGCCTCTCATCAACTCGCTGTTAACACTTTTGCCTTCTGGGGTAATTTGCAATGGCTGATTGACCTACAATATTGGACTGGGGTTCAGCAACAGAGGGAGAACATGCAAACTCCGCGCAGGCAGCACCCAAGGTGAGGACTGAACCATGGTTACCAGTGCTGTGGGGAGGTGGCAACAACTGTTGCAACGGCCTCCGGCATTGCTTGTTGAAGAAGCTTGTTTCTGTGACAACACCACAGAATGCTTTAATAGCTGTGAAGAGTTGGGTGCATCATGTGTTTGTGAGACACGCTGTATAACTGCAAGCCAACCCTTCTGTTGTTTCATTTTACCACCTAGTCTCAGCTGGGACTGGCCTTGGAGTGGTTTGCACTGTCACCTGAAGCCCGATAAAGGAAACAACTTTATTACTCAGTACTGAAGCACACAGATCCAAGGAGCACTAAAACCTCAGGAGCAAGCTGCAGTGACTGTAACCCTCAGGTCTCCTTGTTTACTTATTTATTATGTTTCGAGATACAGCACAGTGACAGGCCCTTGTGCTCCCACAAACCCACACTGCCCAATTATACCCATATTCAAAGTCCAAAGTTCACAGTTCACTTTTTAACAAAGTCACCATATACATCGCTGAGATTCATTTTCTTGCGGGCATACTCAATAAATCCATAACAGAATAATAATCATAAAATAATCCAGGAAAACCTCATCGACTTCATCATTCAACCAGTGTGCAAAAGACGACAAACTGTGCAACTTACGCAAGAAATAGTAATGATTAAAAAAAGGTAAGCAATAAATATCGGGAACATGAGATGAAGGGTCCTTGAAAGGTAAGTTCATAGGTTGTGGGAACATTTCAGTGATGGGGCAAGTGAAGTTATCCCCTCTGGTTGAGAGGAATAACTGTTCCTGAACCTGACGATGTGAGTCCTGAGGCTCTTTTATCTTCTTCCTGATGGCAGCAGTAAGAAGAGAGCATGACCTAGGTGGCTGGGGGCCCTGTTGATGGATGCTGCTTTCCTGGGACAACGCTCAATGGTGGGAAGGGCTTTACCCATGATGGACTGGGCCATAACCACTACTTTTGGATTTTCCATTCAAAGGCATTGGTGTTTCCATATCAGGCTGTGATGCCGCCAGTCAAAGTACTCTCCACCACAAATCTATCGAAGTTTGTCAAGATTTTAGATGTCATGACAAATCTCCACAAACTCTGAAGGAGGTAGAGGTGCTGAGTGTGTTCTTCACAATTGCACTTAAATACTGGGCCCATCTCAAGTCCTCTGAAATAATAACATAGAACATGGAAATTTACAGCACATTACAGGCCCTTCGGCTCTCAATGTTGTGCTGACTACGTAACTTACTCGAGAAACTGCCTAGAATTTCCCTACCAAATAGCCCTCATCTGTTTGTTAAGCTCCATGTACCCACCCAAGAGGCTCTTAAAAGACCCTGTTGCATCTGCCTCCTCCACCCTCGTTGGCAGCCCATTCCACACACTCACCACTCTCTGTGTGAAAAACTTACCCCTGACATCCACTTAGTACCTATTTCCAAGCACCTTAAAACTGTGCCCTCTCATGTTAGCCATTTCAGCCCTGGGAAAAAGCCTCTGACTGTCCACGTGATCAATGCCCCTCATCATCTTATACACCTCTATCAGGTCACCTCTCATCCTCCATCGCTCCAAGGAGAAAAGGCCGAGTTCACTCAACCTATTCTCATAAGGTACGCCCTCCAATCCAGGCAACATCCTTGTAGAGTCTCCTCTGCACTCTCTCTATAGTATCCACATCCTTCCTGTAGTGATTTGACCAGAACTGAACACAGTACTCAAGTGATATCTGACCAAGGTCTTTTATAACTGTAACATTATCTTGCAGCTCCTGAACTCAGTCCCACGTTTGATGAATGCCAACTCACCATACGCCTTCTTAACACACTGTCAACCTGCTGACCCCAGGATCTCTCAGATCCTCCACACTGCTAATAACACTGAGGAATTTGAAGTTGCTGACTCCCTCCACCTCTGCTCTCCTGCTGAGGACTGGCTCATGGACCTCAGGTTTCCTCCTCTTGAAGTCAATAATCAGCCCCTTGGCCTTGCAGACATTGAGTGAGAGGTGGTTGCCGTGGAACCGCTCAGCCAGATTTTCAACCTACCTCCTATATTCTGATTCATCACCACCTTCGATTCTGCTTATAACAGCGGTGTCATCAGCAAACCTGAATATGGCATTGGAGCTGTGAATTAACCTAATAATCCGTATGTCTTCAGAATATGAAAAGAAATCAGAGCATCCACAGGAATCCCAGGTGGTCATAGGAAGAATGTTCAAACTCCTTACACACAGAGGTAGAATTGAACCCAAGTTACTGGCGCTGCTGTGGAGTGGATTGGCCTACTGCCCCAGTCCTCAGGACGGGGTCTGAAGACTGGGATAGGCTGACGAATGATCTCCTTACACCAGGGGTGGCAGAAGTTGAGCATAACACACACGGGATGTTGAAGGAACTCAGCAGATCCGACAGAGTAAACAGTAATCAATCGATGTTTCCGGCCGAGACTTCTCTTCAGGATTGAGAAGGAAGGAGGAAGATGCCAAAATAAAAAAGGTGGAGGAAGGTGATAGATGAGGCCAGATGGATGGGAAAGGTCGAGGGTTGGAGAAGAAGGGATCTGATAGGAGAGGAGAGTGGGCCACAGGGAAAAGGGAAGGAGGAGGGACACTAGGGGAAAGTAATAGGCAGGTGAGGAGAAGTGGAGGTCAGAGTAGGGAATAGAGGAAGGGGTGAGGAATTTGTTCACTAGAAGTCGATATTCATGCTACAAAGTTAATATGGCAAGAACAGGTCTCACCTTTAATAATGCGTGGAATATAACGAGTGTAGAACTGTCCCTTCAGAACAATTTAACTGATAATGTCATAGACAACCTAATGAAAATGGATACAACTCTTGGAGTTGAAGCTGGTGTGTGTTATCACCTCCACGCTCCCCAAAACCTCGCTGAATGGAGCGGAATGGGTTGCAGTGCAGAAGATGAGCATTTAGCCCACTGAATTGGAGATCAAGACTAAGCCCACCACAGATCTCAGCCTTGTGTGCTCTACTGGTCAAGTGTCCATCCGGGTACTTCTGGTTGACATGCATATGATGGGCTGAATGGCCTTGTAGCCATAACTTTCAACAATTTCTATAGATGCTTTTTTTTTCCCCTCGTTCAGTCTAAACTTCAGCCTGGTAACATCTTTGTTGGTCTCCTCCTTCCTGTCTCTGATGTGCTAACTAGGACTACACACACTACTCGCAATTCCAGCCTTAGCTAACGTTCAACAGAATACAGCCTCAAAGGGACTCAAGTTATTGCAGGCAGTAGAACGGGAGCAACAGCCAGTCTGCCACAGGAACTCCCTGGGTCAAGCAGCATCTGTGGGGATAAACAAGTTTGCAGTTTCCTTCTCCATCAGGACCAAACATATTAATCTCATGGCTACAAACGTGGAGACTTTGTAACCTGTGATGAGTCATTCATTTCCAACTTGCCCAATGCCTTTCTGTCAATGACAAAGCACAAGCCAGGAGTCTGATGGAAACTTTTCACTTGCTTCAATGGCAAGAAAATTGATGCCATCTAGGACAAAGCAACCCACTTTATCAGTACCCACATCCATCTCTCTACACACTCCACGACAGCGCATAATGTCTACAGTGCATGCGCCATCTACCAAATGAGCTGCAGGTACAAGACAAAACCACTCCAACGGCATCTCCCATACCAGAGAGCTCCTTCATCAAGGACTGGTGTGGTAACTGCATGGGAACACTATCAGGTTCCCCCCCTCTATTGCACATCACCCAGGCTTAGAAGTATATCACTGGTTCTTCTTTGCCACTGGGTCAAGAACCTCCCTTCCCGTTGGAGCTCAATCACCAGAAGGACCAGAATCGTTCCACACCGTGGTTGTCCACCACTGTCTTCAGGACAGTTAGGGATGGGCAGGGAATGTTGGTCTCAACAGCACTCTAGATCCTAACCTCAACCCTAATCTTGAGTAATCAATAAAATTAAAGCTACCAATAGAGATAAGACCATAAGATCATAAGATATGGGAGCAGAATTAGGCCATTCACCCTTTCGAGTCTGCTCCACCATTTCATTATGGCTGATCCATTTTCCCTTTCAGTCCCAATCTCCTGCCTTCTCCCCGTATCCCTTCATGCCCTGACTAATCAGGAATCTACCACCCTCTGCCTTAAATATACCCAATGGCTTGGCTTCCAGAGCCACCTGTGGCAACGAATTCCACAGATTTACCACTCTCAACATTCAATAGGTTTCAATAAGGTCAGCCCTCATTCTTCTGGATTCTGGTGATTAGAGGCCCTGGGCCTTCAAGATAAGTGTCTTTGTAGTTCAGACTCAGTTCAGATTCTCTCTGCAATTCTCCTTTGCAATTCTCAAAACACTACTGTGCTCAAAGTTTAAGTTTTGGACACACACACACACATATACACACACACACACATCATACACATACCACACATGCACACTAATTCACACAGATATACATAGAACATAGAATAGTACAGCACAGTACAGGCCCTTCGGCCCACAATGTTGTGCTGGCCCTCAAACCCTGCCTCCCACATAAGCCCCCACCTTAAATTCCTCCATATACCTGTCTAGTAGTCTCTTAAACTTCACTAGTGTATCTGCCTCCACCATTGACTCAGGCAGTGCATTCCACGCACCAACCACTCTCTAAGTAAAAAACCTTCCTCTAATATCCCCCTTGAACTTCCCACCCCTTACCTTAAAGCCATGTCCTCTTGTATTGAGCAGTGGTGCCTTGGGGAAGACGCGCTGGCTATCCACTCTATCTATTCCTCTTATTATCTTGTACACCTCTATCATGTCTCCTCTCATCCTCCTTCTCTCCAAAGAGTAAAGCCCTAGCTCCCTTAATTTCTGACCATAATGCATACTCTCTAAACCAGGCAGCATCCTGGTAAATCTCCTCTGTACCCTTTCCAATGCTTCCACATCCTTCCTATACTGAGGCGACCAGAACTGGACGCAGTACTCCAAGTGTGGCCTAACCAGGGTTTTATTGAGCTGTATCATTACATCGTGACTCTTAAACTCAATCCCTCGACTTATGAAAGCTAACACCCCATAAGCTTTCTTAACTACCCTATCCACCTGTGAGGTAACTTTCAGGGATCTGTGGACATGTACCCCCAGATCCCTTTGCTCCTCCACACTACCAAGTATCCTGCCATTTACTTTGTACTCTGCCTCTGTACGCCTTCTTCCTTTTACTGGTCTACATATTATACTTCCATTAGTGAATGTTTTTCTTCTGAGTACTTTTCACTTCTTCTCCCTCCAATATTTATCATGCAGAAAGACCCAGCTGATCTCAGCCCTCCCTTTTGGGTTCTCAGACAAACTGACGCTAGCCAGGTAATCAAAAATTCCAGCCTTGAATTATCTCATATCTAACTGCGTGACTCTGTGTCTGCAGCCTAATTTGATTCTAATGAACCCTCACTAGAAGTCTCTACAAATTGTGAGTTACTCCACCAGATTAGCTTCCCGTAAAATACCACACTGACTACACTTCAACACAACTTGTATTTATTGCCTTAATGGGATAAAATGCCATAAGGGATTTTCATAGGACTATTATCAAACAAACGTTTACCAAACCGCATAAAGAGCTGTTAGCAGAGATAGTCCGAACCTTGGACACTGAGTATCTAAATGGAATAGAAAGGACATTGAGAAGCAGAAAGACAGGCAAATAAAGCAGATAATATGGGGTAAAACTCATTAATGGCTCAGTAATGCTGGTCACGATTTCTAATGTGGAGTAATGTTGAACAGTGTTAGATCATGAAGAAAGTTTTCTGCACTTTGGCCTTCATTAAATCCATGTATTGAGTCCAGGAGACGGGATGTTATGTTGAAGTTGTATAAGATATTGGCAAGGTCTAATTTGAAGTATTGTGTGCAGTTTTGGTCACCAACCTGTAGGAAAGACGTAAATAAGTTTGAAAGAGTACAGAGAAAATTTACAAGGATGTTGCTGGGTCTGGAAGACCTGGGTTGTAAGGAAAGGCTGAATAGGTTAAGACTTTATTCCTCAGAACGTAGAGGAGTGAGAGGAGATTTGATAGAGATATAGATAGGGTAAATACAAACAGGTTTTTCCCACTGAATTGGACGGGACTACAACCAGAGGTCATGGCTTAAGGGTGAAAGGTGAAAAGTTTCAGGGGAACACAAGGGGAAACTTCTTCGCTCAGAGGGTCCTGAGAGTGTGGAACAAGCTGCTAGCACAAGTGGTGCATGCGAGCTCGATTTCAATTTCGGTATGTACGTGGATGGTAGTGGTATGGAGGAGTACGGTCCCTTTTCAGGTTGACGGCAGCTTAAATAGTTTTGGCATGAACTAGATGGGCCAAAGCACCTGTTTCTATGCTGTACTTTTCTATAACTCTATGGCTCTATCTGGCGGTACTGTGATCTAGAAGTCGAAAATGAGGATCAATCTTGTGATTGTAACCGTTTTATTCAGATTTTGTAACAATAAGGAAAATAGTAATCAATTTACTCTACCATAAAGAAGGGAGAGAACAAAGAAAGAAAGGAAAAGAACAAAGAAGTTAGGAGTAGGTAGTTTAAATAATTTACCATGGATTAGGAGAGCTGAAAAACTTATTTTTGTGTAGTACTTTTCTACGACTCTTCGATTCTAGGTTGTTTTATATAATAAATTAGCCCAGATTAAAGTAAACACAAGAAATAACCTATCAAATAGTCAGATTCAGCGGTTGACACAGGCTGCAGAGAAACTTCTAGAAAAATACAGAATTAGCTGCATTGCAATTACTGATGATTCACTGAACAATTTCACAGATATCGGAGATTATATAAAAATATAACTGAGCAAAAGGAAGTTAAACTACAAGGAAAATGCAAGTGAAAGAACAATTGCTCTAATCCAACAGCAGTAAACAACCTGCTGGGGGACCAAAGTGTGTCGAGCAGTATCTGTGAGAAGAAAAGAGTTGTTGTGTCAACACCCCTATATCAGGGTACTAGGTCATGTTGATGAATGTAGACTAATGTTACACCGGTTGGTGGATGTAGATGAATGCTAACTAATGTTACACTGGTTGATGAATGTAGATGAATGCTGGTTGATGAATGTTGACTAATGTTACACTGGTTGATGAATGCTGACTAATGTTACACCAGTTGATGGATGCTGACTAATGTTACACTGGTTGATGAATGTAGATGAATGCTGGTTGATGATTGTTGACTAATGTTACACTGGTTGATGAATGCTGACTAACGTTACACCGGTTGATGGATGCTGACTAATGTTACACTGGTTGATGAATGTAGATGAATGCTGACTAATGTTACATTCGTTGATGAATGTAGATGAATGCTAACAAATGTTACACTGGTTGATGAATGTTGACTAATATTACACTGGTTGATGAATGTAGATGAATGCTAACTAATGTTACACTGGTTGATGAATGTTGACTAATATTACACTGGTTGATGAATGTAGATGAATGCTAACTAATGTTACACTGGTTGATGAATGCTGACTAATGTTACACTGGCTGATGAATGCTGATTAATGTTACACTGGTTGATGAATGCTGACTAATGCTATGTCAGTTGATGAATGTAGATGAATGCTGACTAATGTTACACTGGTTGATGAATGTAGATGAATGCTGACTAATGTTACATTCGTTGATGAATGTAGATGAATGCTAACAAATGTTACACTGGTTGATGAATGTTGACTAATATTACACTGGTTGATGAATGTAGATGAATGCTAACTAATGTTACACTGGTTGATGAATGCTGACTAATGTTACACCGGTTGATGGATGCTGACTAATGTTACACTGGTTGATGAATGTAGATGAATGCTGACTAATGTTACATTCGTTGATGAATGTAGATGAATGCTGACTAATGTTACATTCGTTGATGAATGTAGATGAATGCTAACAAATGTTACACTGGTTGTTGAATGCTGACTAACGCTATGTCAGTTGATGAATGTAGATGAATGCTGACTAATGTTACACTGGCTGATGAATGCTGACTAATGTTACACTGGTTGATGAATGTAGATGAATGCTGACTGATGTTACATTGGTTGATAAATGCAGACTAATGTTACACTGGTTGTTGAATGCTGACTAACGCTATGTCAGTTGATGAATGTAGATGAATGCTGACTAATGTTACACTGGCTGATGAATGCTGACTAATGTTACACTGGTTGATGAATGTAGATGAATGCTGACTGATGTTACATTGGTTGATAAATGCAGACTAATGTTACACTGGTTGATGAATGTAGATGAATGCTGACTAATATTACACTGGTTCCTAAGCTGATTTTACCAATGAGAACTTGGATCCAAAGGGACATGCTGAGGTTGTGATTGTATCTTGGGAAGATCTGTAAGGACAGGAAAATTGATTTAATTGATAGGAGGTGCCTTTTGAAAATAATGAAGGTGACTGATGGGGTGCCACTGTAGCATAGCAGTTAGCATGTATTACAGCTCAGGGAGCTGCAGAGTTTGGAGATCAATTCTGGTGTCGTTCTGTAAGGAAACTCAACACATCTTTCCCATGCAATATGTGGGTTTTCTCTGGGTCCTCCGGTTTCCTCAGGCAGTCCAAAGATGTACAGGGCAAGTAAATTGTCCCATAATTAGCTTAGGGTTAATCAGGGTTGTGGGGTTCCTGGGGGATGCCTGTTCCATCCTCTATTGCTAAGAAACTTTTAAAAGTCAAAATTTGATATTTCTTGATCAGGATTGTTGAGAGTAAATTTTTCAGTCAAAGAGCCCAGTGTCTTCTCCCTGAATGCTCAGGACATGGCTCGTGTTGGCAAGTACAGCAATCAGTGCTCCCGGAGTAGCCTGCAGTCTCTGGGAATTACTGATTAATCAGGGTATTGCTAAGAGCAGCGTGGGAGAAAGCAAATCACTTTGCCATTAAAAATAATTGTGTGTGACTTTTATTTGCTACAGATTATTGGTGATGGAAATTGAAAGGTTCCTGCCCTGGCAGTCAGGCATCAGTTCTTTAGGTAATTAAGAACTTGTTTTCTCTCCAGTGTGATGTGTTGTGAGGATAGATGGGTCTGGCAGGCAGTGGCAGAGTACAGGAGAAAGGAGGTTGGGATGCCACTGGAGAGACCAGAGACCATGAGGATTGCCCATCCCACCACACTGGCAGTTCATCTGAGTGGGACGAGTGATGCTGTCGTTTAGCTTCTGCGTGTGCAACCCTGGAATATTCCATCATTTAAATGTAACGGGTTCTTGTTTAACTAATGTCAGTCTTACGCTGATCTGACGGTTGTCTAGACTGGCCTGATATCACTTATTCACACTGTTTGGACTGGCCCAGCTCATCACTAGTTCACTGCTGTCTAGAATGGCCTTGCTCATCACCAATTCACTCCTGTCTAGACTGGCCCAGCCCATCACCAATTTACTGCTGTCTAGACTGGCCCAGCTCATCACCAATTCACTGCTGTCTAGACTGGCCCAGCTTATCACTAATTCATTCCTGTCTAGACTGGCCTGACATCACTAATTCACTCCTGTCTGGACTGGCCCAAGCTTATCACTAATTCATTCCTGTCTAGACTGGCCCAGCTCATCACTAGTTCACTGTTGTCTAGAATGGCCTTGCTCATCACCAATTCATTCCTGTCTAGACTGGCCCAGCCCATCACCAATTTACTGCTGTCTAGACTGGCCCAGCTCATCACCAATTCACTGCTGTCTAGACTGGCCTGACATCACTAATTCACTCCTGTCTGGACTGGCCCAAGCTTATCACTAATTCATTCCTGTCTAGACAGGCCCAGCTCATCACTAATTCATTCCTGTCTAGACTGGCCCAGCCCATCACCAATTTACTGCTGTCTAGACTGGCCCAGCTCATCACCAATTCACTGCTGTCTAGACTGGCCTGACATCACTAATTCACTCCTGTCTGGACTGGCCCAAGCTCATCACTAATTCATTCCTGTCTAGACAGGCCCAGCTCATCATTAATATGTTGCTGTCTAGACTGGCCTGACTCATCACTAAGTCACTGTTCTCTAGACTGGCCCAGCTCATCACCAATTCACTGCTGTCTAGACTTGTCTAGACCCTGACGAACTTCACTGGTGACTAGACTGAGCTTGTCCCATCCATCCCAGTCTTGGTGAGTCCCCAACAAGCCACTTGACTGTAAAATCCTTACTGCGAGTAGGATGTTCACTGGCTCTTTCATACAGCATTGTCAATTACCAGGATATTACTGGACCCTTAATGGTGAATGCAAGTTTTCAAAGGCTGCTCTGGTTTGCCCATCAGCAACATGGCCACAACACACATCACTCTGCTTTTTCAGCCGGACCACTGTTCCCTTTCATGTACACTTGACTTGATCTTGTCTGTGGTGTCCAGGGAGTACGTTTGTATTAGTATTCACCACTCTTGAGCAATGCTGTCCCAAATGCTTTGGAAGTCCATTCCCACAGAAAGAAAGAGAAACTTGAATTTTGTTCCCTGAAGACATCCCAACACACCTCGCGGATGATGGATTGCTTTTGAAATCCGGTCACTGTTGAGCAGTGAGTGAACCCAAGGTCACCAGCAATGTCATATAAATGTAAATCTCTCTTCCCTTCTTTCTACTCTTTCTTTTCTCTCTCGCCTTGTCTTACATCCTTTTGGGATCTGAGTGAATGAAAGGGAATTAAGTGGGCTGATATTCAAAACACCACAACAATAGCTGGCTGGAGAACGCACTGAGGGCTTAGAGCAGACAGGTGAAACCGTGTGTAAAATTGAGATTTATGGCTTTATCTAAAAGATAATCAAGTACTTTGGTGGAGGGAACACTCTAGGTGTTACGCTGACAGACCATGTATAAAGATAGCTGAACAATACATTTTAACTTCTTAGCGAGAGCTTTAAAGTGCTACATGTGTATCAAGACAATCCTTATTAAGACGCCCCCCCTGTAATAACTGAATAATGAACACTCCAGTACTGCAAAGAACAACCATGGTGATTTATTCTGGTATATGTGAAAGCTGCTTGCCTCAGTACTGCAGAATTTTTTAAAGTCTTTTCCACTAAGCCAACAATGAGGCATTTGTTCTGTTGAGTTTCACGGCCAGTGAAGTCTGGGAGGTTGGGAGATTGTCGGGGTGAGAATTTATTTATTTATTTATTGACATACAGTGAGAATTAGGCCCTTCTGGCCCTTCGAGCTCAGCAAGCCCCCGATTTAAGCCGAGTCTAATCGTGGGATGAGTAACATACCAACCAGTAAGTTTGGACTGTGGGAGGAAATCGGAGCACCCGGAGGAAACCCACGCGGTCACGGGGACAGCGTACACGTGATGAACCCACACGGTCACGGATAGCGGCGGGGGCTGAACCCGAGTTGTCCGTACTGTAAAGCATTGCACCAACTACTGCGCTACCGTGCTGCCCCAGTCGGGAGGATTAAAAATAGCCGCTCCAAGTAAGTGAGGTAATAGGTCTTCGTGGCAACGCGGGTGATGTGATAGCCAACTTGTGCATTGATGGTTTATGAAAGGAAGACTTTTCAGCCCATCAAGTCTGTGCTGGCTCACTGATCAATTCTGTTCCCCACCTCCCAATGTTCTTTCAGCTTCCCCTAGGTTTTACTGCCCACCCATATATGCAGGGCAATTTACAGAAGCCCATTATTCTACCACCTGTCTCTCTGAGGGATGCGAGGGGAAATGGAGGAAACTCACACGGTCACAGGAAGAATGTATAAGCTCAACACAGACAGTATCCGAGGTCAAGGGGCTCTCAGGTCACAAGTTTTATAGACTGGTCGGTTGAGTTATTTCACCTTTTGGAAGGCAGGGTAGACTTGCTTGGCCCATTGCTATTCCTCTTGCAGACCGTTGCCGAAGAACTTTGGGCACTGGGAAAGGGATTGATACGTTCATCTCTGGGACTTCGCCGGCTCAGTCAGTTTTCCCAAGCAATCTTCACAGCCTCGGTAACAACCTGGCCATATACTGTGCAGTCGAGTCTCTTGTGAAATGTGACTCATAGCCTGGAGTGATCAATAGATCTAACATCATGTGTAGTGACCCTGACTGGGCACAGCCAAGCTTACAGAAAGAACGAACCTGGATTTCTGAAGCACATTTTTCAATCTCGAGTCACCTAAAAATGTTTTACAGCCTTTGAAGTATAGTCACCGTGGCGACTTTGGGGAGAAAATAGTCAGTTTGTGTGCAACAAGCTCCTGTAAGCGATAAATGAATAATACGCGTTGGCAATGTTTCTGACTTATTGGAGAAGACACATGAAATAACTCACGGCGATTCTTAAATAGAGTTATACCGCCTGGAAGCAGGGTTTTCGAGACAACGTCCCTAATGGGGAAAAGGCAGGTAGGTGGAGGTGAGTCCATGGCCAGATCAGCCATGGCCTTATTGAATGGTGGAGCAGGCTCGACAGGCCAGATGGCCGACTCCTGCTCCCATCTCTTATGTTCTCATTAGGCACTCATTTACACAAATGACACTTTATTTCTTCCAACAATTCCCTCAACTCCTCCCAGCTTCCACCCCTCACCAATACACAAGGAACAATTTACAGTAGACAACTAACTACTTCTTCTTGAGCCCATTAGCCCTAACGGGGAATAGGCCACCAGCCTCAAGTCCTCGGACCCAGGCCATCCTTCCACATTGTAGTCCACTTTCTTGGCGTTTCTTTCCTCTCCCGGGATGAGGCCTACAGAGCTTCTGTTGACGTTTCTGTAGCTCTTGAGTTTTTACGGGATAGAGTTGCTAGCCCCAGGCCCAGCCCTCCTCCTCTCACAGCCGGGCGTGGGACTGTCCATGGCGGGATTACGACAACTGACCTACCAACTCTCGTTTGTTTGGATGTGCAGGATTTGGAGTGCTTGGGGTATCTCGCATGGTCATAGGGAGAATGAGCTAACTTCACCTCAGCCTGCCCTGCTTTAATTTGAGAGGGACAGTCAATGGAAGGGTCTAGGCAAGGCCTCAGTTGAATGAATTTTCCAGAATAAAAAAAAGCACTGAAATGTCTCGGCCCGAAACATCAACTGTTTATTCCTCTCCACAGACGCTGGCTGACTTGCTGAGTTCCTCCAGCATTTTGTACACGTTGCTCCGGATTTCCAGACTCCCTTGTTCATTGAACTATCACTCAGGATTTTGTGTTACGGAGTCATTGAGTTATACAGCACAGAAATGAAATGAGCCTACTGCAGCAGTGACATAATACGTGTCAAGGACAAACAGAAGTTAACATAAACTTAAATTAACATATATTATACATAACTTACAGTGTGCAATGAAACAAAATAAACAATAACAGTAGAGCAAGAATGAGAGAGAAGAAAATAAATTGTCCAAGATAGTGTCAAGATTCCTCAGGCTCACTGTGTTCATGCCAGTCTATTTGCCTGCATTAGGATGGTGTCCTTTTATGTCCATGTCCATTGAATATGGATACTGTAAGGCTTGGATAGAAAGGACACAGACAAGATATTTCCATCGGAGGGAGAGTCGAGGATCTGAGGGCACAGCATCAGAGTAGAGGGATCTCCCTTTAAAGCAGAGATGAGTCAGAGAATGGTGGGTCTGTGGAATCCTTTCCCACATAGGGCTGTGGGGGCCAAGCCATTGGATGCATTTAAGGCAGAAATGATAGGTTCTTGATTGGAAAGGGTATCTGAAAAAGGTTGGAGAATTGGGTTGAAAAAGATTCCACCATGATTACATGGCATAGCAGACTTGGTGGGCTGAATGGCCTATGTTTCTATATCTTATGGACTTATGTAAATGCCTGTCTAAATATCTCTTAAACATAGAGATTGCGTCAGATTCCAGCACCTCCTCTGGCAGTACATTGCAGTAGAGCTACTAGGACTTGATGTTCCAATCCCTATGGTAAGCTGGCACTCTCGATGTTGGCAGTGGGCTTGGAGTGGTGACAAGGAGGGAGGGTAGGTACGTCATCGGGGTCATCAGGTGGGCACCCTCCTTTTTTGACGTTTTGTTGATAAGTCCACGACATCTCCAGAGGGCTCAACGGTGCTACCTGGCGTCCCAGATACACCCCCCTCAGTTCCATACCCTCCTGTCTTCATCTTGCAGCCCAGTTGTTGTCTTTCCTTTTAATCCAAATCCAATTGCTGCTTTCTTCTGCTGCATTTGACAAGGACTTGATTGCTTGCTGGAGGGAGTGACCCCTCACTCCCATCATTAACCACGCTCCATACAAACAATTAACCTCTCAAATCCCCTTTCAAACTGCTTCCCCTCACTTTATGCTCCTGTTTGCCCCTGACCATGTCATTATCTGGCCTAGTTTGGGAGCAGGACTTAAGCTCACAACCTTCAGTTGCTGTGGCCTGTTGCCTCTTTTGCAGCAGACGTAGAGGAAATGAGGAATCAGAAGGACCTTTTTAAAAGTGGACAAATAGGTGAGAGTTTGCAGAGATCTCAGGATCTCGGGATCCATGGTTGCACAATAGCAGCAAATGAAGGTGCCAGAGATTTTTGTGGACCTGGTGACTTCTTTCAGTTAATCCATGAAACAGTTTAATTTCTTTCGTTAATGTATTTTTTTCTTTTTTCAAAGTGGCTGGGATCCTGTCAGGAACTGTGATCTACAGCTGCACTCAAACTGTGTTCTTCACAGCGATGGGTTCTTGCCCTTGGAACTTCGCTGAGCGGCCTGTCATTTTTGATATCTCCAGATGCGGCCTGGAAGTCGTGTGCCTTCAGGGGGCAGCCCTGGGGTCAAGCCGATTCCTTGCCCGTGTCACTGACTGAAGTTTCGTGGGAGTCTGAAGTATCGAGACAGCACTGTATGCTGCAGATTGAAAGATCGAAACGGTGAGCTCTTGATCTCCCTCTCACCTGCTGCAGGATTGATATCTCTCCCTCCTTCATTGGTGAGAGAGCCTGCCTGAGATAACAAAGTGTTGAGGCGAACAGTAGTTTTTGGTGGACTCTGGATCATGGTCTCTGGGGGATTTGCTATTGCTTGCATGGAGGGTGGTGGGGGGGGTTGATGTTTGCTGGGGCAAGGTGGGGGAAGGGAGTGTGTTGATGCTTTTCTGCTGCTTGTACATGGGAGGGGGACTTTGGGGTTCCAAAATTTTCCTGTCATTCATTCTTTGGGGTTTTTCTTCTGTTTCATGGATGTCTGTGGAGAGCAAGAATTTCAGGATGTATACTGTATACATTCTCTGATATTAAATTGAACTATTGAACCATTAAATGATACGTTGATGCTGGACAAAATTATGGTGAAGATTAATATAGCAGGCTACATGCAAATGTCAAAGCCAGTGAGAAATGTAATATTTCAGAATACTAGGTTTACGGATCTCCTAGATCTACACCTAGGGCTGCCGGCAACAGTGGCGGAGGTGGATACAATAGGGTCTTTTAAGAGACTTTTAGATAGGTACATGGAGCTTAGTAAAATAGAGGGCTATAGGTAAGCCTAGTAATTTCTAAGGTAGGGACATGTTTGGCACAACTCTGTGGGCTGAAGGGCCTGTATTGTGCTGTAGGTTTTCTATGTTTCCATGTTTTTTACATCTGTGAAAGTGTTGAGGATGACGAACGCACCTCACAGTCCAGTTAGCGAAAGCAAAACCCAAGATTTTTGCAGGGAATGCCAGGGGCAAAAGAATCCATTTTCCCAATTTTCTAAGAGTGCACTTGGATCTTCAAAAACTAAAGGTCCATCTTCAACAGTGACATTGGCAACAGGTGATGGAGCAAGTGAATGAGGTACATCCTTGGAAGATGAATGGAGGTTAAATGCAGATCAAATCTCCCTCTACATTTCCTCATCAAATACTCCTGGTGCAGGTACAGCATCTCTCCCAACATTAAATGTTCCCATTACTGCTAAAGCAAATGGTAAATATGAGATAAATCTTTCCCCTGTATTGTCCTATCAAGTTTTCCGGTTGCAGATACAACACAGACAAATCTACTTCCACAATGTCAGAATCAGAATCAGGCTTATGATCACTGACATTTATTGTGAAACTTGTTGCTTATACTCATATTTATATAAATATCACCAAGTAGTTCAAAAAATAGCTAAATATTTGACAGTAGGGAGACACCCTTGCCCATTTACCCCTCCCCACTGATCCAACTCCCCCGTCCATTCATCCCTCCCCAGTGATCTCTCTCCTGGCACTTATCCTTGCAAGCAGAACAAGTGCCACGCCTGCCCTTATACTTCCTCACTCACCCCCATTCACGACCCCAAACAGTCCTTCACCTGTGAGTCTGTTGGGATCACCTACTGCATCTGGTGCTCCCACTGTGTGCCCTCCTGTATATCGGTGACACCTGGTGTAGATTGGGAGACCACTTCACTGAGTACCTATGCTCCATCTGCCATCTCCTATTTGAATTCTATTTCCCTTTCCCATTCCAAAATGTCAGTCCATGGCCTCCTCTACGTCAGTGATGAGGCCACACTCAGGTTAAAGGAGCAACACCTTATATTCCATCTGGGTAGTCTCCAACATGATGACATGAACATTGATTTCTCGAACTTCCAGTAATTACCCTCCCACCCAGCTTCGCCATTCCCCCATTCTTATTTCCTTATCTCCTTACCTACCCATCTCCTCCCTCTGGTGTTCCTCCCCTTCCCTTTCTTCCATGGTCTTCTTTCTGCCCTCTCCTATCAGATTCTCCCTTCTCCAGCTCTTTAGCTCTTTCACCAATCAACTTCCCAGCCCTTTACTTCACCCTCTCCCCTTCTCCTACCACCTTCTACTTCTTCGTCCCCGCCCCTTAACTTCTTGCTCTGACACTCTCATCTTTTTTTCCCAGTCTTGATGAAGGGTCCTGGCCTGAAACGACAACTGTTTACTCTTTTTCATAGATGCTGCCTGGTCTGCAGCGTTCCTCCAGCATTTTGGGTGCATTGCTTGGATTTCCAGCATCTGCAGATTTTCTTGTGTTTGACCTAAGGATTCAGGTAGTGTTCATGGTTTCATGGGTTCATGGTCCGTTCAGAAATCTGATAGAGGAGGAGATGAAGATACTCCTCAAACATTGAGTGTGTGTCTTCAGGCTCTTGTACCCTGAAGGTAGTAATGAGAAAAGGGCATATCCTGGATGGTTGGGGGGGGGTGTGGTCCTTAATGATGGATGTTGTCTTTTTGAGGGATCACACTTTGAAGATGTCACTCAGTGCTGTGAAGGCTAACGCCCATGATGGATCTGGCTGAGTTTACAGCCCTCTGTAGCTTTTTCCTGATCCTGTGCATTTCCCCCACCATATCCGATGGCGATTGCACCAGTTAGAATGCTCTCCATTGTGCATCTGTTAAAAATTGCTAGCCTTGTGAAACAGGCCCAGGACAAGTGCATTATCAGTAGAATGCACAGTTAAGCCCCCTCGAACTGTTCCATCAAACACACCCAAGGCAGGCACTACATAAATTGCTCTTCCTGCTCTGACCAAAGTCCAAGCAGCTAGCTGCAATGATCCTGTGGAAGAAATAAAAGCTTGAAAAAACACAAACATCACCACATTCAAGGGCAGCTTCTATCCCATTGTAATATGACCCTTGAAAGGATCTCTTTTACAATAAAAAGGAGTTCTTCATGGCCCTTACAGCTTATTGCCTACCTGCACTGCATTTCCCTGTAACTATAACAACATATTCTGTATTGTCTACCTGCTCTGCATTTCCCCGTAACTATAACAACCTAGTCTGTTTTGTCTACCTGCTCTGCATTTCCCTGTAACTATAACAACATAGTCTGTATTGTCTACCTTCACTGCATTTCCCTGTAACTACAACAACATAGTCTGTATTGTCTACCTGCACTGCATTTCCCTGTAACTATAACAACATAGTCTGTATTGTCTACCTTCACTGCATTTCCCTGTAACTATAACAACATAGTCTGTATTGTCTACCTTCACTGCATTTCCCTGTAACTATAACAACATAGTCTGTATTGTCTACCTGCTCTGCATTTCCCCGTAACTATAACAACCTAGTCTGTATTGTCTACCTGCTCTGCATTTCCCCGTAACTATAACAACCTAGTCTGTATTGTCTACCTGCACTGCATTTCCCTGTAACTACAACAACCTAGTCTGTATTGTCTACCTTCACTGCATTTCCCTGTAACTACAACAACATATTCTGTATTGTCTACCTGCTCTGCATTTCCCTGTAACTATAACAACATATTCTGTATTGTCTACCTGCACTGCATTTCCCTGTAACTACAACAACATATTCTGTATTGTCTACCTGCTCTGCATTTCCCTGTAACTATAACAACATATTCTGTATTGTCTACCTGCACTGCATTTCCCTGTAACTATAACAACATAGTCTGTATTGTCTACCTGCACTGCATTTCCCTGTAACTACAACAACATAGTCTGTATTGTCTACCTGCTCTGCATTTCCCTGTAACTATAACAACCTAGTCTGTATTGTCTACCTGCTCTGCATTTCCCCGTAACTACAACCTAGTCTGTATTGTCTACCTGCACTGCATTTCCCTGTAACTATAACAACAGTCTGTATTGTCTACCTGCACTGCATTTCCCTGTAACTACAACAACATAGTCTGTATTGTCTACCTGCACTGCATTTCCCTGTAACTACAACAACCTAGTCTGAATGCTGTTATTGCTTTTCCCCTGCACTACCTCAAAGTACTTACATTTGCAATGATCTTTATGGATGACATTCAAAACAAACTTTTTCACCTTGTAAAGGTTAACAAATTATGAACGGCATAATCTCAGAGTTAAACTTATCCCACAGAGGGTAGGAATATCTGGAATGTGCTGCCGGTAGTGTTAGAGGCCAAAACAATTACAATGTTTAAAGTAATAGACACCCGAGATGCTGCAGATGCTGGAAATCTTGGGAAACATACAAACTTCTGGCGGCAGCTCAGTCAGCATCCATGGAGGGGAAGACGTAGTTGATGTTTCAGGTCATGATGAAAGGTCTCAGCCCGAAAGGTTGACTGTTTCTTTCCCTCCATAGATGCTGCCTGACTTGTTGATCTCCTTCAGCATTGTGTTTTGCTCAATGTTCAAAAGGCAGGGAAGGAACGGTGTGGAGGGATATGGGTGTAATGCCTCATGAAGTAGAATGGTGTTTGCACAAATGTGCACCTCCGTCTGCTTGGGCAAAGCAGCTCTTTCTGCGCTGTCCATTACTAAGCGTCTATAGCCAGTGAACAGTGGCTGTAGCGTGTACTGTGGCAAGCCCTCAGGCTCCCTGATCCATCACCTCAACAACCAAGGAGGTCAAGAGCAGCAAGTGCTTGACAGGAGCACCTCTCCCAGTTCTTCCTTCAAGTCACCTACCCTTCTGGCTTGGAAGATGTACAGTATCACTGTTCCTTCATTGGAACTGTGCCTGAGCTCCAGAACTCTCTCCCCCCAACAGCAGCATGGGAACACTAACAGTTCAAGATGGTGGTTCACCCACACCTACTCAGATCGAATCTACAGGGACAGTACACTATTGATGGCAAGATCTCTAACAGTTTTGATGTATAGACGGGTCTTGGGGTCTGGGCTCGTAACTCCTGGAGAGGGGCCGCACAGGTTGTCTTTATTAGTCAAGGTGTTGAGTTCAAGAATCAAGCCGTTATGCTGCATCTTCATAAAACTCCGGTTAGACCACATCTGGAATATTGTGTTCAGTTTCGGTTGCCCCATTTTTAGGTAGGATGTGGAGGCTTTGGAGAGGGGGCAGAAAAAGTTCACCGGGATTCTGCCTGGATTAGATGGCATGCCTTATAAGGGGAAGATGGAAAAAGTTGGATGGATTTTTTCTGGAGAGGCAGAGGCTGAAAGGAGATCAGATAAAAGTTTTGTAAGATCATAGGTTATAAGAAACAAGAGAAAGTCTGTAGATGCCAGAAATCCAAAGCAACACACACGCAAAATGCTGAAGGAACTCAGGTCAGGCAGCATCTATGGAAATGAATAAATCTCAACATTTCGGACAGAGATCTTCCAACATTTTGTGTGTGTTGTTTTAGGTTACGAGAAGTTTATAAGACATAGAAAGCTGGTCTCTTCCCCCCTCCCACCCGCCCTGCGGACAAAATGCCTAATAAGAGGGTGCATACATTTAAGATGGGAGGGGCAAGGGAAAAGTGTGGGACAAAGAGTGTTAGGTGCCTGGAATTCACTACTGGGGTGATAGAGGAGGTAAACCTGTTAGAGAAATTTAAGCTTTACATTTCCATATTCTTCAGAATCCTTTGTGTTTATGAAGTAAATAGCTCGTGTGTAGATTGTAATAATCTCATTGGATTATATCTTATTTAGATAGAGCACAGAATAGGCCCTTTTGGCCCTTCAGGCCACGCCACCTAGCAATCCCCCAATTTAATCCTAGCCTAATGTCATTCGGGGGGGGGGGGCATTGATGGCAGACCCAAATGAAAGATACAGACACTGAGGTACTGGGAACTGGACTGGACTGGACTAGAGTCAGGGACAGGACTGGACGCAGACTAGGAGCTGGGACAGGAACACAGACTTGGGCTAGGACTTTGGCTGGGAAAGCAGGACCAGGACAAGGAACTGGGTACTAGGAGCCTGGATTTGGAATCAGAGCCAGAGATTGGACGAGGACCCAGAACCTCAGTCTTGACTGGGGCTCGGACCCTGGAACTAGGCAAGGATATGACGTGGCTACAGGACTAGGTGAGGCTTGGGTTCTTCGAGGCTTGGGTATGGACTCCAAACCAGAGACTGGGCAAGGACCCTGAATCTGGGTCTTGACTTGGGCTCAGACTCCGGAACTAGGCGAGGACGTGACATGGCTACAGGACTGGACGAGGCTTGGATTCTTCGAGGCTTTCCTGGGCAGGACATGGTTCACCTTCTTGGAATGCAGGGCCAGGCTCCTCCCTTGGACGCTGGGCCGGGATGCTTACTAGGATGCAGGGCCAGGATAACTGCCGAGGTAAACCGCCAAGGAAACTGTCAGGGATTCAGATGGAGAGGGGAAGGGAACAGACCAGCCTCAGAGTTACAGCAAAGATGGCCTGGCTTACCCAATGGAGGCAAGGACAGAAAGGGACAGATCCAACCACAGGATAGCAGCAAGGACAGCCTGACTTACCCCCACAGAGGCAAGGACAGGAAGGGAGCTCAATCCAGGATGACTCTGAAACACAAGGCTGCCAGCAACCTTGGCTGGCTACAAAAACAACCAAATCTACATCCAGCTCAGAACCAGCCCCCACACACATGCTCCCAGGGCCACTTATATTCCCAGCCCCAAGACCAGCATCAGGTGCCTATGATTAAGCTCAACTGAAACAAGGGACAGCCGGAAGACCCAGAGTCCAGAGTCCATGGACCGGACCGTGAACTGGAATGCGGACTTCACGGACCGGACTGTGACAGGACAATTTACAAAGACCAACTAACCGACCCACCGGTACGTCTTTGGACTGTGGAGGAAACCGGAGTACCTGGAGGAAACCCACACAGTCGTGGGGAGAACACACAAACTCCTTATGGACAGCAGCGGGAATTGAACCTGGGTCACTGGTATTGTAAAGCACTGTGCTAACCACTGAACTACTGCGTCACCCCATCTGCTGCACCTGATGGAAGCAGCAAGTGCTTGGTTGTTGATGGTATTCCTCGGTGAAGAGCACACTCCCGTTCCTTCACTGAAACTTTGCCTGAACTCTGGAACCCCTATCAGCCCCATGGGAGAACCATCACCTGAGGGGCTGCGACAGTTCAAGAGGGTGACTCAGCCCCACATGCTCAGATCAAACCTAAAGGGTCAATACACTTGATGCAAGACCCTTAACAGTGTTGACATACAGAGGCTTTTGAGCACCAATTCCACAGCCCCCTAAAGGGTGAGTTTGGCAGTTCTCCCAATACTGTTTATCCTCTTTCAGGTTCATTGTAAACACCTCCTCGAAGTATACTGTGACCTCTTGAATGCTTCCCTGCAGTGGGTTGGATATAGAATTGATGGGCTGAAAGGCCTATTTCTATACATCTACACTCTCAATTATATCGGCCTATTGCAGGGTCTTCCACCAGGACCTCCCAGGTCATGAAAGGAAGCAAGAGAAATGGACATAGGAGAACATTTCTCTGCCACTCTTATTTTCTCTGCTCTTCAAATGATCCTTTACCTCAGTCTCCCTTGACCTCCCACAAACAGCATCTGCTCCTTGGACTGTCTGAACGAATGCCCTAATTCAGAAGGAGCTGGGAGCCCGAGCAAGATCCCCAGCTCCAAGACAGCGTTCTGCAGTTCACTAGAAAACCCGCCACCACCCTCAGACAGGTTATGTGTGCTGGAAAAATATCCTTCAGTCCTAAACAGCATAAACTCTGCAATCATCTAGCTTCTGCCCTGGCGTGACAAAAGAAATTCAAATCTACTGATTAAAATCTCATTGACACTCTTGTGACAGTTTAATCAACTTTTTTTCCCCACTATAAATTTTGAAAAAAATCTGTCAGAAAACATTTGGAAAGTTGTTCCAAGTGAGGATAGAGAACGATTGCTCATCAGCCCTGGAGCTGATGAACTGTTTAAGTGTCTTCTGAGCTTGTCTGTCACAATGCCCTCTTCTTCTCCGTAGTCAGCTCGTGTGTGGGAGTTTCAGGAGGCCTCTGTTTGCAGCCTCGCCGTCACTGGAATGCAGCAGATAAAGAGGCGCAGTCAATTTAAACGAGATCTGACAGGGTGCTTAAATTGACGTTATCCCTGTAACCGCATATGGTCTGCGCATGCAAGCAGCGAGTGAGATCTCCTTCCTGGAAAGCAAGTGCCTTTCCAATGTTCTCCCCAGTTAAATGATTAAATTACTTTCAATAGCATGCAGGCAGTGAATCATTACCACTCAGCTGGCTCTTTGTGAAACCAGAGGGAAATACTCCTGCACCCACTAAAACCACTGCCAGTGCCGTCACAGGTCATTCAGCGGGAGCCACTGGAGAGACCGAGGTTCGATCCTCGCCTCAGGTGCTGTCTGCATGGAGACACACACTGCTCTTCCTTTGACAGCGTGGGTTTTTCCTGGGTGCTACGGTTTCCCCCCACAACTGAAAGAGCTGTGGGTTGGGAGCTAATTGACTGCTGTAAATTTCCTCATCTGCATCTCAACAGAAGGTTCTCTGGGATGGATGAGGTACCTGATGGGAGACCTCTCGTGACTTGGGAGACGGCTTCATCGAGCAGCTCCCCACCACACGCTGCAAGTGGGATTTCCCGGTAGACAAATATCTTAATTCCAATTCCCATTCCCATTCCAACATGTCCATCCATGCCTCCTCTTGTGGCGAGATGGGGCCATCCTCAGTATGGAGGAGCAACACCTTATATTCCGTCTGGGTAGCCTCTAACCTAATACGGATTGGTATGAATATTGATTTCTCCTGCCTGAAAACAAAATCCTCCCCCCCCCAAACACTTTTCTCTATTTCTCATTCTGCCCTTTTACTTCTTCTCACCTGCCTATTACTTCCCCCTGGGTCCCCTCCTTCTTCCCTTTCTCCTATTGCCCACTCTCCTCTACTATCAGCTTTTTTCTTCTCCAGCCCTTGACCCATCCCTCCCACCTGGTTTCACCCATCACCTTCCAGCCAGACTCTTTCCCCTCCCCATAACGTTTAATTGAGGTATCTCCCTGCTTCCCTTTCAGTCCTGAAGCAGGGTCTCAGTCTGAAACGTCGACTGTTTACTCTTTTCCATAGGTGCTGCCTGACCTGCTGAGCTCCTCCAGCATTTTGGGTGTGTTGCTCCAGGCAGTTAATGGGAATGTGGGGAGAGCCGATAGCAGGAAAAGTTACGAGAGGGACTTTAAATGAACGTCCTCTCCTCTGCCATCAGGAAATATGAAAATTAAACTGATGGGAGTCACGACATGAATTAATCAGCATAATAACTGCAGTTACTTACAGAACATCATCTGTTGCCTCAAGATATCACTAAAAGTCCACAAAGTAAGGCTTAACAGGATATGTTGCAGATAAAATCAGGCAGGGCAAGATACTTCTGAGTCAATTGAGATGAATCAGTAGATTTATTAGTGCTGACAGGAATTCTACTGTCCTTTGTGATGTAGTACAGTCTTACTTCCACCAGAGACAGCAGTACAAGGCTTCAGCTCTGAACAGTGCAGCCGTGGGTAGTACAGGGTTCAGAGTTCGTGGTTGCTGATGAAAGGTGACACCTTCAACAAAACAGAAACCCCTCCGTGGATCATGGTTGGAATGCATTAAATGTGAATAGATCACTGGGGACCAAGAGAGCAGTGATCCGTGGGTGTGATCACACTGACCGTCTGCGAACAGGGTGTGGTCACACTCTCCACTGGGTACACGGAGCTCCCATGTGGTTCAACCACAAAACTAAGAATAAATGGAATTGAGTGTGTATATATTTACACACACACACACACACACGCATGCATACACACACATGCACACTCACGCACACACACACACGCACACACATACACACACGCACGCACACACACACATGCACACTCACACACACACACGCATGCATGCACACACACACATGCACACACACACACACACACACGCATACACACGCACACATGCACACTCACGCACACGCACACACATACACACACACACGCACACGCACACACATACACACACACACGCACGCACACACACATGCACACTCACACACACACATGCACGCACACACACAAAACATACATGCAGGCGTACTCACATAATAATGATACCATCTTTTCCGTGCAATTACAGCCGTCAAACACATGCAGATCTTCATAACGACCTAGTCCCTCGAACGATACACAGTCATCAGAACAGACACGCAGAGGTAAGGAAGATATTCCAACATAGGATGTCAGTTGAAGCTCTTTATCAACTAGTTGACCAGCCAGGGTGCTACCAGTGCGTGAGTAAACCTGAGCAGCAGGTAGCAGATACAATGTACCACCGACTGAGAAAATACCAGGAGAGATTGTGGGCTGCTTAAGAAACTTTCTTGAACCTTTTGTTCTCCCCTCAGTCATCTCAGCCTCTGAGACAGATTTGCCGTGGTTATTATGTATTTAGTACACCCATCTCCTGTCCCAGCACTTCTCTGGGCTGTGTGCAGCTTTTGCTAGCTAAATCTTTTCTACGCTTACCCTGAGGAATACAACAGCATTTAATGCTCAGGGTGCATTGGCTATCACTATCCTAGCTTCAAACATGGTGCTCAAAAAGTACTCAGGCTGGTATGATGAGATAATCCTTGCGACAATGGCTGCGTTTTGCTCGGACGGTTAACTTCCACCTCTTGTAAAGAACAATCTTAGGAGAGCAAGATCCCAGGCTGCCTGATGACATGAAGACAGCAGTGCATTCTGGGACTAGAATACATTTCCCTCACATTCAAAGGGAAATCAGAAAATTGTAATATTATTTCAGAACATTGAGGTAAGTAGGACGCAACATGTGCTGTAATTCACTCTATCTTGGAAGGGAAGATTTGTTAAATTTCAAAAATCCCCTTCGTAACAGGTTGGGAGAGTTTGGGGTTCATTCTTTGGGGTACTTCTCTGTTTTTGCGGATGTATGCGAAGAAAAAGAATTTCAGGATGTATATTGTATATATTTCTCTGGCATTAAATGTACCTATTGAAAATGAAGGCACAACTATCATTGTTTTGGCTGGGTAAAGATTCAACCACAGGGCAGCAGAGTAGCACAGTTGGTAGAGCCGGTGCCTCACAGATCCAGAGTCCTGAGTTCAATCCTGACCTCGGTTGCTATCTGTGTGGAGTTTGTATGTACTCCCCACCCCACGTGGGATTCCTCAGGTGCCCTTATTTTTCCCACATCACAGGACCTGGATTAACTGACTACTGTAAATTACTGGAAATAGATTCAAAGGGGAGTTGATCAGCATATGTGAGAGAGGGAAAATGAGTCATGGGTGTAGGAAATATTAGTATTGGTATTGTCGGGAGTGCCAAGATGCAATGAGATGTTTGTCCTCCATACTGTTCATTCAGATCAGATCATTACACAGTGCATTGAGTAGAATATGATAAAACAATAACAATGTGGAATAAAACGCAAACACAAGGAAATCTGCAGATGCTGGAATTTCAAGCAACGCACATAAAAAATGCTGGTGGAACGCAGCAGGCCAGGCCGCATCTATAGGAAGAGGTACAGTCGACGTTTCGGGCCGAGACCCTTTGTCAGGACTAACTGAAGGAAGACATAGTAAGAGATTTGAAAGTGAGAGGGGGAGGGAGGGGAAGATCTGAAATGATAGGAGAAGACAGGAGGGGGAGGGATGGAGCTAAGAGAGCTGGGAAGTTGATTGGCAAAAGGGATACAAGGCTGGAGAAGGGAGAGGATCATGGGACGGGAGGAGAGAAGCAGCAGAGGAAGATGGAGAGCAGGCAAGGAGTTATAGTGAGAGGGACGGAGGGAAAGAAAAGAGAGAGAGAGAAAGAAAGGGGAAAAAATAAATAATAAATAAATAAGGGATGGGGTAAGAAGGGGAGGAGGGGCATTAACACAAGTTAGAGAAGTCAATGTGTGAAAGCTACTGACGAAGTGCAGGAAAGTGCAAGATCACAATGAAATAAATTATGAGGCCAAGAGTCCATTTTATCATTCAAGTGGTCTAGTCAAGGGTCTGATAACAGAGGTACAGAAGTTGAGACTGGTGGTACGTGCTTTTAGGCTTTTCTGTCTTCCACCCGAGGGGAGAGGGGAGAAGAGAGAATGTCTAGGGTAGGCGAGGTCTTTGGTTATGTTGGTTGCTTCAATAAGGCTGGTTCCCGTGATGTACTGAGATGTGTCCACAACTTCCTGCAGTTTTTAGTGCTCATGTGCGGAGAAAGCCATTATGCATCCAGACAGAATACAATCTATAGGGTATCAATAAAAATTGGTAGGGGTTGACGGGGGTATGCCCATTTTCTTTTGCTTCCTGAGGCAATGGAGATGTTAGTGAGCTTGAAATAAAGAAAGCGCAGATAGATCTGGTGGGATTGATACCCTGGGAACTAGCAGGAAATTGATAATCTGAATGGCCTTCTTCGATGCCATAACCTGCAAAATCCTGGTTATCATATCACATGTATTTTCCTTCTTGCCCGATTAAGAGGTTTAGACCTGAGCAGATAGGTGTTTGGTATCAATCCAAATGGGTTAGAGAGAGGAAGGTAGATGGAGGAACAGCAGGGATTAAAGTGAGAGTGTTGAGAAACATTGAAAAGAAGGCGGTCACATAGGGAATGGGTTAATATCGATGTGGTAGAAACGTGTTTACGTTACTGACTTGCAGCCAGAATTCTGGAACTTTGTGCGGAGATGTGAATTCAAAGCCTGCTGGAAATTTAAATTCAAGAATGAAATAAGTCTGGAATTTCATAAAATACCTAGTCTCAGTAAGGATTACCACATGACTACAAAATTGCTATAAAACCCCATATGGTCCAGGGAAGGAACTTCAAACCCATGGTTAGGGACAGACGCTAAATGCTGGCAGGAAGAATAAGAAGACAATATAGACCAACCGGCACCATCCTGGAAGATGTGCAGAAACAGAGGATCGGGTGCAGGAATGAGGGAAGTGACAGAGGCTAAGGGAGTGCCTACCTACATGTAGCACCGTTATAGAAGAGTTACTCCTTCCCAGCTCCAGGAACTCAGGTTCGATTCTGACTTCTGCCCGCTGTGTGGGGTTTCTAAGTTCTCCTGATGTCCCAAACGGTGAGGAGCCTTCGTGATAGATGCAGGCTTCTTTAACGTGGTTGGTGGTGAGGAAGGTTGTGGGCACGAGGGGGTCTGGCTGAATCTACAACCCTGCGCAGCCTCTTGCAACCCTGTGCTTTGGAAACTGCTTACGAGGCTGTGATTCAACCAGTTAGACAGAAATTGGGAAGAGCCTTTGGTGATAGACCAAATCTTCTCAAACTCCTAATGAAGTATATCCATTGGCATGCCTTCAATATTATAATATTATCAAAATGTTGAACCCAGGATAGCTTCTCTGAGATGCTGATGTTTGGGAGCTTGAAGCTGTTCACCCTTTCCACCTGTGATCTCTCAATGAGGACTGTTCTCCTGAATCCTGACATTAGATTTAGATTATGAGAACACTCAGTCCTCTTTATTGTCATTTAGAAATGCATACATGCATTAAGAAATGATACAATGTTTCTCCGGAGTGATATCACAGAAAACAGGACAAACCAAAGACTAACACTGACGGAACCACATAATTATAACATATAGTTACAGCAGTGCAAAGCAATACCGTAATTTGATAAAGAACAGACCATGGGCACAGTAAAAAAAAGTTCTCAAAGTCCCGAGTCCCTGATAGCAGGCGGCAAAAGGGAGAAACTCCCTGCTATAAACCTCCAGACACCGTCAACTTGCCGATGTCTTGGAAGCAGCCAACCCCAGCCGACTCTGAGTCCATCCGTCCGAAAACTCCGAGCTTCTGACCAGCCTCTCTGATACAGCCTCCCGAGCGCCATCAACCTCTCCCCGGCCGCTGAAACACGCAAAGCCGAGGATTTCGGGGCTTTCAGCTCCGGAGATTCCGGTTACCATACAGCAGCAGCGGTAGCGAAGCAGTCATTTCAGAAGTTTTCCAGATGTTCCACCGTGCTCTCACGTCAGGATTGTGCACGGTCCCCTACTTGACAAATAACAGATATTCATCACCGAAGTGGCCGCACGCGCAGCTGTCACACCGCCATCTTCTCCCCCATCCCGGGAGGATTTATACGGGACATGCGGGGTGAATCCGAAGAAAGCATCCAATTCAGATGGAGTACCTGGTTGAGTACTGAAGACCTGTGCTGACCAACTGGCTGGATATCTTCAACTTCTCTTTCCAGCTCTGTGTGATACCCACTTCCTTCAAGCAGGCTTCAATCGTACCGATGCCCAGGAAGAGTGTGGTAACCTGTCTAAGTGGCTATCGCCCAGTGGCACGGTGCATCGCCACTGTGCTGAAGTGTTTTGAAAGGCTGGTGTTGAAGCATATCAGCTCCTGTCTGAGAGGTGACTTGGATCCACTGAAGCAACACGTCTACAGCAGATGCTATCTCACTGGCTTTTCACACAACCCTGGAACATCTGGACAGCGAAGATGCATACATCAGGATGGTCTTTATCGATTACAGCTAGGTATTTAACACCATCATCCCCTCTAAACTAATCAGTAAACTCCAAGACCTGGGCCTCAATACCCCCTCGTGCAATTGGATTCTGGATTTTGTAGACCCCAGTCAGTTTGGATTGGCAAAAACATCTCCTCCACAATCTCCATCAGCATAAGGAGCACTGCAGGAATGTGTACTTAGCCCCCTGTTCGACTTGCTTTTCACCTATGACTGTGTGGCTAAGTACAGCTCCAACATCATATACAAGTTTGCTGATGACACCACTGTTGTGGGCCGTAACAAAGGGGCTGGTGAATCAGCGTACAGGAGGGAGATTGAAAATTTGGCTGAGTGGTGTAATAACAACAACCTCTCACTCAATGTCAACAAGACCAAGGAACTGATAGTAGACTTCAGGAGAGGAAAACCAGAGGTCCATGAGCCAGTAAACATTGGAGAATCAGAGGTGGAGAAGGTTGGTAACTTTAAATTCCTGGGTGTCACTATCTCAGAGGACCTGTCATATAAATATAACTGTGAAGAAAGCACGACAGTGCCTCTACTTCCTCAGGAGTTTTGGGAGTTTAGGTATGTCATCAAAAACCTTGGAAAACCTCTATCGATGTGTGGTGGATAGTGTGCTGACTGGCTGCATTATGGCCTGGTATGGGAACACCGATGCCTTTCAGCGGAAAATGCAATGGACTCAGCCAAGTACTCTGTGGGTAAAATCCTCCCAACCATTGAGCACATCTACATGAAATGTTGCCACAGGAAAGCAGCATCCATCAGCAAAGATCCTCCCCACCCAGGCCGTGCTCTTCTTGCTGCTGTCATCAGGTAGAAGGTACGAGAGCCTCAGGACTCACACTACCAGGTTCAAGAACAGTTCCCACCCCTCAACCATCAGGCTCTTAAACAAAAACGGCTAGCTACACTCATTCAAGTACTCTCTTATCTTGTTATTTTCATGCTTGTTACTTATTTCTATTTATTTAGTATCTGCATTTGCCAGTTTGTTTACAGTTAACAGTTCCTGATGTTAACAGTTTACAGAACCTGTTTACAGTTACTGTCCTGTAGATTTGCCCGCAGATGAAGAATCTCGGGGTTGTATGTGGTGTACGTACTCTGATAATAAATTTTACCTTGAGCTTGGGACTTTGAAGAGTTTTGAAGTTTATTGCTCTGATTTCCAGCTACATCCCAGAGAGGCATGATTTGGTAGTGAATTGGACTAAATGAATTGACCTGACAGGCAGCTAGCCTTGACTCAATGGCCATAGTGTCTCCCCTGTGTCATGACAGTTCCATGATAGGAGGGGCTGAATGTCCTCCTCATCTTCGCAACAATTCGATGATTCACTGGGTTTCCTCCTTGCTGGCCCAACCCACCACCATCTCACTTCATGTCGCTGGCCCACTGGTCTGCCCAAGGGCCTTTGCTTCATCTGCGAGCTAACCTTGTTATTCTTGGAGGCACCTGTCAGGCACGGCCTGGTCTGGGCTAGATGCACAAAGTGTCGGTGCAGCTCAGCGATTCACACAACAGTTATGGAGGGGAATAAACAGTCAAAGTTTCAGGCTGAGACCCTTCATCAGGACTGGAAAGTAGGCGGGAAGAAGCCAGAGTAAGTAGGTGGCGGGGAAGGGGTTAAGAGGAGGAGCACGTGCTGGAAGACGATAGGCGAGACCAGGTGAGTGGGACGGGAGAGGGGGCTGAAATAAGAAGCTGGGAAGTGATAGGTGGAACATTGGCTGCTCATACCCCTCCATAGATACTGCCTGACCTGCTGAGCATTTTATGTGCGTTGCTCAAGATTTACAGCAGCTGTAGTGTTTACATCTAGTTCTGGGCAGTTTGAGACCATCGTGTGTGGTGGGTCGGATCCACACGGTGGTGACATCAAATCCGGGCGGAGAAAGCCGCAGGGTCTTCTTGCTTCGGCACATGGGGCTCAGAGCCACTCCCCCTTACCCCGGCACAGCACAGTCACAGGCCGGGGTTCGACCCCGTCAGCAAGGAGAGCCATTTGGAAGCTCTGCATGGCTGAAAATTAGGAAAAACTGCTCACATTCATCTGCACCGCCTGACAGTGAGAGCCAGAGGCAGCTGAAACATCAGAATTTGATGGCCTTTTAGTAGGAATTAATGATGATCAGACACGCTGATTATGGAGTGAAAACAGGCTAATGGAGCCTCCTGCTGTGTGACACCTTCTCCCGGTCCATTTATTAAATGCCCTTTTACTTGTAGGATTTTCTATCTGCCTTTCTGAGGGATTGTCTCCTCAAGGGAAAAAACACGAGAGAAGCAGCTGCAATTGGTACACAGGACTGTGAGACAGAGATAAATGGCCAGAGGTTTAATAAAATGGACAGAGAATGTAGGCAGCCTTGTTCATCCTGCATAACCTGCCTTCATTAAACATGCCATCAGTTTTCCGTGAGCTCTCTAATGTTTTTGTCTCTGCAGGAGTCAGTAGGAAAAATCAGTAATGTGATGCTCGCTCTCACTGACTGATGGGAATTGTGTGCGGAATATTAATCCAGTATCTTCAAGGTGTTTCAGCCTCAATGACTTCTTATCAGTGTGTTTTAATTCACTATACTCCTGACTAACTGAATTACTGAGGCTTAGACTTCTTGTAGCAAGGATGCATACTTGTGTGGGGAAGTAGAGGAAATAGATGGTTTAATATGTAAAGCTATTTTGTGTCCATTGCAACTCCCTTCCGTGCTATGCATGAGCCTGTGTGGTGCTATCGCCTCTTTTTGTTGTGTCTGCTCTTACTTGGAACATGAAGCCGACTGTTGCCCTCCAGTGCTGAGGGGGGTGGGGATAGGATCAGGTGACCCACCCCAGTGCACCCTATATTTTTCCACAGATATATTTTGCTCATGAAGTACAGCACTCTCCAAACATCTTACGCACATTTATAGCTAGGGTGCCTAAGGCATTTGCACTATACTGTAGTAATTTTAAGTATTGCACTGTACCGTTGCTGCGGAAGAAAAAACAAATTTCATGATATATGTGAGTGATGATAAAGCTGATTCTGATATGAGTCTCTACTGTGCAATGTGAGTGGGAAGGGGGCAGAGAGAGGGGAAAAGGGGAAGGGAGAGGGGAGAGAGTGGGAAGTACCAGAGAGACATTCTGAAATGGTCAATAAGCCAATTGTTTGGAATCAAATGGTGTCTGCACCCTTGCCATCCTCACTCCTGGCACTCCTCTCTGCCACCTGTCCCACACGGCTCCGCAGTGCTCTACCCTCACATTCCCAACTTCTTTTGGTCCCGCCAGATT
The DNA here is from genome assembly GCF_030028105.1 of Mobula birostris. NCBI lineage: Eukaryota > Metazoa > Chordata > Chondrichthyes > Myliobatiformes > Myliobatidae > Mobula > Mobula birostris. The sequence continues at coordinate 11,287,259 of NC_092401.1, forward strand.
CACAAGTCGCTCTCCGCTCCATGTTGACGAACACAGGAATGTGCAAAGTCTTAAGCACCCTAGCTATATATACGTGTGCCTAAGACATTTGCATAGTACTGTATATAATAAATCCAATCAAGTCATATGTACCATTATCTTCATTCATTGTACCAGACAATTCAATAAATTCACTTACAATATATCAATGTTTTTTCCTTTAATATTGCAGCGGTGAGAGGCTGGTACAAAGAGCCCCCAACTCTTCAGCATTCAGAAGTAGCTAGCCCATGGTCCTTCCGCACAGAGCCTTTGCGGTGGCTGCACAGAGCTTCTGTGCATTCCTCAGCACGTCTTCCTGCACCCTGGTATCTGCCAGTGGGCAGTATGATGTTGGATGTCCAGTGGGTCTCTGGCTGAACAAAGCGTGTCTTTCTTTCTTTCTTTTTAAATCTTTTTATTAATTTTTCAAAATTATAAACTCAATTACAAAGTTAGTACAAAGAGATTGGAATAATGTTCATCAGCATATATAAAATGAATTTTAAGTAACATAGATATAAAAGACTTCCAAACTCATAATGAAATTAATCATTAAAAAAAGAAATAAAAAGAAAAAAAAATATAAAAGCAAAAAAAAAACCCAAAAGGAAAAAAGAACCCCCCCCCCAAAAAAAAAGCAAAACAAGGCTAGACCAACAGCTTTTATCAGACACGTTCAATAATGTTATTAACTCCGCTCCTCTCATCATATAATTTAAGTTTAGAAAAAAGATTCGGAAAGGTCAGATTACATCATATGAAAATGTTGCATAAAAGGTTTCCAAGTTTCTTCAAATTTAATCGACTTCTAATTTTTTCTAAATTTAAACTTAATGCGGTTTGAGAAAACCATTGGAATGTAGTTGGAGGGTTAGTTTCCTTCCAGTTCAACAAACAGATCTTCTCGCCATTAAAGTAACAAAAGCTATCACGTGTCTTTCACTGAGTTGATAATCTGTTGATGTTGATGTTTGCTTTGGTACGTGTGCCTAAGAGCAGCCCTTAGGCACAGACACCCATGTTATTCACCTGCTCCCTAGAGACTGCAACACAGACCACTGGTAGGTTAATTGGACACTGTAGATTGCTCCTTGTTTATGGGTGAGGTTCTCAATCTGGAGTCCACAGGCCCCTCAGTTAATGGTAAGGCTCCAATGCATAAACAACGTTGGGAACCCCTGACCTGGGGAGATGATGGGAATGTGTGGGTGAACAAAAAAAGATAGAATTAGAGTAAAGGCCTTTCCTTATTGTCCTCTTGGTGCTTTGGTCAATCACTTTCATTCTAAGTCCTTGGGTCTTCACTTCCTCCATCAATGGTAAGAGTTTCTCTCCTTCTACAATGTCCATGGACCTTCCACTTTGCAAATACTTCTATCAGATCTCCTTGTAGACTTCTACGCTCCAAGGAGAACAAGGCTAGCTTCTTCAACTTCATGGTTTCATTCCTGAAAACTGTCCTTAACCCAGACTGTTCGTAGGTCATGATTTGCTCACTCCTCTCTCAGTTCTGATGCAACGTCTTGACCTGAAACGTCAGCAATTCCTTCCAACCCCACAGATGCTGCTTGATCTGTTGAGTTCTTCTGGCAGACTCCTTGTTACTTGGAGAAACTATTGTGCTCTTCCTGTCTAACTAATGCATGGAAGTGGTTTGAAACCATTGCCTCATCACACCCATTCTCTCTGAATACACTTCACAGGTGCAGTGAGAAGGCAGAAGTTCCATCCTCATTCACAGTAAGCTTCTACCAGAGTTCCCTTATCCCTGAAGGCTCTTTAATTTATTGAGACTCAGCACAGACTTGGACCTTCTGGCCCTTCGAGCTGTGCTGCCCAGCAATCCCCTAATTTTAATCTGAGCCTAATCACAGGACAATTTACTACCCTACCAACTGGTGCGTCTGTGGATTGTGGGAGGAATCCCACGTGATCACGATGAGAGGAGACAAACTCCTTACAGACAGTGGTGGGAATTGGATCTGGGTCGCCTGCACGGTAAAGCGTTGTGCTAAACACTACGTTACCACGTCGCCCATTTTGTTGGTCATGGTATAGTGTGCGTTGGGTTAACAACTGTTTTTCTCTCTACTTTGTGGGTGCTGGCGATGAGTTATCAGCACTGATATCCCTGGCTCTCACCATCCTGTTGAGTAACTAAAGCCCTAGCACTAGTAACTAGCAAGCCCTAGTAACTAGAACAGAGCAGAACTATTTGCTCACAGATGTCACTGAGTGTGAGGTCAGTTGGGTTGAAACAAGTAGAACATAGACCAGAAAAAAACAGTACTGGCCCTTCAGCCCATAATGTTATGCCAACTTATATAAACCTACTCCTTAATCAACCTAACCCTTCCCTCTTATATAGCCCATAAATCCCCATTTTCTACTTACACACCTCTATCAAGTTGAATATCATCCTTCTTTGCTCCGAGAAGAAAAACCCTAGCTCAGTCTGCCTTTCCTAATAAGACATGTCTTTAATCCAGACAGCATCCATGTGCCTATCTAAGAGTCTCCTAAATGTCCCTAATATATCTGTCTCTACCACCACCACTGACCCCTGACCACAGCACCCATTACCTCTGACATTTCCACTAAAATTTCCTCTACTCATCTTTAATGGATGTCCTCTGGTAGTGCCCAGTGCTGCCTTGTGATAAAGGTGCTGGTTGTCTATTCTATCTATGCCCTCAATGAACTTACACACCTCTATCGAGTCTTCTCTCATTCTCCTTCGCTCCAAGGAGAAAATAACTCCAGCTCAGTCTGCCTTTCCCCATAAGACATGATCTCCAATCCAGACAGCATCATGGTAAATCTCTCCTGCATCTTCACTGAAGCTTCCACAACCTTCCTATAATAAAGCGACCAGAACTGAGCACAGTACACCAGAATTCTGCAGAGCTACAGCATTACCTCTCCAGTGCTTCCATGTTCTTCCAGGTATCGGCAACACATTGAATTATGGTGTGCTTGGGCCTTAAATTGCAAGCTGGCATCAATTCCAGCCCACCTCTTTCAGGGAATCCAGCTGGTTTTTAGAATTAGAAGAAAAAAAATGCTGGAAGAACATCTGTGAGTGAACATTCTGGGTTGAGACCCGACATTAGGACTGAGTTCTTCCAGCAGTTTTTTTTTGCTCTCAGTTCCAGCATTTGCAATTTCTTGAGCCTTATTGTGAGAAATACCCTACTTAGTCACTCTGACTCCACAGAGAAACAATAAGTTGAGATGACTGTCTAAGGACTTGAGGCTCCACTGAAGATTGCAAACACATCAACAAACACGGTCTGGATAGACAGTCACAAAGGGATATTGACAACTCCTTTCCACACACCGACTTGACCTGCTGAGCTTCTCGAGCAGATTGTTTTTTTTTTTGCACCAGATTTGCACCAGCATCTGCAGTCTTCATTAACTGGAAGGTCTCAGTCATCCAAGCAACACACAAAATGCTGGAGGAACTCAGTCGGCCAGGCAGCATCTATGGAAAAGACAACAGTTGACGTTTTCAGGACTGGAAGAAAAGATGAGGACTCGGAGTGAGGAGGTGGGGGAATGGAGGAAGAACCACAAGGTGATAGGTGACACCGGGAGGGTGGAAGGGGTGAAGTGAAGAGCTGGGAAGTTGATTGGTGAAAGATACTGGAGAAAGAGGAATCTGATAGGAGAGAATAGAAGGCCACGGAAGAAAGAAAAGTGGAGGAGCACCAGAAGGAGGTGATAGGCAGGTAAGGAGATAAAGTGAGAGCAAGAAATGGGAATGGGGAGTAGTAAAAGGGAGGAGGGTGTTGGACAATACCGGAAGTTCAAGAAAGCGATATTCATGCCATCAGGTTGGAAGCTACGCAGATGGAAGATTTTCTCTTGTTTGTCAATCTGCAGATTTTCTTTTGTTTGTGATTGGTCCCTGTTACCCAATGTTTTTGACCCTGATCTGTTGCCATCCTCCACACAGATCAGCAAGAATGAGGCTGTGTCTAGACAGGGTGACACAGCAGTGTAGACATTGGCACTGCTGTCTCACACCTCCAGTAAACCAGGTTCAATCCTGACCTCAGGTGCTGTCTATGTGGAGTCTGCATGTTCTCCATGTGACTCTGTGCATTTCCCCTGGTTTCTCCTGTTTCTTCCCCCAACCCAAAGACTTAGGGGTAGATCAATCACTCCAACAATTTATATCTGGTGTCATTGAAAGAATCAATGGGGAGCTGATGGGTCAGTGAGGCAGAATAAGTTGGAGAGGTAGAAGGAAATAAGGAGAGAGTATTTTATGAAATGACCCATAAGATCATCGAGAGCCTGCTTTATGGACCATTCGTGAGTATTTTATGGATGAAGTAAGCTTGAGGTATTGCACTTCTGGAGACAAAATGAAAGGAGAGAATATACAGATAATGGTAGACCCCTTAATAGTACTAAGGTACAGATAGATCTGGGAGTACTGGTCCATCGATTAGTAAAAGTGGTTACGCAAGTGGACAAAATGGTTAAGAAAGTGCAGTCTGCGACATGCTTGCCTTCATTGGTAGGCGTGCTGAATATAAGAGTCAGCTGCTGCTGTATGAAACTTCAGCCAGGCTGCACTTGGAGTATAGTGTTGTGGTTCTGAAAGCATGCAGATTGTGTCAAGAATGGCCGTAGACTGTGGATTCAGACCGTATTTGAGCTGCGGAGTCAGACCGTGGTTAATTTGCACTAGGATCACGGATTGAACAGGAGCTTTTATTTTTGGGTGGATTTGCTTGATTTGGAGCAAACATCACAGTGTGCGCATTTACTCTGAGAGCCTATTGAGGAAGCTCAGGCTGCCTTTTAAATGCTACCTGCCAGGTTCTCACAGAGCACTGTCTCTGCTGATGGATGTATCCACGGGGTACTAACTATCTCCGTGACAGATCTTCCCCCGGCTTGTATCTAAAAGGCCTGCGGACTCCTGCTTTTCACTCTGACATTGCAGCGAGTTTGATTAATGCTTGTTCCTGTTCTGCCATCCATTCAAGTATCTGCAAACACATGTTTGGTGTTAACCCACCATGGAATAATTGCTTAATGTTGTTTATGAAGCTCTTCAGCTGTAGGTTTCGAGTAATTAACATCCAATATTTCATTCAGGCTTCGTTCATTAATGGAATGTACATACCTAATCAGAGCTAAGGTTCAGGGTGTACGAACAGATCAAGAAGATTATTGGAGAGCAACCAGCTGATTCTTTCAGCCAATGTGCTGTAGACAGCGTCTAGCAAGGAAAAGAAATGGATATGATTTACAGTCACAGATTTATTTCTTGAACCTACTTTACTGTCTGGGGATTGTAAAAAACCAAATATTTGACACTGAGTCGTGTTAGGAAATGTTAGGTCAACTGAACTAAGGTATGGTCAAAGGGAGGAGGGGAGGTTTAGAGAAGGAGAGAGAGGCTGGGCATCATATGTTGGCACAGCAGCACTGCTGAGAGAGCAGAGGCCCCACAGCGCCAGTGAGCTGGGTTCGATGCCCACCCGAGGCGTAGTCTGTGTGGGGTTCACGCGTTCTCTCGGTATGGTCACCCCAGTGCACTGATTACGTCCCGCACCCCAATGACTGAGCATACTGCAGCCCAGGAATAGGCCCTTTGGTCTACAACTTCTGTGCGGACCAGGATGCAAAATTAAACTAAGGCTACGTCCACACTAGACCGGACAAATCCGTAATCAAAGCTTTTTCTCTTCATTTTGACCATCCGTCCACACTGAAACGGTGTTTTCCTCCCCCGGAAACGGAGATTTTCAGAAACACTCTCCAGAGTGAATAAATCTGAAAACGCCTAATATCTGGCGTAGTGTGTACGGGGTAACCGGCTAATTTTAAAACCGCTGTCATGACGTGCCGGAACAATTGGTGACGGCACCACGACATTTCATTGTTTTCTTGAACGCAGCCTCCAACACCACAACGATATCTGACAATAGATGTGTAACAGCCTAATGTAACATCGTATGGAAATACAAGATAACACTGATGCAGACATGTTTCATACATTTAACAAGGTGCTTTATTAATGTATTGCTGGTGCAAACGTTCAATAGATGCAATTGTCACTTTTGCCCAGTAACTCGTTTCATTGCACATGTTAAATACAGCAAAATAATACACAAGGACATGGCAAAAGTAAAGGCAAACAAATGAGGTAACAGCAAATTTCACTTTTGCCCAGTAACAAGCCTTATTGCATTTAGTTGTAGCTGTTGTCCCTTTCATCGGTGAAGAGACTATGGCTGTAGGAAATGTTTCTGGACAAACGCGCACCAAGTCTTTGTTTGGCAATTTCCTTTTAAGTTTTTCTAGTCTGTAACTGGACAAACGCGCACCAAGTATACCATTTCCCCTTCGCTTGTTTTCTGTGTGTCCTGCGCATGCCCAGTAGGAGGAGATTCATCCAAATATCCATTTCAATGGGGACAGAGATATTTTTAAAAATGCCTACTGTGGACACCTGTCATTTTTACGCCAAACCGGCATTTTCAAAATTATCCGGTCTAGTGTGGATGTAGCCTGACTCTCTTCTGCCCACACATTACTACATTTTCATCTCTGTCTAAATACCTCTTAAACACCGCTTTTGTATCTGCTTCCACCATCTCCCCCGGCAGTTGTCAGGCCTGCAAATGCAGACACCTCCCGGACTCCATCAAGCCATTTATTTCATCATCACCTGCAACCTATTTAAACCCAGTTCTCATCCACGCTCTGTTGTTCATCCATCAAACCAGCCTTAACCAGTTGCTCCCAGCCTTCAGTTACCTTGTTGTGTTGAGTATCTGCTCTCTCTTGTTTTGTGGCCCCTCGGAGCTTGTTTATTAGTAAAATACCAGAATCAGGTTTAATATCACCGGCATATGTTGTGAAATTTGATTACTTTGTGGCAGCAGTAGAATGCAATACGTAATAAATATAGAAAAAAAACTTAATTACAGTGAGTATATATGTATATTAAATAGTTAAATTCAGATAAGTAATGCAAAAAAGCAGAAATTTAAAAAATAGTGCTCATGGGTTCAATGCTCATTTAGGATTCGGATGGCAGAGAGGAAGAAGCTGTTCCTAAACCGCTGAGTGTGTGCTTTTAGGCTCCTGCACCTCCTTCCTGATGGGAACAATGAGAAAAGGCATGTTCTGGGTGGCGGGGTCCTGCAAGATGGAAGGCACCACTCCTTGAAGATGTCTTGGATATTATGTTTACTGCTAAATATTGTCTATTGCTAACTTGTCTCTGCTGCTCTGCTTTTGGGTCAAGGCACCCTCAACACCACCTGACGGAATGGGTGAACCCAATATTGACCCAGCAAAGTATGCTCGCCTAAGGGAAGCTGTATGTTGACATGCGCACATGATCCCGAGGAAGCAGGAAACCAATGCCTCTCTGCTCACCACTCTCAACCAGCTTTCTGTCTCACCACAACAACCATGCGTCCTTCAACCTCCTTCCTTGGAGCCCCACACTCTGGTGCCTGAATGCTTTGACAGCCCAGTGCCAAAACTGTTTATCCAGTGTGTCTCTAGCCATCTCTGTATTCTATGGACCGAGCCAAAATTGCCTTTATCATCTTTCTCCTGGCTGGGCAAGTTCTGACCTCGGTTGCCACTAACTGGGACAACGAAACAACCGTTTGCAATAAATATGAGGAATTCACCACCGAGATGCGCTGGGTTTTTGACTATCTGGGAAATGGAAGGTGGAGGGTAGTGGATCAGATACTTCACAAGGATATAATGCTAAAACTTTACAAGGCATTGACGTGGCCTCACTTGGAGTATTCTGAGCAGTGCTGGGACCCTTATTTATGAAAGGGTGTGCCGACATTGGAGAGAGTTCAAAGGAGCTTCATGAGAATGATTCTGGGAATGGAAGTCTTATCATATGAGGAGCGATTGATAGCTCTGGGCCTTTACTCACTGGTATTTATTTATTTATTTATTTATTGAGTTACAGCACAAAATAGGTATAGAGAGCTCCCTTACCCCTCCAAGAGTGCAAGCACTGTGGAGAAAACACTTGTGCACTTACTGCCGATCATCCACATATCAAATGCTCTCTGCGTCCTGGAGAGACAGCACCACCAACCAGAGAGAAGGGGCGCTCTATCTGTAAACTTCGGCTGGCCTCTTGTTTCAGCACCATACCTCAGCAGGTCTATTTGCATAGGAGGCTATGGAGGATTCCGTCGTCACAGGCAACCAGAATCTATGTATACAGCTTGGACTTGTACCAAATCTGTCTCTTACTCCTTCCGTATCAACGGCCATTGACAGAGCTCCATAGGGGTCTGGGATGGTCAGAGCAAGCAAAGGACCAGTGCACATGAGCATTAGAGAGCATTGCAGCTCCATGCAATTCCTCCAGACTGACTCAACCACATTCTTCTCATTCTTGGGTTACCCCTGGCTCTCCATTCACGACCCTCACTTTGCCTGGTCATCCATTTCACTGCTGAGTTGGAGATGCACCTGCCAGACCACCTACCTGCTCACCTCATCAATCCATGGAGAAGAAGAAAACCTTCAATCTCACCAAACCTCCACAGGGATACCATGACCTAGCCATTGCCTTCTATAAGTGGGAAACCAGCACCTTGTCACCTCACAGACCATACGATTGCACGGTCGACTTCTTCCCTGAGCTCGTCTGATCTACCTCTCCTCTCCTGAGTCTCTAGCCATGAATGACTACATACTAAAGTGCTACAACGCAGCTTCATTCCACCATTCCAGTCCTTAGGCAGTGCAGGATCTTCGGTGTCAAAAGGAAATATGGAGATCTTTGTCTTTGCACCACCATGGTCTCAACAAAATTGCCATTAAAAACAGATACCCTCTCCCCTTGCTGGAGTGTATTCAAAACACTCTGTGTGGCCTAGACCTTCACCAAACTGGATGTACAGAGTGTGTACAACCAGATATACAGTCGCCAGGGAGATGAGTGGAAGATGACGTTCATAGCATCAACTAGCCACAATGAATACTTGGACTTGCCTTTTAGACTTTCTAACAGTTCAGCTGTTTTCAAGACCTTCCCCAACGAGATTCCCTGAGTCATGCTCCACAGGTATGTGTTCGTCTACCACAATGACATCCTCATCTTCTCCAAGGACCCCCAACAAATGTCTGTCACATCCATTCAGTCTTTCAGGTCTTCTTGAAAACAAGCTGTACTGCAAGTTAGAAAAATGGCAGTTATACGCCCCAGTTGTTTTCTTCCCAAACATATCTATGGACACAGGGAAAGAGCGTACCATGGTTGAATGGCCCCATCAAACAGCTATAATGTTTCTTGAGCTTCTCCAATGTTGACCAACGCTTCATTAGGAACACAGCCAAATTGCCACTCCTCTCACCTCCCTCATCAAATCACCTACCTCACGGATAACCTGATCTGCTACCGTGGATCGTGCTTTCGAGAAGCTCAAGAGGAGCTTCACCACCACTCCCCTTCTCCACCATCCAAACCCCCTCTTACCTTTAGTGGCGAAGATGGATGCATCTGATGTGGGCGCTGGTGCCATCCTCTCCCAGCGAGGAGCAGACGGGAAGACACACCCTCATGCCTTCTTCTTGTGCACGTTCAACTCTTCACAGTTCCGTTGTGGGCTAGGAGACAGGAAACTATGCTATTAAATAGGCCATTGGCTGATAGGAAATACAGAGCTCCATCCTGATCTGGACTACCTCATGTCCACACAACAGGCCCACCAACCCAACCCACACCAGGCTTGCTGGTCTCTCTTCAAGCAATTCAACTTCCCCATCCCTTACCAACCTGGCCTCAAAGACACCAAGGCAGACACCCTGTCATGACAGCTTGACCCGGCTTAAATGGAACTTAAATCCAACTCAAGCATTAGCCCATCATTCCATCCTCCAGGATCCTTGCCCCAACCATCTGGGATCTTGAGAACCAGATCTGCTCGGCCTCACAGCATGAGCATGCTCTGGCCGACACACCTGGCAACCGTATGTAGGAGCCGATGGCCCATACATCTGAGGTGGCCCGCTCCTCGCCCCTCTCTGGCCATCTAGGTGCATGATAGACTCTGGATTTCCTGGTGGCTCACCATCATCGCATCTGTATATCAGTTCACCACAGTTCTAATTTCTCCAACCAGCGGCCCTCTGGGCTCCCCTGGCTCTTGCTGGTCGCTCAACATCCATGGTCCCATATCGCTATGGTGACCATGACAATAGTGGACTGGTTTTCCAAAGCCAGCCCACTTCATTTCTCTCCTCACACTTCCATCTGTCTCTGAGATAGCGAACTTGCTTCTGCAACATGCAGTTCATCTCCGTGATTTCCTTATGGGCATTCCCTCGAGACATCGTGTCGGACCAGAGCCCACAATCATCTCATACTGCTGGTGAGCCTTCTGCTCCCTCCTCCATACTACAGTGAGTTTGTCATCTGCCTATCCTCCGCAAACCAAATCAGAAAGAGCCAACGAGTAGGTTGGGAAATTTCTGTGGTGCTTTCCCCTCTAATCCTTCCACATGAAAGAAGTATCTGCTCTGTGCCAAGCTCTCCCGCAATCTACACACCTCCTCTGCCACAGGTATGTCACTCTTTGAAGTGCTTCGTGCCTACCAAACACTGATGTTCCCCATGAAGGAGCCAGCTGTGGCGGTCCCATCTACCAGAACCCTGGCTCGCCAACACTGGAATGCTTGGAAGAGGGCACGAAGGGTCATGCTAGCTGACAACCACACCTATTGCCACCAGGCTAACCGCCACCAGTGCATAACTACACTACTTGTGTCTGGCTCTGCACCTGAGATCTGTCCCTGCGTTCCAATTCCCGCAAGACTTTGCTGCGGTTCACTGGTCCCCTGAACAGCACCCATTGCATCAATCCAGCCACTTCCTGTCTCCAGCTGCCCCCATTCTTCAGGGGTGCACCTACCTTCCACGTGTCCTGCTTCAAGCCCATTGTCCATGGACCATGCCTGCATCTCCAGAACCAAGGGTGGTGGAAGGTGGCACAGTGTGCATGGTTTGCCGGTTGATAGATTCACGTCATCATGGACAGGGTGTACCTGGTCGACTGGGAAGAGTAAGGCCCAGAGGAAAGATCTTGGGTGCTGTCCAATTTCATTTTGGATCTATCACTCATTGAGGAGTTCCACTGGTCTTATCCAGATGCTGGCCATGGGGGTGGGGGGGTTGGTCCTATCAGGCACCTCCCAGTCACCTGCCGCTCACTTCCAACTCATCACCGGCAGACTATTTAATCCCAGCTCTCACCCGCAGTCCTTTGTTCACCCATTGAAACAGCCATTCTCAACCAGTCCCTAATCGCTTTCAGTTACCTTGTTGCCTTGTCATTTTATGTACTTGTTCCCTCTTGTTCTGTGGCTCCTTGTGCAATTTATTAGTAAAATATTGTTTACTGCTTAACTGTCTCCGCTACTCTGCTTTTGGGTCAAGCCTCTTCTACACCTCCCGACAGCAGCATGAATCCAGACACCCTCCACTACACCCTGTGTAAAAATCTTGCTTTACATAAAGGCATCTGTTAGTCTTGCGAGACTATGGATCTGCGCTGGAAAGTCTTCACTCTCCAGGGCGCAGGTCTGGGCCAAGATTGTATGGAAGACCGGCAGTCGCCCATGCTGCGAGTCTCCCCTCTCCACGACACCAGTGTTGTCCAAGGGAAGGGCACTAGGGTCGATGCAGCTTGGTGCCGGTGTCGTCGCAGAGCAATGTGTGGTTAAGTGCTTTGCTCAAGGACACAACATGTTCCCTCGGCTGGGGCTCGAACTCACGACCTTCAGGTCGCTAGTCCAATGCCTTAACCACTTGGCCGCGTGCCCACACTCTTGCTTTACATATCGTACAGTATAAGACCATAAAACATAAGAGGAGCTTTCGGACATTTGGCCCATTCAGTCTGTGTTGTCATTCCATCATGGCTGATCTGTTATCCCTCCCAACCCCATTCTGCTGCCTTCTCCCCATAACCTTTGATGCCTTTACTAATCAAGAACCCATTAACCAATCCCCTTTACACTTCCCTTCTCTCATGTCCTCCAGTATTTGACATTTTGTCCCTGGGAAGTTGATTCTGAATTTCTACTCTATCTATTTGAGCAGGTAGGGCTCATTAGCCAAGTTTGGCAGTTCAGCCAGGAGAAGGTGAACTCTGATCTCTGCAAACCTCCACTGCTTTGCGGCTATACCCACTTATGGGGAAAGCTTTGGGAGTAAACGGTAAGTGAAATACTGGAGCTGGAATCCCAAAGGTAGTCCAACGTTGAGCTGACAGCAACTCCTGCAACACTGCTCATACCAAACTGTATCAGTCTCTGTCATTCCCATAAACATGGGAAAAGGGATTAAGTTTGCAGGGAAGTAATTGGGGGAACGGAACTGATGGAAATCCTCTATGAGCGAGGATAGAAGATGGGCTGAGTGGACTCTTTCCAAGTTATAGGAAAATATGAAATGATAAGATGCCATGTAAAGTTGCACCATTTGTAGTCCCTATTCTTTTCTCTTCTGTTTAGTACAGAGAGGCAATTAGATGGAAATAGTCGCAATTCATGTGCACCTGCAAGACACTTTGACGTGAGCACACAATTATGATGAACGTCAGCAATCTGTACACTGTTTGAAGGTGAAATTCACTTTTGAAGTAAGGGGCTCAGAATTTTACAATGCCTACCACCCGCTCTCCAAGTTGCTGTATCACCATCTGCTGTGGGGAGAGGCTGCTGCACGGGATCAAAATAAACTGCAGAGAGCTGTAAACTTAGCCAGCTCCCTTTTGGGTACTAGCCTCCATAGTAACCAAGACATCTTCAAGGGGTGATGCCTGGGAAAGGTGGCATCCATCATTAGGGACCCTCATCACCCCTGTTATGCCCTCTTCTCAATGCTACCATCAGGAAGGAGATACAGAAGCCTGAAGGCACACACTCAATGATTCAGGAACAGCTTCTTCCCCTCTTGCCATTCAATTTCCGAATGGACATTGAACCCATGAACTCTACCTTACTACTTCTTAATTTTTTTATTCTTGCACTACTTATTTAATTTAACTATTTAATATGTATATATTTACTGTAATTCGCAGTTTTTTCTCTATTATTATGCATTGTATTGTACTGCTGCTGCAAAGACAACAAATTTCACGACATATGCCAGTGATACTAAGTGTGGTTCTGATTCCTCTAGTGAAGCTGCTCCACAAGCAGACAGCACGTCTCACTTCTCCCTGTGTGGCAGATGTCTTTTGTGCAATGGGAAATGGTATGGCAGAACCTGAGTGAACTTATGGACGATAAGAGATATCCCCCAAAGGAGCAAGCAGCTCTGAAGTTAAAGACACACCAGCTCTGCTTGCACCAAGAAGGACTCAGCTGATAAGCCGCATCTGCGGGAGGAAAGGAATTGTCAATGCTTTGGGCCAGAACCCCAAGCACCAGCACGAAGTGTAATGCTTGCAAAGATACATACTGGACCAGAAGAGAGTCAAGGTTTGTTGGCATTGGGGTCCTGATGCAGGGCGCTGGCCCAAAGTTTCAACAATTCCTTTCCTCCTACAGATGCTGCTTATATATGCTGATCTCCTCCTGTGGATTGTCTTTTGCTCCAGATTCCAGGATCTGCAAATCTCGTGCCTCCAATCTCAGTTAGCTCTGGTAAGGTAGCAACACCTTCGGTCAGGATAACCACTTTTGGAGGGGGTGTGGGGAATACAGCCTGGGGTTTGACTTCGGCCCAGAACCAGAGGAGTAACTGAGTCAGGGTTCACAAAGGCAAAGTGTTTTTTTTAAATTTTTAATTGTTTCAAAGAACCTGGGATTAGCAGGGAAATAAGTTCCTCTATGGAAACTGCTAACCCTATTGCTTGAATGTTGAGGCCAAGACTTTTAAGGAAAGCAGTCGGTGTGCCTGCTCTCAGTTAAGCTCCAGCTAAGATATACTTAATGCCTTGCTGCCAATAAACAAGAAATTTCACGACATACATCAAGGATAATAATAATTCTATTCTCATGCTGATTTCTGTACGGTCACTCGAGAGCACAGCAACTGACCCTGGTTTCACACAGTTGTCGACGACGTGTGCTCCCGGGGGACTGGAAGGTCCCTCTCAGCCCATTGGGTGCAGAGAGCCCAGACACCAGCTGCTTGGGCGGGATGGGAGTCCCACTGAGACTGACTGGCGTCCCGACTCATGCAACACACTTACAGTTCCAAAGCGCGGGGCGGGTGGCGTGACGGGGCACTGCCCTGAACGAGGACTAAACAGTGGCAGGAGGGACCAAGGAGCTCTCAGATCTGCCCCACCAGTCACCAGAGTGACACACACAAAATGCTGGAGGAACTCAGCAGGTCAGGCAGCATCTATGGAGAGGAATAAAGAGTTCACGTTGCAGGCCAAGACCCTTCATCAGGACTGGAAAGGAAGGGGTAAAGGCTGGAAGAAGAGGAACACAAGTTCCAGTGCAACAGCATGGAAGTGCTTCAGCGTCAGGGGCTTCAGAATGATGCTTCCGATTAAAGTGGCTCTTCATGCTCAAGTGAGTTTAAAGAATCACATGCTGGCATTTCGATGGAAGACAGAAGAATTCATCCTGTTACACCTGACTAGCGTTTATCCCTCAGTGCCTTTCATGCAGCCAGTAGAGCAGCTACCGTACAGCGCTAGAGACCCGCGTTCAATTCTCGACCTCCGGTGTTGTCCGTGTGGAGTTTGCATGTTCTCCCTCTGGGTGCTCTGGATTCCTCCCACATCCTAAAGATTAGTGTGGGTTGGTGGCCACTGTAAACTTACCCTCGGTGTGGGTGAGTGGCAGAATCTGGGAAGCATTGATGGCAATATGGGGAGAATAAGAAGGGATGAACATAAATGGGTTCCTGGTGACCAGTTCGGACATGATGGGCTGAATGGCCTGTTTCTGGGCTTTATGATTATAACTTGTCCTTAAAACCATATTGTCTCTTTATCATGTTGCACTTGTTAGGGATTATTGCCTGTCACATCTGTTACATTATAACAAGGGAGCTTCAATGGATGCAAGATACATACAATTCTGGAAGATCTCAGCAAGTCAAGCAGCGTATATGGAAGGAAATAAACAGCTGATGTTTTGTGCTGAGACCCTTATTCTCCTTATTCCCCTCCATAGATGCTGTCTGGCCTGCTGAGTTCCTCCAGCATCTGCAGAATCACATGTGGTAATGGATGCAAGACACTCGGAGGCATCCTGGAGTTGGTGAAAGATGAATAAAGATGAACGCCTGTCTTCTCATTCGTGCTCTGTTTTTGCTCAGTCGGAAGATTCACGCATTTCATATTTGAGTAACTTCCTCACTCTGCAAGCTGCCGTTGAATGCGGTTAATCGGTCAGTGTAAATTGCCCCATGATTAGGCTAGGATTAAACTGGAGGATTGCTCAGCAGTGTGCCTTGACGGGCTGGAAGAGCCTACTCCGTACTGAATCTCAAGAAATAAATAAATAAAACCAAAATCACTCAGTCTATGCATTACCACGCGACCTTACCAGAAGGAGGTGCTTTTGCTCTAAGCTGAGGAGTTATAAGAAATTAGACATAACCAATATATTTAATGTTGTTCCTTCACTGTTACATTGCAAATGGACACATGGAAAGGGCCTGGACCATTCCTACCTTAATCTCCTGTACATTTTTTCCCTCACATTTCCCCTGATTCTACCAGTCACCTACAAAGCAGGGGCGATTTACCACACACCTGCATGTCTATGAGATGTGGGAGGAAATCAGACCACTGCTATGCTATCTTCAGAGGGATGGCAGCCAAGGTGAGGATTGAACCCGGGTCTCTGGCTCTATGAGGCAGCAACTCTACTGGCTGTGCTACCGTGCCAGACTTCACTTTGGCTATGCCAATTGGATTTAACATGCTGTGTGTTATTTGGAATTGCCTTCCTCAGCTTCCTACCTAACTAAACTCCAGCAAAACTGACTCTGTGGACAGGCTTTTGGACCCCTGCCCCTCTCTTGGTGGGCTGCTGTTGAAGTTTGACTTGATTACTCACTGCGATGTTACAAACACTAATTATGCTCTGTATCAGAGGAGAGACGGCGGGTGTGGGCGGGGGAAGGGGGTTGTGGAGAGCACCCTGATTACTTGGCCAGTCTTTATCCTTCAGTCATTATCTCAGGTGATTCAGCAAGTAAAGCTGCTGTCCCAGAGCTCCAGTGACTCAGTTTCGATACTTGAGAAAGGATCCGATTGTGGAAAAGATGTGGGGGGTTGGGAAAAATGGGAGACAGGAACAGGTTAAAAAGAGCTGAGCTTTTGTTCTCTTTTATGCTGCAGTTTTCTGTTTGCTTCCTTTCTCCCCTACCCCCACCTCCCCATCACCTCAAACACAATACACAGAACAATTCATCAAATTCACATAAACAATATTCAGGAGCTGCACTCAGCCGAGGAAATCCACAAAGCGATTTGTCAGCTCGGTGTTCCAGTCGTAAAATTATTCACCTCATTTCGGCTTTCTTCTGCCGCAGGAGCTGACACTAATGATATGACTGCTCCATCATTTGGTTAACAACCTCTGTAAGATGTGTCAGATTTCGTCACACTGGCCTGGTTACCTTGCCATTGAGAACTTTGCCAATCATCCTTCAGCAGGTCAGTAATAAGAGGGCAGAGCCCTGTTGTGAATCCCCGGTGGTAAGTCAGCTGGTTCCTGAACTGCAGGTGGGCATTGGAGTTGAGTACAATGCTGTTTGCAGTCAATACCGTTAACCTGGAGAAAGGTCTATCGGGATCTGCAGCATCATTACCAACTAGATTCAGGAACAAAAGGGAAAACAGAATCCATTCCTTCCCTTAAGATATCCCAAGCTCTTCCCAGCCAACGACATGAGATGCTAGAAGTCTTGAGCAACACATATAAAAATTGTAGAAACTCATCAAGTCAGGCAGCGTCTGTATGGAGGGAAATGACTACTTACTGCCAGAGGTTGAGAGAGGTTAATAGGATCATTTAAGAAGCACTTGGATGTGCCTTGTAAGGCATGAAAATGCCCGACTCAGGCCTCTCATGGTCTGTTGACATTCTCTCCCTGGATGGGAACATGCCGGGGCGTGCGCGGGCAAGGTTTGAACACAGGACTAGCCGTACCCGTGGTCAGCATAGACTGGTTGGGCAGAATGGCTTGTATTTGTGCTGTATGACTCTATGACGTTTTGGGATGAAACTGTTCATCAGGACCAGAAAGAGGGCAGAAGCCAGAATAAAAGGTGGGGGGTGGTGGAGTACAAGCTAGCAGGTGATAGGTGAGGGACCATAAAGTGTTCCGACCCGTGGTCATTGCTTTTGTATTGAAGGGGCACAGAGAGTGGCGGGTGTCTGGATTCACTGCCAGGTCTGGTGGTGGAGTCTGATATAATGGAGGAATTTAAAATAGGCATGTTACTATGCAGAAGTTGATGGGATATGGACCATGTGCAAGGAAAAGGGACTAGTTTAGTAGGCTTCATTGGCTAAATTAGCTCAGCACAATGTCCTTGGTCAAAGAGTCTGCTCCTGTGCTGCACTATTCTCTATTCAATGAAAGACAGGAGTTTCTGAGACAAGTGTCAAAACCCAGACAAAGGAGCAATTTTATGAAATATTGTAAAGACAAGGAGGTAGAGCCAGTGAGGGAATTTCTGAACTTTGGAGACTGAACATTGGACATTGAATGATGGCGTGATGGCAACCAAGAGCGCTAAACAAAACAATCACAAAGGATTGCTGGACTGAAAGGTGTTGAAGGGTTGGTGAACAGCAAATAGCTGAAAGAAAGATTAAAAAAATTAATTCTAATTTTAACATTGTGTTCTTGCTTATCTCCCTCCAACAGCTGCCTCCAGCCTCACTCTCCCCTTCCCTACTTCACTCTATCTGCCTCTCATTATTTTCTCTCTCCACCTATCAACGACCAGCCATTCTCTCCCATCTCCAAACCCTCTCCCCTCCTCTTCCTGGTACAACCTGTCCGTCGTCTTTTACCCATTGTCAGTCATCAAAGCTGAGGCTCCAGCCTTGCCACTCCTCTTCCCTGGTGCTGGGTTCCAACCTGAAACAGCGACTATCCCTTTCACCTCATAGAAGCTGCTCAACCTGCTGTGTTCATCCAGCAGATCATTCATTGGTCCAGACTGCAACGTCTGCAGTTTCTTGTACCTTTAAGAAATTTAATTATTGCTATGAGATAACAAAGGCAGTTAACAAAACCCTTCTGGTTAGTGACGAGATATCAAAACTTGGATTTTTTTTTCTCCTTCAGCGAATGCCAGCAGTCTACTCAACTGCAGAAGGCTTCACAGGCAAACACAATCCTGCTCTCATCAAATAATCACATGATCAAACCTCTATCACGTGATGTTCAGTTTTCCCTTTCTTTCACTGTATAAGCTGATCCCTACCTCCACTCCTTCAGCACATTTCCACCTGGTGCTTACTAGTCCAGGAGCCTTGGCTTTTCTTCTCCGCACATTTGTACGAGGGAGAGGTGACTCACACCAACACACATGGATTCAGATTTGACCAGTACAACTCTCTGCCAGACCTCCTGGGCATGGTGTTGGGAATGACGCTAGAGTGAATGACAAGATGGTGAATGTTGCTTCCTAAAATTTTCCTAATTTTTTAATGTCTCAAAGTTCAAAGTAAATCTATTATTAAACGCACACTCAATACATTTAACATCTAAACAGCCGATCACATGCCAACAACTCAAAGCACAAAAGCATGCAGTTAACAGGTTCAGTTGTTGTTAAGAATGGGGAAGAAATGTGATCCAAGTGACTTTGACTGTGGAATGATTGTTGGTGCCAGATGGGGTGGTTTGTTCCTTAGGGGCAAATCGCTGATCTGGGACTTTCGTGCACGACGGTCTCTCGAGTTTACAGAGAACGGTGCAAGAAACAAAAAACATCCGGTGATCAGCAAGTCTGTGGGTGAAATCAGCTTGTTAATGAGAGAAGTCAGAGGAGAATGGCCACACTGGTTCAAGTCGACAGGAAGGCAACAGTAACTCAAATGACGCATTGTAATAGTGGTGTACGGAAAAGCATCCCTGCGTGCACGCCACGCCAAACCTCGAAGTGGATGGGCTACAGCAGCAGAAAACCATGAACGTAAGGAAATACACTCAATGGCCAATTTATTAGGTACCCCCTCTGCCTAATGAAGTGGTCACTGAGTGTATATGTCACCATATACCATGTTGAGATACATTTTCGTGCAGGCATTCTCAGTAGAACAGAGAAATATAACAGAATCAATGAAAAGCTGGTAAACAACCGATGTGCCAAAGAAAGCAGGCTGTGCAACTAAAAAGAACAAGAAAGTCAATAATGCTGAAAACTCGAGTTGTAGAATCATTGAAAAGGGAGTCTATACATGGTTGTGGAATCAGTTTGGAGTTGAGGTGAGTGAAGTTGTCCGTGCTGGATCAAGGGCCTGATACTTAAAGGGTAATAACTGATCCTGAAGCTGATAATGTGGGACCTAAGGCTCCTGTACCTCCTTACCGATGGCAGCAGTGAGAAGAGAGCATGGCTAGGAGGCTTTCTCTTCCTGCACAGGTTTGATGGATCGATTGACTTACTACTACTCCTCCCATTTTGCCATCCCTCATGTATTTTTAGAAAAGTCTTGAGATATTTTTCAGTGTCAATGCCATTAGCTGGTACTGTTTTACTGTTATTGTTATAAATAACCCAAGTTAATCAGAAAACCTCTGGGCCACTGAGGTTAAAAACAACATTTCAGAATATGGCGTCAATTTAACATTTCACTTTGGAGGCAGAAGTCACTTCACATCCAAATTCAGCAGCAGACATTTTATGAATGGGGTGTTAGAATCAGGTCTCAGGTATCCAGTGGACAGCACAGAGCATTATCCTGAAGTCCTGTCCCGGTCACTCTTAATCCCTCAAGCCCCCTTTACAATCCCGAGTTGCTTCCATCTCTTTGCTGCCATCAGGAAGAAGATACCAGAGCCTCAGGACTCACATCACAAGGTTCAGGAACAGATACTACCCCCTAACCATCAGGCTTTTGGATCAAAGGAGATAACTTCGCTTGGCCTATTATTGAAATGTTTTCACAACTCACTTTTGAGGACTCTTCATCTCATGATCTCGATATTATTTATTTATTATTATTCATTTCTGTTTGTGTTTGCATAGTTTGTTGTCTTTTGCACATTGGTTGAATGCCCAAGCTGATGCGGTCTTTCATTCATTCTATAATGGTAGTTATTGTATTATAGATTTATTGAGAGTGCCTGCAAGAAAATGAATATCAAGGTTTTATATGGTGACATATACAGTGGCATGCAAAAGTTTGAAAAAATTCTGTTACTGTGAATAGTTAAGTCAATAGAAGATGAACTGATCTCCAGAAGTCATAAAGTTAAAGATGAAACATTCTTTTCAACATTTTAAGCAAGATTAGTGTATTATTTTTGTTTTGTACAATTTTAGAGTGAAAAAAAAGCAAAGGAGCACCATGCAAAAGTTTGGGCACCCCAAGGGATTTGAGCTCTCAGATAACTTTTACCAAGTTCTCAGACCTTAATTAGCTTGTTGGGGCAATGGCTTTTTCACAGTCATCGTTAGGAAAGGCTAGGTGATACAAATTTCAAAGCTTTATAAATAGCCTGGCTCCTCAAACCTCGTCCCAACAATCAGCAGCCATGGGCTTCCCTAAGCAGCTGCGTAGTACTCTGAAAATTAAAATAAATGATGCCCACAAAGCAGGAGAAGGCTATAAGAAGATAGCGAAGCGTTTTTAGGTAGCCGTTTCTTCAGTTCGTAATGTAACTAAGAAATGGCAGTTAACAGGAATGGTGGAGGTCAAGTTCAGGTCTGGAAGACCAAGAAAACTTTCTGAGAGAACTGCTCGTAGGTTTGCTAGAAAGGCAAATCAAAACCCCCGTTTGACAGCAAAAGACCTTCAGGAAGATTTAGCAGACTCTGGAGTGGTGGTCCACTATTCTACTGTGCAGTGACACCTGCACAAATATGACTTTCATGGAAGAGTCATCAGAAGAAAACCTTTCCTGCGTCCTCACCACAAAATTCAGCGTCAGAAGTTTGCAAAGGAACATCTAAACAAGCCTGATGCATTTTGGAAATAAGTCTGTGGACTGATGAAGTTAAAATAGAACTTTTTGGCCGCAATGAGTAAAGGTATGTTTTGAGAAAAAAGGGTGCAATATTTCATGAAAAGAACACCTCTCCAACTGTTAAGCGCAGGGGTGGATTAATCATGCTTTGGGCTTGTGTTGCAGCCAGTGGCACGGGGAACATTTCACTGGTACAGGGAAGAATGAATTCAATTAAATACCAGCAAATTCTGGAAGCAAACATCACACTGTCTGTTAAAAAGCCGAAGATGAAAAGAGGATGGCTTCTACAATAGGATAATGATCCTAAACACACCTCAAAATCCACAATGGACTACCTCAAGAGGTGCAAGCTGAAGGTTTTGCCATGGCCCTCACAGTCCCCCGACCTAAACATCATCGAAAATATGTGGATAGACCTCAAAAGAGCAGTGCGTGCAAGATGGCCCAAGAATCTCACAGAAATAGAAGCCTTTTGCAAGGAAGAATGGGCAAAAATCCCCCAAATAAGAACTGAAAGACTCTTAGCTGGCTACAGAAAGCATTTACAAGCTGTGATACTTTCCAGGGGGATGTTACTAAGTACTGACCATGCAGGGTGCCCAAACATTTGCTTCAGGCCCTTTTCTTTTTTTGTTATTTTGAAACTGTAAAAGATGGAAATTAAAAAAGTAATCTTGCTTAAAGTATTAAAGAAATGTGTCATCTTTAACTTTATGCCTTTTGGAAGTCAGGTCATCTTTTACTCGCTCAGCTATTCACCGTAACATAAATTTTGATCGGGGTGCCCAAACTTTTGCAAGCCACTGTATGTACTTTGATGATAAATTTACTCTGAACTCTCTATTGCTGATTGTGGGATCTCACGAGTACAAATTAGTTGAAGTTTTTCAACTTGTTTGTTCCTTCAGAGAATGTGAACATTGCTGTGATTGCCTGTTAGCATCTAACTATAATCTTGCTCTCATAACTTTGGCCATACCACTGTCCTACCTGCTTGCGTTTGACTCATCTCCCTATCTTCTCGCAACTACCATCATGCAGGTGGTGCAGGAGTCAAAGGTCCCATTGTAGGGTAACGTAATTGGTGAAAAGGTACATGTTTCACAACCACCGATATTGATCTGAGGCTCACTTTAAAAGATTATCTCTGTGTGGAGGTTTGTGTTCAAGTTGGAGTTCAATAAATGTGTCGTTATGGTTCCTTTCTTAGACTTAAAATACCTCTCATTGTTTGATTTGCAAAAACTTACACTGTGTCAACAGGTTCAGGAACTGTTCTTATCCTGCAGCTATTAAGCTCTTGAACCGGCCACTGACCTTCGCACTGAAGTAACTTTCCAGCCTGTAGATTCACTTTTAATGACTTTGCATTTCATGTTCTTTTTTTTTGCTATTTGCCTGATTTGTTCTTTTCACGCTCATTAAATTTTTATCAATCTTTGTTGTGTGGGATTCTTTGTGGTTTCTATTGTCTGGCTTTGTTTTGTGGCTGCCTGCAGGAAGAGAATCTCAAAGTTGTATCTGGTGTGCATACTTTGGTAATAAATCTTCTTTGAACTTCTAATGTTGAATGCTTGGAGTATTGTGTTCAATGATACCATCATGCTGTAAAGTGTGCAGAAAAGATTTATGAGGATGTTGCCAGGTCTCAAGGTAAGGAGAGGTAGGGCATGCTAGGACTTCATTCCCTGAAGTGTAGGAAAACGGGTGTGATCCTGTAGAGGTGATCACACCTATATGACACCGTGAGGATCATAGGTAGGGTGAATTCACACAGTCATTTCTTCCAGGACTGGGTAATCAAGAACAAAAGTACATAGCTTTAAAATAAGAGGGGAAAGATTTCATTGGAACCTGAGGGGCAACTTTGGGCAGGAGATAACGATTCATCATGTACTAATGACCTGAGCCTAAAGACCAGGTAATAAAGACCCTGAGCAGAATAGAATTGAAACTCTACATCATTTGAAGATTACAAAAGACATTTTTAATGGCAGCCCATCTCAAAAGCAAGTTTCTTCTTCCCGTTTTCTGTTGTTTACCCATCATCTAGGCTGACCACTGGTTGAGCTCACTTAATTTCAATGGGTCAGTGCCCATGCTGGCTAGGCACCGGAAGCAAGCTATTTTAATGGTCTAATTCCTACCCTATGACAAGTTGAGTTACAAATTACTCATAGTTAATTAGTTTGAGCTTCAGTAAGTACTTTTCTGCTGACTCTCATGTCATTGTTGAATCCCAGCACCAAATGATGATGAAAAGGCTCTTCCTGTCTCTTCAATGTTTCTAAAGGGCAACTGTACCCCATCCTACTCTTCCCTAACAGCCCCAAAAGCTTCCTCTCCCATATTGTTTTTTTTCTGCAAATTCGTTCTGAAAGCTCCTATTGAATCAATTTTCTGGTTGAACTCCCAGCTCACAACAATTTGCTGAGTAAAATGAATTCTTCTTCTCTCACCTTTTGCTAATTGCCTTAAATCCGTGCCCTCTGACCTCTCTGTCAGTACAAACATGTTATCTTATTTTCTCCTTAATTTCTGTGCTTGTGTTAGCACTTTGCTTAATCTCCCCTGATCTGTCAAGTGTGATCCCAGTCTCTCTCATCTCTTTGGCTCACTGAGGATTTCACGTTCTGTAGGTTTCAGGTACAGCTGCTCTCCTTCCTTCTCATTCCTGCAGAAGAAGAGCAGGATGAGTTACCAATCGCTCCAACGTCATCGGGATCTAGGGGCCACTCATGTAAGTGTTAACTTCTGATATTTTAGATGAACCGCTGCCACCTTCATTGACTCTGGCTGGTCAGCATGCTAGAATCAAACATTCTGGTAAAACAAAAGCGTTGTATGACCTTCTGATGTCTCAAAACCCTTTAAACAATCTAAGATTAACTTTGCACTTTGGTATACATTTTCCAGACTTGTACGCAGCAAGATCACACAAAACTGGACCAGCTAATGAAATTAGTCATGCTAAATGCTGGAGTGGACAGCAGGAAGAACACCACCCTCCTGAGACTTTTGCCCACAACCTCATAGGTTTCCTTTGATTGAGAATAATGGGATCTTTTACGTCCAGCTAAAAGCACAGTCCGGACCTTTGTTAACTAGGCTTATCAATGAAGAACACCCTTCAGGGTTGGGGGTGGGTGGGTACTGGTGTTTCACCCCTGTTTCATCCTGATTTCAACCCAAGTCCACTAACAATTCATCTTTTCATTGCAGATCCTGCGGAGTTCCTCCAGCAGATTTGTTGTCCCTCCAGATTCTTCCAACATCTGCTGTCCAGGTGCCTTGCCGAAGTGTTGGCGGACTGAGGAAGAAATAATCTGAGTCCATAGCGGAGTCAGTGAAATAAGGAGCATTTCCTTCTAATGGAATTCAGTAGATTCATTGTGGAATGAAGAAGAGGGCTTCAAGGGATACAAGCTGGATCACTGGAATCAATTTCAGTTTGGCTTGTTTACTTGGGATCCAGGCATTGTTGCTAAGACCAGCATTCATTGATTATATCTGAACGTCTTTTAAGAAGGTGATAAAGAAGGTTTACCAGATTGATTCCTGGGATGGCAGGACTTTCATATGATGAAAGATTGGATCGACTAGGCTTATACTCGCTGGAATTTAGAAGATTGAGGGAGGAGCTGATTGAAGCGTATAAAATTCTAAAGGGATTGGACAGGCTAGATGCAGGAAGATTGTTCCCGATGTTGGGGAAGTCCAGAACGAGGGGTCACAGTTTAAGGATAAAGGGGAAGCCTTTTAGGACCGAGATTAGGAAAAACTTCTTCACACAGAGAGTGGTGAATCTGTGGAATTCTCTGCCACAGGAAACAGTTGAAGCCAGTTCATTGGCTATATTTAAGAGGGAGTTAGATATGGCCCTTGTGGCTACGGAGATCAGGGGGTATGGAGAGAAGGCTGGTACAGGGTTCTGAGTTGGATGATCAGCCAAGATCATACTGAATGGCGGTGCAGGCTCAAAGGGCCGAATGGCCTACTCCTGCACCTATTGTCTATGCTTCTAATACCATATTCAATCAATCCAGTCCAAATGACCATAAAACATAGAAACAAAATTAGGCCATTCAGCACATTCCATCATGGCTGATTTGCTATCCCTCTCAGATTCATTCTCCTGCCTTCTCCCTATAACCTTTGACACCCTTACTAATCAAAAACCTATCAATCTCTGCTTTAACTAGTATACCTAATGACTTGGCCCTCACAACCTCCTGTGCCAATGAATTCCACAGATTCATCACTTTCTAGATAAAGAAATTCCTCCTCATCTCTGTTTTAAAGGGATATCCTTCTATTCTGAGGCCCTGTCCTCTAGTCCTAGACTCCTCCACTATAGGAAACATCCTCTCCACTTTCACTGTATCTAGGCCTTTCAGTATTGGATAGGGTTCAATGAGATCCTCCCTTTTCTTCGAAATTGTCGTCCTTCTGGTGAAGGCCGCATCCTCACGGCTGTTGGATGGGAGAGATACAGAACGTAGACCCAGTGACTGCTTCTTTGGTATAATAGGTTAATGTTAGCATGGCTCTTTCTGTATCACTGGTAGGGTGCTGAGGAAGACGGCAGTTATTACAAGGTGATAGAGTGGTACAACACAGGGTGCAGGCCACTTAGATCTTCACATCCCAGCAGATCATTGAGAAAATTAAATAAGACAGATACAAGCACAGACCCTTTTCTCACAGAGGGTCATGGGTCTCTGGCACTCTCCCTTGTTAGGCAGTGGATGGAGTCTTTGAACATTAATAATCAATGGAGAGGTAGATTCTTGATAATCAAGGAGGTAAAAGGTAACAAATGGAGATGAGGTTGTAATAAAGTTGGCCATGATCTTATCAAATGGAGATACAGACGTGACTAATTCAGGTGTTTGTATTCTTTATTTATTTACTTATTATGCTACAGCGAGGAATAAGCCCTTCCAGCCCTTCCAGCCACACCACCCAGCAACCCCCAATTTATTTTAAAGCATCCATTAGTCTTGAGAGACCATGGATTTGCGCCTTGGAAGGTTTCCAGGGCGCAGGCCTGGGCAAGGTTGTATGGAAGACTGGCAGTTGCCCATGCTGCAAGTCTCCCCTCTCCACGCCACCGATGTTGTCCAAGGGAAGGGCATTAGGACCCATACAGCTTGGCACCGGTGTCGTCGCAGAGCAATGTGTGGTTAAGTGCCTTGCTCAAGGACACAACACGTTGCCTCGTCTGAGGCTCGAACTCACGACCTTCTGGTTGCTAGTCCAATGCCTTAACCATTTGGCCACATGCCCACACCCAACCCCCAATTTAACCCTAGCCTAATCACGGGACAATTTACAATGACAAATTAACCTTCTAACCGGTACGTCTTTGGACTGTGGAAGGAAACTGGACTGCCCGGAGGAAGCTCTCACAGTCACAGGGAGAATGTACAAACTCCTTACAGGCAGCAACAGGAAATGAACCTAGGTCGCTGGTACTGTAAAACATTGTTCTAAGCACTACGCTACCGTCCCGCCTCATGGTATACCTCGTTCTCTCACACAGCGCTTTCCTCCCCCACTTTGACATTACATCCCTTCAGAATTTACTGTTCAATATGTCTTTCTCCTCTTAGGCAGTGCATGGGAATATGCAGATTGTAATTAGGTCCCCTCATGTCTAATTACCATCATGTTCTCAGTCCTGGCTAATTACCCATGGGCTCCTGACCATCAAGGAGAAGCCAATACTTATGAGATGAAAGGGGAGCAATTGGTCTGCTACATAGAATCAATTTCCAGTAGAATTTAACAGAATGCAAAGGAAGGAACATATGCGCAGATGTAGAGATCGATAGGGCAAAATAGGGCTAGTTGCAAAGCAGTATCAAATAAAAAAGAGAGAGAAGAGATAAATAAATAAGAAAAAAACCATGATTACAAAAGAACAAAAGAGTGGCTTTAACTGCAAACAAAGGAAGATGAACGGGATATTTTCAAAGCACAGCGTGTGGGAAATATACTGGGGAAATTAAAAGCAATTATGTCACAGGAGGATATGGGTTTAATAGCACAAACAGAGCCTTAGCAGGAAACCGGACAGTAAAGCAAACAGCTTTGGTTGTAATATTTTCAGAGAAGCTGGATGAATATTGAAAGAACAGAGGCTGCTTACCAGCGCTTTCTCAGGGACAATGAAGGATGGGCAGGAGACACTGGGAATGCCAATATGCTAGTAATGGTTAGAACAACACTTTGCAGTACAGTCAACCTGGGTTCAGTTTCCCCCGGTGCCTGTAAGGAGTGTGTACGTTCTCTCCGTGACCTCATGGGTTTCCTCCAGGTGCTCCGGTTTCCTCCCACAGTCCAAAGACACTCCGGTTGCTGGTTAATTGGTCATTGTAAATTGTCCCATGATTCGGCTGGGATCAAATCGTGGGACTGCTGGGTGGAGCAGCTCGAGGGGCTGGAAGGTCCTATTCCATGCTGTATCTCAATAAATAAATAAAGCACAAGGCACTGGCCGTGTGGAGGATCGATGGCAGAGAGAGAGTGCTGATACTCAAAGTTCACACACTTTCAATCTAACCAGCAATTAAGGATTAAAAGGCTTTATTCCTAGGACTGTACAGCAGCCTCCCTTCTCCTCTCCCACTACAGAACACCAATAAGAACAGTAAGCTGCAGGTAGATTATGTAGTCAAGAAGGTTTGACATTATTGTTCATGATTCCCAGACTGGGACAGGGAGAGAACACAGAAGAGGGAACGGAATTCTTAAAATCTTTGAGTGACTCTTTTCTAGTGCAGCATGTTTCCATGGCAACAAGGGGGAAACAGAGCTGGCTCAAGTTTCAGATTGCTGTGGTACACTTTAATGCAGATTGTGGCTTGCTTC
The DNA here is from genome assembly GCF_030028105.1 of Mobula birostris. NCBI lineage: Eukaryota > Metazoa > Chordata > Chondrichthyes > Myliobatiformes > Myliobatidae > Mobula > Mobula birostris. The sequence goes on from NC_092401.1 coordinate 11,315,313, forward strand.
TATTAGAGCTGCATTGAGTAAATAGCAGTGAGAAAGGGCATTCAATCCAACTCAAATTCCTTGGTCTTTTTACACGAGTTTTTATGAATCTCTCTTTATCCAACTATATTTCCTTCCCATCTTCTTTTGCTCTGATGAACATATATATTATGCTTAAATACACCCATCCTCCTTGTTTCAGCTACTCCATGTGCTGGGGTAATGCCACATTTACCCCTGCTTTGAGAAAAGGCAGAGGAGTTAATCAGGATGCTCGCTGGAATGGAGGGTTTTAGCTATGGGCAGATAGTGATCTGAAAAAAATCACCAGAGACATAGATGGGGTAGATAACCAGAATCTTATTCCTGTGGCAGGGATATCAAAAACAAGAGGGCATATAGTTAGATTCAAGCAACACCCATAAAAGTTGTTGGTGAACGCAGCAGACCAGGCAGCATCTCTAGGAAGAGGTACAGTCGACGTTTCAGGCCGAGACCCTTCGTCAGGACTAACTGAAAGAAGAGCTAGTAAGAGATTTGAAAGTGGGAGGGGGAGGGGGAGATCCAAAATGATAGGAGAAGACAGGAGGGGGAGGAATGGAGCCAAGAGCTGGACAGGTGATTGGCAAAAGGGATACAAGAGGATCATGGGACAGGAGGTCCGGGAAGAAAGACAAGGTGGGGGGGGGGGACCCAGAGGATGGGTAAGGGGTATAGTCAGAGGGACAGAGGGAGAAAAAGGAGAGAGAAAAAAAGAATGTGTGTATATAAATAAATAACGGATGGGGTACGAGGGGGAGGTGGGGCATTAGCAGAAGTTAGAGAAGTCAATGTTCATGCCATCAGGTTGGAGGCTACCCAGACGGAATATAAGGTGTTGTTCCTCCAACCTGAGCGTGGCTTCATCTTTACAGTAGAGGAGGCCGTGGATAGACATATCAGAATAGGAATGGGACGTGGAATTAAAATGTGTGGCCACTGGAAGATCCTGCTTTCTCTGGCGGACAGAGCGTAGGTGTTCAGCAAAATGATCTCCCAGTCTGCGTCGGGTCTCGCCAATATTTAGAAGGCCACATTGGGAGCACCGGACGCAGTATATCACCCCAGCCGACTCACAGGTGAAGTGTCGCCTCACCTGGAAGGACTGTCTGGGGCCCTGAATGGTAGTGAAGGAGGCAGTGTAAGGGCATGTGTAGCACTTGTTCCGCTTACAAGGATAAGTGCCAGGAGGGAGATCAGTGGGGAGGGATGGGGGGGACGAATCGACAAGGGAGTCGCGTAGGGAGCAATACCTGCGGAAAGCAGAGAGAGGAGGGGAGAGAAAGATGTGCTTAATGGTGGGATCCCATTGGAAGTGGCGGAAGTTACGGAGAATTATATGTTGGACCCGGAGGCTGGTGGGGTGGTAGGTGAGGACAAGGGGAACCCTATTCCTAGTGGGATGGCGGGAGGATGGAGTGAGAGCAGATGTGCGTGAAATGGGGGAGATGCGTTTGAGAGCAGAGTATAGTTAGATTAGATTAGATTATATTCAGCTTTATTGTCATTGTGCTGAGTACAGATACAAAGCCAATGAAATGCAGTTAGCATCTGACCAGAAATGCAAAGAATAGTGTTATTTATAAAATAACTGCGAATAAAAAGTAAGTGCTACAGCACACAAATATGAAAGTACTGAGACGGTACAATACTGATGCAATACTGCTTAGTGCTGTGATGTGAGGTTCAGCAGGGTCACAGCCTCAGGGAAGAAGCTCTTCCTGTGCCTGCTGGTGCAGGAGTGGAGGCTCCTGTAGCGCCTACCGGATGGGAGGAGAGTAAAAAGTCCATGGTTAGGGTGAGATGCTTCCTTGATAATGCTTTTCGCCCTGCCCAGGCAGCGTTTAACGTGAGAATATCATCATTTTGCTCCGTGCTGTCTGCTGTGGCCGATCATTATTGTTCTCGGCAAATTCTTCAGAAGTGGCTTGCCCTTGCCTTCTTCTGGGCAGTGTCTTTACAAGATGGGTGACTCCAGCCATTTTCAATACTCTTCAGAGATTGCCTGCCTGGCATCAGTGGTCGCATAACCAGGACTTGTGATAGGCACCGGCTGCTCGTATGACCGTCGACCTGGCTTCACGTGACCCTGATCGGGGGTGTGGGGTCTAAGCAGGTGCTACACCTTGCCCAAGGGTGACCTGCAGGCGATCAGAAGGAAGGAGTTACTTGCACCTCCTTTGGCTGAGACATACAATATCTCCAGCCCGCCTCCCATAAGATGAGAGGAAGGATTTTTAAGAATGGCCTGAGAAGGAAGCTTCTCATGTAGAACAGTTGGTATCTGAAATGTGCTGCCTGAGGATGTGGTGGAATCAGAGATAGTCTCTATGTTTAAAGGACACTTTGAAGACAATTGAATAGGAAGGTGTGGAAGAATGCAGTTTAATGAAAGCAAGTGGGATTAGTGTACAGAGGATTAAAGATTCGCCCAGGAATGATGGGCTGAAGGCCTCTGTGCGATACAACGCAATGACTCTATTTCCTTATCTCCCATTGAATCATGGGCAGCGTGGGCAGGACAATCACTTTACAGTACCAGTGATCACCGATCATCATTCGATTACCACCGCAGTTTGTGAGGTGTTTGTATGTTCTCCCTGTGACCTCGTGGGTGCCTCTGGTGCTCCGGTTTCCTCCCACAGTCCAAAGACGCGCTGTTAGGGTGAGGGTTAGTGGAAGCATGGTGACATTTGTGGGCTGCCCCCAGCACAGTCCTCAGACTGTATTGGTTGTTGAGTCAAAGTAATATATTTCATGCAATGTTTCGATGCTTTAGTGTTCTACACATGTGGCAAATAAAGTTAATCTTTCAATCTTTCTTTGTGTTAACAAAATTATCTTTCTCATTTCCGTCAACAGAGGGGAAAAAAAGGTTTATTTGACAGGGGTCTGTATTCTTAGGAAGCGAAGTGACAACAAGGGGGAAATTCCTGATTTTAATCTTTCTACCATTAGTGGATTTGCCTTCAGCTGCTAAGGCCTGAATCTTTCAATGTCTTCAGCAATCTCTCTCTTTCCTCCCTGAAACACATGTCTTTACCGCTTCTCCGGCCTCTGTATGGCCCAGCACCAGTTCTCAAACAATAAAGCCCCCTTGAATAGATGTTGGAAGTTCAGCTGCACCAAGGACACTATATAAATGCAAGCTATATCTTGTTGGTTGAAGAGATAAAATGAGGAGCTGCAAGTATAATATTAAATGGAACACTAAGAGAAATGTGCTCACATATAGTGCAGTATAGGGAGCTCGAGGAGATTTAGTATGTCACCTAAAACACTCGCAGGTTTCTACAAATGTACCGTGGAGAGCATTCTAACTGGCTGCGTCACCGTCTGGGATGGAGGGGCTACTGAACACAGGATTAAAGTAGCTGCTGAGAGTTGTAAACTTAGTCATCTCCGTCATGGGTTTCCAGGACATCTTCAAAGGGCAGTGACTCAGAAAGGCAGCATCCATCATTAAAGACCCCCACCACTCGGGACGTGCCCCCTTCTCATTGTTACCGTCAGGAAGAAGGTACAGAAGCCTGAGGGCACACATTTAACGATTCAGGAAGAGCTTCTTCCCCTCTGTCGTACAATTTCTGAACGGACATAGAACTCATGAACACTACTTTTTTATTTTCTTTTTTCTTTGCACTACTTACTTAATTTAACTATTTTATATACTGCTGCCGCAAAGTTAACAAATTTCATGACATATGCCAGTGACATTAAACCTGGTTCTGATTCTGTACGCAAGCAAAGACCTTGTCAACAGGTAAGAACAGGATACAAAAAAATAGGGATATGGAAACAGGGATATAGATTGGACTGGATGCCATGTGTGCTGGGGAACATCAGTGTGGCCACGAAGTGCAGAACAGTCTGTTTCCATGACTGTCTTTTGTACATATTTGAATAACATCATTACAGTGGAAAACAGCTGGATAAACAGAGCCCAAGATGGTGCAGAAGGCTAACCAAAGATATATGGGCCTTGGAGATGTACTCTCTATTAACATCATTGGAATGAATTGAAGAGATCTATACACAGAAACAATCAGACAGCATGTTTAGCACTGTGAATAAACGGATTTCCAGCCAACAGCCAAAGGGCAAATAAGGCACGTTTAAAGAGGAGCTGGCCAAATAATTCTGGTCAGGATCGAGCCACACAGAGTGAGACTTTAAACATTCAGTAGCAATGATTTGAATGACATTTTCATCTGAGCCCATATTGTGCATTGTATGTGTTTTATTTATGTGTGTGTGTGTGTGTGTGTGTGTGTGTGTGTGTGTCCTCTTACTTCTCACTCCAATGGGATACTTCCATCTAATCCTTGAAGATATTTGAAGGGTATATTTATAATGTTAATATGAGTAATGTATTGATTAATTATTCTAATTAGACCTAATTTCCACATGCAAATTCCTTTAATTAGAAAATAGACTTTTTCTTCAGTGCAAATAAACAGAGTCATTCTGATAAACAGCTATTGCCTTCAGCAGTCCCATAACATTCACGTGTTTCCAGAAAGCAGCCTCCACAGAGAACCACGGATCTATTTTTATTACCAACCAGCAAGGTGAAGGATTCGTCCCACTTTTTCAGGAGATCATCAAGTTTGGGAGTAATAGGATGTGAGGCTGCGATGACCAGGAGTTAGTTCTGGAGTGGCGAGAAGCTTGGGTGTAAAGAAGCAATCACTGGCACAGCATCTTTAAGAAATTAATCATCCCAAGGTTCTTCACAAGAAGATCGGAGGCTGCTAAACAGGAAAGGGAAAGGAAGGACGAGGGACATGAAGAGTCAAAGGAATGGAGATTGCTAAACAAGGAATGAGAGTGTCAGAGCAAGAGAAAATAAGGCAGACAGGAGAAGACAGGGGAAAAACGACCGAGGAAGAGTAGACTGAGGAAAGGAAGACGAAGAAAAGACCAAAGAAGAGGGGGAAAGGAGAAAGTGAAGAAGAAAGAATTGAGGAAGGAGAGAATTATGAAATGAAGGGTGAGAAAGGGAAGACTGATGAAGGGAAATTTGAGGAAGGGGCTTAGGAAGCAGATGCAGAAGAAGGGGAGATTGAGGACAGGGAGATGGAAAAAGGAAAGCTGATGAAGGGAGACTGGAGATGTGGAGAAAGAAAAGACTGAAGACGGGGATGGGAATTAATTTCCCAAGTTGTGGATCTGGATAAGTTGGAACTGAGATTGTGTGATGAGTTTTGATTTCAACCCAATAACGATAAAGGAGGAGAAAGCAAACTTTGGTGAATCTGATGCCTGAGAAGAATGAATGTGTTCAGTTGTACAAGATCCAGCCATTTGTGAGAGGGTACATATGGATTGTCAGGGTGGGCGAATGGATCTCTGGTTAAGATGAAAGCTTTATTGAACTATTCTGTACAAGTAAGATCAAAGTGTTGCTTCCTCTCTGTTTCAAAGACCTGGTTCTGTCCTGACCCTTGGCACTGTCTGTGTGGAGTCTGCTTGTTCTCTGTGTGACTACATGGAGTACTCCAATTTCCTCCCACATCCCAAAAACGTTTCTCTAGGCCAATTCCCCGCTGTAGATTGCTCCTCATGTTGGCGGGTTGGGGAGTAGTGGAAGATGGCAAAAGAACAAAAGGGATTTGACACACGTGTGAGAAAGAACAAGCTTCCAGGGTGCAGGGAAATGGGGCTGACCAGGATCAGCATGGACTTTATCAGTTTATGAGCTAATGGCTCCTTATGTGTCATAATAAGTAAGTAAGAGAAACATTGTGACAAAGTCTTTCAAGTAGTGACAGAACAGTGAAAGACTTCATAAGAGAAAGACAAGTCAACACTGAGAGCTAGTCTAAGCTTAAGCGTGAATAACACAAATTTATAATAGAGCACCTTGGACACCTGTCCCCCACTTGTAAATATCCAGTCTCTTTTCCTCTCAGATACAGGACTTCTGCAGTGACATCACGGTAGCAACACCTTGGGGATCAAAGGACCAATAAGAAAACAGCCCTTTACCAGCACAACAACCAATCAAATTCAGTGCAGGAATTCATGTGCACCCAGTTTTAACCAGGCAGATGTAGATCTCATATGGTCCTATTTGTTAGAGAGGTTTTGTGCTCAGTAATAATTTATCACTGAATCAGGTTTAATATAACTGGTATTTGTCATGAATTTTTTTGTTTTGTGGCAACATTACAGTGTAATACATTAAAAATACTACGTGACAATGAAATGCAAATGAAGTGTGCAAAGAAGAATAGAAAGTTAGCATTCATGGTTTTATGCACTGTTCAGAAATCTTAATTGTGTTGGGCACGTGACCAAGTAGACCAAGGCATTCGTCTTTTGATCTGAAGGTCGCTAGTTCGAGTCTCAGCTGTGGCAACATATTTGTGTCCTTGAGCAAGGCACTTAACGACATGTTACTCTAGTGTCTGTGCGAGGAGTGGCGCCCCACAGAGACTTCCAATCTGCACCTTGTAAGGCATGAAAATGCCCGACGCAGGCCTCTCATGGTCTGAGTCGACGTTTCCTCACCTCCCCTCAGAAATCTAAAGGTTGAGTAGAAGAAGCTCCTTTCAAAAACTGAGTGTAGGTCTTCAGGCTCCTTGATGGTAGAAATGAGCAGAGGGCATGTCCTGGATGGTGAGAATCCTTAATGATGAATGCCACCTTCTTGAATCGCTGTCTCTTGAAGATGTCCTCAATGGTGGGGAGGGTCGTGCCCATGGTGGGTCTGGCTGAGTCGACAACCCTGTGCAGCTTCTTGCAAACCTGTATATTGGAGCTTCTGTACCAGGCTGCGATGCAACCAGACAAAATGCTCTTCATGGGATGTTCTTCCGATGTCCAAAAGAATTCCAAAGGTTCAAAGGTTCATTTCATTATCAAAGTATGCATACAGAATACAACTCTGAGATCTGTCTTCTCCAGATAGCCACAAAATACAGAAAACTGTAGTAGTTGAAAGAAACACATCAAACCCACCCCCTGCACGAAAAGAAAAAGAAATAAAACCTCTCAAACACCAAGCGCCCCCCCACAACACTTTCCTCACACAAAAACTAACAGATCACCCATATGGAGAAACAACAGCAAGAACACCAAACCCCAAACCCCAGCCTGCCAATCGGCAACAAGAAGGAATGGGCGAGAACACAAAAAAAGAATCATGAAACTGAAAGAAGCCAAAATGAACTACAATCCAAGCCATAAATTGCTGAATTTTGGTATTTCATATCCAATTGAATATGGGGTGGAATGCAAATATAGTTTTTTTTATAGAATATTGTAATAACTGGCCTGACAACAGTGAGATTCCACAGAATAGCAATGGGATGGGAGAAGGGTGCTTAGTTAAAAATGTTAAGTATTGAAAGTTACATGTGACATCGGGATTTCCCAAAGCCCTCGAAAGCGATGTATGGGTTTTTGAGATGTCGTAACACTTGTGTAGGATGCAACATACAAAGTGGCTGTAGCAATCTTTCACAAACAAAACATCAGAGCAATCATGAGGAATGATCATTGGGTCAGACAGTACCTGTGCAGGAATCAACATTGTTAACGTTTTAGGTAGAGAAATGCAGAAAATGTAGGAATAGAGGGGACTGGAGGAGGGAACACAGGAACAGTGGAAGGGAGGAAAGATAGGAGAGTAATTGAGGAAGTGGAACAAGAAACATACGATCAGATTGGTGGAGATGAAATGGAAGGAAGCAGAATTATCCAATAGGAAAAATCAGGAATAATTTGCAGTCAAAATTTTAGAAATTGTTGAACTCAAATTGTTGAAGCCAGTGGTTGCAATGTACCTGTTACATTGTTGGAACAATGTTGGAGTCCAAGGCTGGAAAGGTCCAAGCAGGAGGAAGCTCAGGAGCTAGTTTATCAGCTGAATGGAAGTGTTCTGCAAGCATACGGCCGGGTCTGTGTGTGACTCTCTAGAGCAAGCAGCGAATACAGAACCCTAAAGGAAACCTGCAATAACCCAATATCACATCATTTGGAAATCCAGGGGGCTCAGCATTTGGTTCACTGGGTAGTGATTTGATCGCTTCCTGTGATCGGCTGAAACACACCGGGGTTTGGCACCCTGTACTTTCTGTGTGGGACGCAGGTTCATTGCCAATTTTATCATTCTGCACTGTGTGACATCTAAAATGGATGACTAAAGGTATGCTGGGATGGTAACTGTGGTAGTCCCGACATCGTCAAGGTCCCAAGTGCTGCCTGATTAACTGAGGGTTATTCTAAACCAAAGGAATCCCGACCTGCTGGTCAGAGCAGCACAGTGGTGTAGATGGTAGAGTCAATGTCTCATAGCGCCAATAACCTGAGCCCAGAGGATGGACAAGGGGTATATTCAGTGGGACAGAGGGAGAAAAAGGAAAGTGAGAGAAAGAATGTGTGTATATATATAAATAAATAACGGATGGGGTACGAGGGGGAGGTGGGGCATTAGCGGATGTTAGAGAAGTCAATGTTCATGCCATCAGGTTGGAGGCTATCCAGACGGAATATAAGGTGTTGTTCCTCCAACCTGAGTGTGGCTTCATCTTTACAGTAGAGGAGGCCGTGGATAGACATGTCAGAATGGAAATGGGATGTGGAATTAAAATGTGTGGCCACTGGGAGATCCTGCTTTCTCTGGCGGACAGAGCGTAGATGTTCAGCAAAGCGGTCTCCCAGTCTGCGTCGGGTCTCGCCAATATATAAAAGGCCACATCGGGAGCACTGGACGCAGTATATCACCCCAGCTGACTCACAGGTGAAGTGTTGCCTCACCTGGAAGGACTGTTTGGGGCCCTGAACGGTGGTAAGGGAGGAAGTGTAAGGGCATGTGTAGCACTTGTTCCGCTTACACGGATAAGTGCCAGGAGGGAGATCAGTGGGGAGGGATGGGGGGGACGAATGCACAAGGGAGTTGCGTAGGGAGCGATCCCTGCGGAATGCAGAGAGAGGGGGGGAGGGAAAGATGTGCTTAGTGGTGGGATCCCGTTGGAAGTGGCGGAAGTTACAGAGAATAATATGTTGGACCCGGAGGCTGGTGGGGTGGTAGGTGAGGACCAGGGGAACCCTATTCCTAGTGGGGTGGCGGGAGGATAGAGTGAGAGCAGATGTACGTGAAATGAGGGAGATGCGTTTAAGAGCAGAGTTGATAGTGGAGGAAGGGAAGCCCCTTTCTTTAAAAAAGGAAGACATCTCTCTCGTCCTAGAATGAAAAGCCTCATCCTGAGAGCAGATGCGGCGGAGACGGAGGAATTGCGAGAAGGGGATGGCATTTTTGCAAGAGACAGGGTGAGAAGAGGAATAGTCCAGATAGCTGTGAAAGTCAGTAGGCTTATAGTAGACATCAGTGGATAAGCTGTCTCCAGAGACAGAGACAGAAAGATCTAGAAAGGGGAGGGAGGTGTCGGAAATGGACCAGGTAAACTTGAGGGCAGGGTGAAAGTTGGAGGCAAAGTTAATAAAGTCAATGAGTTCTGCATGCGTGCAGGAAGCAGCGATAGGAAAAGATAGGAAAAGTTCATTTTCAGCATAAATGAATGGTTGAGTGCACTCGATGTGTTGTTTTTCCTTGCTTTATACCTCTGTACTCTGGGACTCTGAACAACACCGTGTGTATAAGCAGAATATAAAACCACAAGACCCTAAGAAGAAGAATTAGACCATTTGACCCATCCGTTCTGCTCTGCCATTTTGTCATCGCTGATCCACTTCCCTCTCAGCTCCAGTTCCCTACCTTCTCCCCATACCCCCTCATGCCCAGGCTAATCAACAATCCGTCAACCTCTGCCTTAAATACATCCAATAACTCGGCCTCCATGGCTGTCTGTGGCATTGAATTATGCAGATTCACCACTCTCTGGCTAAAGAAATTCCTCCTCATCTCTGTTCTAAAAGGACACCCCTCTATTCTGAGGCCATGTCCTCTGGTCTTAGGCTCCCCCCCTCGAGAAAACATCCCCTTCACATCCACCCTGTCGGGGCCTTTCATCATTCAATGGATTTCAATGAGGTCACCCCCTTATTCTGAATTCTACTGAGTAGAGGCCCAGAGCCTCTGCTCTGCTGGCATGTACTGTAAAGTAGTGTCCTGGGCAAAATCCCTGCTCTTCCACGAGTCAATCCCACTTTAAGGAGTCTTTATCTTGTTATTTCATGTTCTTGTTACTTATTGCTATTTATGTATATCTGCATTTGCACAGGTTGTGTCTTCTGCACTCTAGTTGACCTTCCATTGATCCTGTCATGGTTACTAATCTATACATCTGCTGAGCATGCTCACAGAAAAATGAATCTCAGGGCTGTATATGGTGACATATATGTACTTTGACAATAAAATTTACTTTGTCCTTTGAACTTTTAGGGAAGGATGTAACATTTGCCGTCCGCCCACCAGAGCAGATGGGGCACCAGTCGGACATCACAGCTAGCTTGCACCGCCTCTAATAGTGCAGCATTCACCATTATTCAGCTTCGTCCCCCTTCTCGTTCCAAGCTGAGATAATTATTCTCTGAGTCATAGTGGATGCAGTCTAACTGACTGGTTACATGATGTAAACTGATTGTAATGGATCAGGAATAACCTCCTGCTCCGGGAATATTCCCTGAGATCTTCTACCTAAGAGGACTAAATTTAATATCTCAGTAGAAAGTCAGCAAGCCATCTGTGTTGTGCAGTGATGATCTTCACTGACCATTGAATTCTACAAGTGGGACTCCAACCCAGCAATCCCGACTCAGTGGTGAGAAAACTACTGACAGAGACTAGCTGACACACTTGATGTGTCTGCTCCTGGGATGAAGGTGATTTATAACACAAACTAAGTTGCAATTTTTTTGCTTGTTAAGGGCTTGTTAAAGCAGCAATCAATACAGAAGCTTCAAATTTATTCATTGTTACTTTTGCGTTAATACTGTTGGGTTTGAAACATGGCATTAAGGCTGTGGCTGGAGTCTAGAATTTGTTTTAAGAAAGTTGGAGAGGAGGGGTGTAATTGCACAGGACAACAAATTTTTTGAAAGTGCTGATTCCTCAGATTTTTTTTCGTTTATGATATGCTGCTTGAAGCTGAACACAAGTATAATTTCAGGCTACTTCTATCACATGGGAATTTGAAGAAACAAGTACCTGAGGCTTCTCACTTCAGTGTCCAACACTAATCAGCCAGCATTGATGGATTCCAGTTGTCCTGATGCCATTTCTTCATGACTACAATGTCCTGATGGAAACCTTCACCATACTCATCACTGAGAGCACATAACATTTTCAACAACATCCTTGAATGCTTTCCATTCGATTTTCTCCATTGCCACTAGAAATTCTTCAAATTGATGACCTATTTGATCTGTGGACCAACAAAAATTCCTTCCTTAATCTTGGCATCAGTTATTCTGGGAAACATCTTCTCAAATATCGAAAACCTTCGCAGAAATTTACCACCTTTCTAAAACATGTCCTGCAATGTACCATTTGACTATCTAAGCATGCCCAGGCATGCCTGAACAAGATAGACTAATTTTCAGCTACATTGTGGGCAACATTTTAATTGACTTGAATTATGAATTGAAATTTCAGATATAGGCGATTTTAAAAAATGTTGCATGATAGAGAAATTTCATTGTGATTTTCATGATTAGCAGCCCAAAATCCATAAGATACATCCAAGAGTATTCAGGAAGAAAATCTTTGTTGTCCAGTGTTATTTGTGGGGCTGGTTAAGCTCCTGAAGCACTGAAGCCTGAAGATCTACGCTAGGTGAAGAAGTTCCAAACTCAGGGAATAGTAATCTCTCAGAAAGAGAATTCTCCTGCCATACCTAAAAGTGCCCTCAGCACCACATTGTGCGAAGATTCATGGTAAACTACCCTGGGATGCCAGACTGAATTCACTTGGAGTTTGGAGTTTGCCTTCAGAAACTAATCTCTTTGTTACAAACCAAGGTCAGCAAGAGAGTGGGTCTCTTGTCTGAGAACAATACCACATTTCCATAATCTTTGTACTATTTCTAACCTGCTTTCTCCTCCTTTATCTTTACCCCATGTGTGTTGTGGATACACAGGGTGACTAATGCATTAAATTGACTTTATTTCTGACATCCTTCACATACATGAGGAGTAAAAATCTGCAGTGCTGAGTTTTATCACCTTGTGATTTTAGAACCAAGAGAAAATCTGCAGATACCAAAATCTAAGCAACAACTACGCAAAATGCTGGAGGAACTCAGTAAGCCGGGCAGCCATCTATGGAAAAGAGTATAGTCGACATTTCAGGCCAAGACCCTTCCTCAGGCCTGAAACGTCAACTATACTTTTTTTCCATAGATGCTACCTGGCCTGCTGAGTTCCTCCAGCATTTTCTGTGTGTTGTGATTTCAGACAATGGTTGAGGTTGTAAAAGACCATAGATAAATATCTATTTTAATTTCTATCTTAATATTAAAAATTAGTTGCCTGGATTGTGTCACTGTTTATTCGGGGGGTGGGGGGGGGGGTTCAGCCCTCACAGAAATACCCTCGAGCCATGTGTTGGCAATTGCAATAGTGAGCAGTTAGAGCAATGACTGGCCTTTGCTCTGGGTCCTTTGATTGAACTTGTGCTTTGCTACCTCAATTAGAGTCAGAGGTGGCCCAGAAGAAAGCTTAAGGATTCATGCATAACAGGACAGTTTGTAAAGCTGCCTCCTTTCAGTCTTAGCTGCCCAGGCTCCATCCTGACCTCTGCTGTTGACCGTGTGGAAATTTGCATGCTTGTCCTTTGACTGATTGGGTTTCTCCCAGGTGCTCTGGGTTTTCTCCCACATCCCAAAGACGTGAGTTTTGGTGGGTTAATTAGTCTCTGTAAATTGCCGCTAGTATGTAGGTGTAATGTGGAATCTGGGGGTAGATGATGGGAATGTAGGCGGAATCAACTGGGATGAGTGTAGAATTGGTGTCAATGGGTGGTTAATGGCTGGTGTGGACTCAGTGGGCTGGAGGGCCTGTTTCTGTTCCATCTCTCTCTCCACTTCTGCCCCTGGTCTGAAAGATAGAGCTGATTGGCTGCAGGTTTGGGAGTTTGGTGGTCCTGAGGGTGGTGAGTAGCAGAGCAGTATCCAAATTGGGCAACAAACTACAACAGATGCAATCTCACTGGCTCTCCTCTTCTGCTTCGGATTACCTAGATAACCACAAGACGTAAATCAGGTTCCTGTTTATCGGCTACAACTCTGTGTTCAACACCATCATCCCTTCAATAGTAATTACCAAGCTTCAAAACCTATACTTCCTTTCTGCCACTGAATTTAACGCTTCTTTTTTGGAAGATCCCTGTCTGCGCCGATCAATAACAACAGCTTCTCCTTGCTGACAATCAACGTAGGCACACCTCAAGGATGCGTGCTTAGCCCACGGCTCTACTCTCTCTACACTCATGACTGTGGCCAGGCACAGCTCAAGCTCCATCTATAAATTCACCTCTGTTCACAGAACCTCAGGTGGTGACGAAGAGGCATACAGGAGTGAGGTAGATCAGCTGACTGAAACAATAACCTCGTACTAAAGGTCAGTAAGGTGAAGGAGATGAAGGAGATGAAGGATGGGAATTCAGAACACACCAGTCCTCATCAAGGTGCCAGCGGTGAAATGGATGAGTCGCTTCAAGTTTCTAGGAGTCTCAGACGGTCTATCCTGGATACAACACACTGATACAATCATGAAGAAAGCACATTAGTGCCTCTAATTTGTTAAGGGTTTGAGGAGGTTTGATATGTCAGTAAGGACTCTTGCGAATCTCTATTTTTCGACCATGGTTGCATTAGTCAAGTCAAGTCAAGTTTATTGTCTTTTTGACCATTAACTGCTGGTACAGTCCACAGTAAAAATGAAACAATGTTCCTCCAGGACCCTGGTGCTACATGAAACAACACAAAACTACACTAGACTATGTGAGACAGCACAAGGCTACACTAGACTATGTAAAACAACATAAAAACTGCACTAGACTACAGACCTGCACAGGACTGCATAAAGTGCACAAAACAGTGCAGGGCAGTACAATAATTAATAAACAAGACAATAAGCACAGTAGAGGGCAAATTACAATATAATAATAAATGGTGTAGATATCGGTCTAGACTCTGAGTATTGAGGAGTCTGATGGCCTGGGGGAAGAAACTGTTGCATAGCTTTGCATGGAGCCTCAAGGGCAAAGGATTGCAAGAGGCTGAAGGAGGCTGTAAACTCAGCCAGCTCCATCACAGGCACGACCCTCCCCATCGCTGAGAACATCTTCAAGAAGTGATGCTTCAAGAAAGCATCCAACGTTAAGGACCCTCACTATCCAGGACATGTCTTCCTCTCGTTACTACTTTTTGATCCACACTCACCATCTCAGGAACAGCTCCTTCCCTTCTTCAATCAGATTTATTAATGGTCCATGAACCCATGAACACTACCTCATTCTTCCTTTTACTTTACACAATTTTTTTTGTATAATTTATAGATTTGTATGTCTTTGTATTGTACTGCTGACACAAGGTAACAATCTTCATGTCTTAGATCAGCAATAGTCAGTCCAATTCTGATTCTAATTCTGGGCACATACAGATGAAGCAGACTGTAGCATTGTGAGTTCAGCCACTATGCTTTTTTTTCAGGTGGTCCTTTTATCAAACTACGTGGAGACGTTTCCTGCAGCAACACACTCAGTTTGGGAATATGATGAGGACTCATTATGTAAAACAGTTTCCTTTCCATTGAACTAACTGGGAGACAGGGTAAGATTGATTACTGGGCTCTTTGCCTATTAGAAACAAGTTGCAAAAAAGTTTTATTGGTGTGTTTATCTCGACAGGCACCAGGATTAGGACTGGTTGGCTGGAAGTATTCAGTCATATCATTTATTACTAGTGTCCACTGGAAGCAGTAGACTTTGTCATATCTGTATGTGTAACAGAGAGCGATAAAAACTGCTGGGACTCTCTTGCACATAAAGTTTGGTAATTTGATATTGAATAATTGTAAAAATTGGCCTCATGTAGCAAGAGTACCATACAGCACGGAAACAGGCTCTTTATCGCACTGCGTCTATGCCAAATTGGATGCACTCTCCTTTTTAGCACCTTGGTCTATAGCCTTCTATACTTTGCTGATTCAGAAGCTTCGGGCATTGTGAAGTAGAAGTCAAAGTTGAGTTTATTGTCATATGCACAAGTGCAATGAAGAATCTTCGCGCAGTATCATCGCAGGCACATGGCATCAGATAAGCAAAATTTACAAGAAAGGCACAAATTATTATTAGATTAGATTAGATTATGAGGACATGCAGTCCTCTTTTATTGTCATTCAGTAATGCATGCGTTAAGAAATGATACAATGTTCCTCCAGAATGATATCACAGAAACACAAGACAAACCGACTGAAAAACTGACATAAACCACATAATTATAACATATAGTTACAACAGTGCAAAGCAATACCATAATTTGATGAAGAACAGACCATGGGCACGGTAAAAAAAAAGTCTCAAAGTCTCTCAAAAGTCCCATCATCTCACGCAGACGGTAGAGGGAATAAAAAAAACCTCTTCGTGCCATGAGCTTCCAGCGCCGCAAACTTGCCGATGCAGCATTCTGGAAGCACCCGACCATAGCCGACTCTGAAAGTCCGTCCGAAAACCTGGAGCCTCCGACACTGAGCACTGAGCACCATCTCTGCCGAGCGCTTCGACCCCGGCCCCAGCAACAGGCGATATGCAAAGCCGAGGATTTGGGGCCTTCCCCTCCGGAGATTCTTGATCACACAGCAGCAGCGGCAGCGAAGCAGGCATTTCAGAAGTTTCTCCAGGTGTTCCTCTGTGCTTGTCACGTTCGTCTCCATCAAATCACGATTGTGCACAGCCCCTAGTTAACACATACGATATCATTTTGGAGTGGCCGTGCGCACTGCGTTGGGCCGCCATCTTCTCCTCCCACTATAAAATTATACATATTTTTACAAGAAAACAAAAAATATCCATTCCAGTGCAAAGTGATCAAAGTGGTCACAGTGTTGCAAAAGTAAAGTTTTGCATGATGGTTTGAGAACGGAATGTCTCTAGGTGAGTGAGAAACCATTGCCTTTAACTTTGAGCAGTATGATGACCACAAAATAGGGTCAGTGAGTGACACTACAACTATTACCCCTTGGCAAGGTGCAGGAATCCAGTGTGCCAGCCTGTTTCAAGACATGACCCATCTTAGTGTGAAAATCAGTATCCCACTATGTAAGTGCTTGTAGTCTGAGCCAGTTCATCCACTGACGGGAGAAAGAACAGGGTCCCCGCTCCCCACAAAGTCTGAATGTAACGGAGCTGCTGCCGCCCTCCAGACACAGGAGACGTCTCTGTCGTGTCTGTGATCTGCCTGCCGCCTGCTTTCTGTCACTGAATCTGGTAAGCTGTGTCAGTTCAGCCCAGGAAAACACCGGGAGATCCATGCCATCAGCATGGCAGCGGAGGTGAGTGGGTTAAAGAGTGACTGGGGGTCGTGTAGTGAATGTACTCCTCTGTTGCAATGGCCTGGACTTTAGTTTGGCTTCACCTGGCATCAGTTAGGGGAGATGGGTCAACCATCATCCACCCAAGGAGGAGGGCCGCTCTCTCATCCTTGCGTTGTAAGAGTAAAATACGGAAAAAATAATGAGCTAGTGGAATCAAGTGGCACCTATGGAAGGGATACACAGCCAACATTTCGGCTTGAGACCGTTCATCTATGTAGACTGAAAGATTAGAGGAGATAAGCAGTGTTAAGAGGCAGGGAGAAGAGGTGGAGCAAGAGCTATAGGTTAACCTCTTCAGCAGGCTGGATAATTGCATTTCTTACTTTAATGGCTAGAAGATCCATTTTGCTGAATTGGAAAGAGATTAACCCTCCTACTGTATTTCATTGGTTTTCACCAACTATGTTGTGTTTGAATTTGGAAAAAATTAGAAGTGTGGTTTATGACCCTTCCATTAAATTTGAAAAAACTTGGAGGCCATTCATTCAGCATTTTCATATGATGCAATTTGACCATTTCCAAACTTATTTTACTTCTCAGTACTGTTGGTTGAGAGGAATGGAGTCGTTGACAGTAGGGTCTTCTTCTCTTCCATTTTTATGTTGTTAGAATTGCCCAAGTCTTTTTAGTTTAGTTGACTAATTCTGTTTAGTTTAGTTTTTCTTTTGGGGTGGGGTTTGTTTTTTTTCTATTTTTTTTCTTTTTCATGATTTTTCTCCAGTTTTTTTTTGTTCTGTATTATTCATTGTTATCCTACAAGATTGGGAGTTTTGTCAAGTTATACTATTTGGTTTTATAATTACTCATTTAAAGTACAACAATGTATCTCCAACTATTTGTATTATTGCTATGTTATGTTTATATTTTATGAAACTATTAAAAAGATTGAAAAAGAAAGAAAGAAAGAGCTGTAGGTGGAAGAGAGTGAGGAGTGATTGATCAGCAGTCGGTTGGGAGGGCGCGGGGAGTGTGGAGTAAGTGACAGAGGCCGGGAGATGGTAGGCAGAGGCAAAAAGCTCTGTGGATAATGGAGACTGATAGGAGAGGAAGGGAGAGCATGGGCCCGAGGAAGGGAGATGAGAACAGAGGGAGGAGTCTGTGGATGATGGGCAGTTAGAGGAGATAGGGGGAGGGAAATGAATTGGGTGATGGGGGTTGCGGAAGTGGTTGGGAGGAAGAATGTGTGTGAAAGGAACAGGGCAGACCTGAAGGAGAGAGGAAGGCACCAAGGAGGAACAGGTTAACAAAACTGGAGAATTCAGTGTCCTTGCTGCCGGATTGCGGACCTCCCCAGAGAAATATGGGACAAGAGAGATTCTACAAATGCTGGAAACCTTAAGGAACGCACTCAAAATAGTGGGAACTCAGCAAGTCAGGCAGCATCTATGGAGAGGAATGAACAGTCAATGCTTGGGGTTGAGACCCTTCATCAGGACTGCTGTGTACTGTTCCTCTCTTCTGCATTTGGCCTGACCCCAGAAATGGAGGAGGCTGAGGGCAGACAGGTCAGATTGGTGTGGGAATGGGGAGGCTATTTAAAATGGGAGCTCCAGAAAGCCATGACGGATGGAATGCAGGTCCTTGACAAAATGGATGCCCGTTCTGTACTGATGTAGAGGAGGCCACATTGAAAGGACTCACTGGATGCAGAGGACAAGGTGGGAGGAGGTGCACGTGAAACTTTGGAAGGACTGTTTGGGTCCCTGGGTGGATGTGAGGAAGAGTAGGGGCAGCTGTGAATGCAGCCCTCCTGCTCTTCTCGGGGGCACAGGCCCACCTCCACCAACCTCTGAACTTGCCGCTGCATTCTGGCCGGCATGTTAAAAGAAAGATGTGACGACACTGGAGAGGATGCAGAGGGGAAGTACAATTGTCTAGCAGGTGGGAGGGAAGACATGGGATGTGGACTCTGGAATAGAAAATGCTGAGGGAAGACAATCAATATATATAAATTATGGAGACATTGAGAGAATAAACAAGATTCACTTAGCATTAACAGAGTATCAAAAAAAGTAGAGGGCGAGGATATACTAAACCGAGATGCTGAAACAATATTCAGCCAGGGGGTTGTAGGGGTGTGGAACTCACCACCTGTAAGGTGGGAGGGGCGGAAATCAGTGTCACTTTCGAAGAGCCCTGTGCTGTTTAAATGTGACCTGTGGGGATCACACCAGCAGATGGGGCTGGTTGGCTGGCTCTGACTCAAAAGTCACCGGCGCTTTTGAAAAATGTGTGTGTATGAGGGAGACAGAGGGAGAGAGAGAGAAAGAAAGAGAGAGATGTGAGAGATCTGTGTATAGGTCTGTTTCTATGATTACGTCTGCCTGTGTGTGTGAGTGTGTGTGTGTGTGTGTGTGTGTGTGTGTGTGTGTGTGTGTGTGTGTGTGTGTATGTGTGTGTGCGAGTGTGTGTGTGTGTGTGTATGTGTGTGTGCGCGTGTGTGTGTGTGTATACGTGTTCACGTACTATTTTTCTATCTCAGTGCACGTGCCTGTCTGTGTGTGCATATGATTTGTGTGAGAATGTGCTTATTTCAGTGTGACTGTTCATGTACCAGTGCGTAACCGGGTGTGCGAGAGTATATGTGGGTTCGTCCACAAGAATGTGTTGATATCTGAGTGCGTGTCTGTGTACAAGTGTGTGATTTCCCGTAGTGCTGCTCTGGGAGCTGACTACATGGAAATCAGTGTGATCTGTGGGTGGTCAGTGTGGTCTGTGGGTGGTCAGTGTGGTCTGTGATGGTCAGTGTGGTCTGTGGGTGGTCAGTATGGTCTGTGGGTGGTCAGTGTGGTCTGTGATGGTCAGTGTGGTCTGTGGGTGGTCAGTGTGGTCTCTGATGGTCAGTGTGCTCTGTGGGTTCTCAGTGTGGTCTGTGGGTGGTCAGTGTGGTCTGTGATGGTCAGTATGGTCTGTGGGTGGTCAGTGTGGTCTGTGATGGTCAGTGTGCTCTGTGGGTGGTCAGTGAGGTCTGTGATGGTCAGTGTGGTCTGTGGGTGGTCAGTGTGGTCTGTGGTGGTCAGTGTGGTCTGTGGGTGGTCAGTGTGGTCTGTGATGGTCAGTGTGGTCTGTGGGTGGTCAGTGTGGTCTGTGATAGTCAGTGTGGTCTGTGATGGTCAGTGTGGTCTGTGGGTGGTCAGTGTGGTCTGTGATGGTCAGTGTGGTCTGTGGGTGGTCAGTGTGGTCTGTGATGGTCAGTGTGATCTGTGATGGTCAGTGTGGTCTGTGACTGGTCACCGTGGTCTGTGATGGTCAGTGTGGTCTGTGATGATCAGTCTGGTCTGTGTGTGGTCAGTGTGGTCTGTGGGTGGTCAGTGTGGTCTGTGATGGTCAGTGTGGTCTGTGGGTGGTCAGTGTGGTCTGTGTGTGGTCAGTGTGGTCTGTGATGGTCAGTGTGCTCTGTGGGTGGTCAGTGTGGTCTGTGTGTGGTCAGTGTGGTCAGTGTGGTCTGTGGGTGGTCAATGTGGTCTGTCATGTTCAGTGTGGTCTGTGATGGTCACTGTGGTCTGTGGGTGGTCATTGTGGTCTGTGATGGTCAGTGTGGTCTGTGGGTGGTCAGTGTGGTCTGTGATGGTCAGTGTGGTCTGTGGTTGTTCAGTGTGGTCTGTGGGTTGTCAGTATGTTTTGTGATGGTCAGTGCGGTCTGTGGGTGGTCAGTGTGGTCTGTGGGTTGTCAGTGTGATTTGTGATTGTCAGTGTGGTCTGTGGATGGTCAGTGTGGTCTGTGATGGTCAGTGTGAACTGTGAGTGGTCAGTGTGGTCTGTGATAGTCAGCATGGTCTGTGGGTGGTCAGTGTGCTCTGTGATGGTCAGTGTGGTCTGTGGGTGGTCAGTGTGGTCTGTGATGGTCAGTGTGGTCTGTGGGTGGTCAGTGTGGTCTGTGATGGTTAGTGTGGTCTGTGATGGTCAGTGTGATCTGTGATGGTCAGTGTGGTCTGTGACTGGTCACTGTCGTCTGTGATGGTCAGTGTGGTCTGTGGGTGGTCAGTGTGGTCTGTGATGGTCAGTGTGGTCTGTGGGTGGTCAGTGTGGTCTGTGTGTGGTCAGTGTGGTCTGTGATGGTCAGTGTGCTCTGTGAGTGGTCAGTGTGGTAGTGATGGTCAGTGTGGTCTGTGGGTTGTCAGTGTGGTCTGTGATGGTCAGTGTGGTCTGTGGGTGGTCAGTGTGGTCTGTGATGGTCAGTGTGGTCTGTGGGTGGTCAGTGTGGTCTGTGATGGTCAGTGTGGTCTGTGGGTGGTCAGTGTGGTCTGTGATGGTCAGTGTGGTCTGTGGGTGGTCAGTGTGGTCTGTGATGGTCAGTGTGGTCTGTGATGGTCAGTGTGATCTGTGATGGTCAGTGTGGTCTGTGACTGGTCACTGTGGCCTGTGATGGTCAGTGTGGTCTGTGATGATCAGTCTGGTCTGTGTGTGGTCAGTGTGGTCTGTGGGTGGTCAGTGTGGTCTGTGATGGTCAGTGTGGTCTGTGGGTGGTCAGTGTGGTCTGTGTGTGGTCAGTGTGGTCTGTGATGGTCAGTGTGCTCTGTGGGTGGTCAGTGTGGTCTGTGTGTGGTAAGTGTGGTCAGTGTGGTCTGTGAGTGGTCAGTGTGGTAGTGATGGTCAGTGTGGTCTGTGGGTTGTCAGTGTGGTCTGTGATGGTCAGTGTGGTCTGTGGGTGGTCAGTGTGGTCTGTGATGGTCAGTGTGGTCTGTGGGTGGTCAGTGTGGTCTGTAGATGGTCAGTGTGGTCAGCAATGGTCAGTGTGGTCTGTGATGGTCAGTGTGGTCTGTGGGTGGTCAGTGTGGTCTGTGTGGTCTGTGGGTGGTCACTGTTGTCTGTGATGGTCAGTGTGGTCTGTGATGATCAGTGTGGTCTGTGGGTGTTCAGAGTGGTCTGTGATGGTCAGCGTGGTCTGTTAGTGATCACTGTGGTCTGTGATGGTCAGTGTGGTCTGTGGGTGGTCAGTGTGGTCTGTGTGTGGTCATTGTGGTCTGTGATGGTCAGTGTGGTCTGTGGGTGGTCAGTGTGGTCTGTGTGTGGTCAGTGTGGTAGTGATGGTCAGTGTGGTCTGTGGGTTGTCAGTGTGGTCTGTGATCGTCAGTGTGGTCTGTGGGTGCTCAGTGTGGTCTGTGATGGTCAGTGTGGTTTGTGGGTGGTCAGTGTGGTCTGTAGATGGTCAGTGTGGTCAGCAATGGTCAGTGTGGTCTGTGATGGTCAGTGTGGTCTGTGGGTGGTCAGTGTGGTCTGGGATGGTCAGTGTGCTCTGTGGGTGGTCAGTGTGGTCTGTGGGTTGTCAGTGTGATTTGTGATGGTCAGTGTGGTCTGTGTGTGGTCAGTGTGGTCTGTGATGGTCAGTGTGGTATGTGGGTGGTCAGTGTGGTCTGTGGGTGGTCAATGTGGTCTGTCATGTTCAGTGTGGTCTGTGATGGTCACTGTGGTCTGTGGGTGGTCATTGTGGTCTGTGATGGTCAGTGTGGTCTGTGGGTGGTCAGTGTGGTCTGTGATGGTCAGTGTGGTCTGTGGTTGTTCAGTGTGGTCTGTGGGTTGTCAGTATGTTTTGTGATGGTCAGTGTGGTCTGTGGGTGGTCAGTGTGGTCTGTGATGGTCAGTGTGGTCTGTGGGTGGTTAGTGTGGTCTGTGATGGTCAGTGTGGTCTGTGGGTGGTCAGTGTGGTCTGTGATGGTCAGTGTGGTCTGTGGGTGGTCAGTGTGGTCTGTGATGGTCAGTGTGGTCTGTGATGGTCAGTGTGATCTGTGATGGTCAGTGTGGTCTGTGACTGGTCACTGTGGTCTGTGATGGTCAGTGTGGTCTGTGATGATCAGTCTGGTCTGTGTGTGGTCAGTGTGGTCTGTGGGTGGTCAGTGTGGTCTGTGATGGTCAGTGTGGTCTGTGGGTGGTCAGTGTGGTCTGTGTGTGGTCAGTGTGGTCTGTGATGGTCAGTGTGCTCTGTGGGTGGTCAGTGTGGTCTGTGTGTGGTAAGTGTGGTCAGTGTGGTCTGTGAGTGGTCAGTGTGGTAGTGATGGTCAGTGTGGTCTGTGGGTTGTCAGTGTGGTCTGTGATGGTCAGTGTGGTCTGTGGGTGGTCAGTGTGGTCTGTGATGGTCAGTGTGGTCTGTGGGTGGTCAGTGTGGTCTGTAGATGGTCAGTGTGGTCAGCAATGGTCAGTGTGGTCTGTGATGGTCAGTGTGGTCTGTGGGTGGTCAGTGTGGTCTGTGTGGTCTGTGGGTG
Organism: Mobula birostris; assembly: GCF_030028105.1. Classification (NCBI taxonomy): domain Eukaryota; kingdom Metazoa; phylum Chordata; class Chondrichthyes; order Myliobatiformes; family Myliobatidae; genus Mobula; species Mobula birostris. The sequence goes on from NC_092401.1 coordinate 11,338,034, forward strand.
GTCACTGTTGTCTGTGATGGTCAGTGTGGTCTGTGATGATCAGTGTGGTCTGTGGGTGTTCAGAGTGGTCTGTGATGGTCAGCGTGGTCTGTTAGTGATCACTGTGGTCTGTGATGGTCAGTGTGGTCTGTGGGTGGTCAGTGTGGTCTGTGCGTGGTCATTGTGGTCTGTGATGGTCAGTGTGGTCTGTGGGTGGTCAGTGTGGTCTGTGTGTGGTCAGTGTGGTGTGTGATGGTCAGTGTGGTCTGTGAGTGGTCAGTGTGGTAGTGATGGTCAGTGTGGTCTGTGGGTTGTCAGTGTGGTCTGTGATCGTCAGTGTGGTCTGTGGGTGCTCAGTGTGGTCTGTGATGGTCAGTGTGGTTTGTGGGTGGTCAGTGTGGTCTGTAGATGGTCAGTGTGGTCAGCAATGGTCAGTGTGGTCTGTGATGGTCAGTGTGGTCTGTGGGTGGTCAGTGTGGTCTGTGGGTGGTCAATGTGGTCTGTCATGTTCAGTGTGGTCTGTGATGGTCACTGTGGTCTGTGGGTGGTCATTGTGGTCTGTGATGGTCAGTGTGGTCTGTGGGTGGTCAGTGTGGTCTGTGATGGTCAGTGTGGTCTGTGGTTGTTCAGTGTGGTCTGTGGGTTGTCAGTATGTTTTGTGATGGTCAGTGTGGTCTGTGGGTGGTCAGTGTGGTCTGTGGGTTGTCAGTGTGATTTGTGATTGTCAGTGTGGTCTGTGGATGGTCAGTGTTGTCTGTGGGTGGTCAGTGTGGTCTGTGATGGTCAGTGTGGTCTGTGGGTGGTCACTGTGGTCTGTGATGGTCAGTGTGGTCTGTGATGGTCAGTGTGGTCTGTGGGTGGTCAGTGTGCACAGTTATGGTCACTGTGGTCTGTGATGGTCAGTGTGGTATGTGGGTGGTCAGTGTGGTCTGTGATGGTCAGTGTTGTCTGTGGGTGGTCAGTGTGGTCTGTGATGGTCAGTGTGGTCTGTGATGGTCAGCGTGGTCTGTGAGTGGTCAGTGTGATCTGTGATGGTCAGTGTGGTCTGTGGGTTGTCAGTGTGGTCTGTGGGTGGTCAGTGTGGTCTGTGATGGTCAGTGTGGTCGGTGACTGGTCACAGTGGTCTGTGATGGTCAGTGTGGTCTGTGACTGGTCACTGTGGTCTGTGATGGTCAGTGTGGTCTGTGGGTGGTCAGTGTGGTCTGTGATGGTCAGTGTGGTCTGTGGGTGGTCAGTGTGGTCTGTGATGGTCAGTGTGAACTGTGAGTGGTCAGTGTGGTCTGTGATAGTCAGTATGGTCTGTGGGTGGTCAGTGTGCTCTGTGATGGTCAGTGTGGTCTGTGGGTGGTCAGTGTGGTCTGTGGGTGGTCAGTGTGGTCTGTGATGGTCAGTGTGGTCTGTGGGTGGTCAGTGTGGTCTGTGATGGTCAGTGTGGTCTGTGGGTGGTCAGTGTGGTCTGTGATGGTCAGTGTGATCTGTGATGGTCAGTGTGGTCTGTGACTGGTCACCGTGGTCTGTGATGGTCAGTGTGGTCTGTGATGATCAGTCTGGTCTGTGTGTGGTCAGTGTGGTCTGTGGGTGGTCAGTGTGGTCTGTGATGGTCAGTGTGGTCTGTGGGTGGTCAGTGTGGTCTGTGGGTGGTCAGTGTGGTCTGTGTGTGGTCAGTGTGGTCTGTGATGGTCAGTGTGCTCTGTGGGTGGTCAGTGTGGTCTGTGTGTGGTCAGTGTGGTCAGTGTGGTCTGTGGGTGGTCAATGTGGTCTGTCATGTTCAGTGTGGTCTGTGATGGTCACTGTGGTCTGTGGGTGGTCATTGTGGTCTGTGATGGTCAGTGTGGTCTGTGGGTGGTCAGTGTGGTCTGTGATGGTCAGTGTGGTCTGTGGTTGTTCAGTGTGGTCTGTGGGTTGTCAGTATGTTTTGTGATGGTCAGTGCGGTCTGTGGGTGGTCAGTGTGGTCTGTGGGTTGTCAGTGTGATTTGTGATTGTCAGTGTGGTCTGTGGATGGTCAGTGTGGTCTGTGATGGTCAGTGTGAACTGTGAGTGGTCAGTGTGGTCTGTGATAGTCAGCATGGTCTGTGGGTGGTCAGTGTGCTCTGTGATGGTCAGTGTGGTCTGTGGGTGGTCAGTGTGGTCTGTGATGGTCAGTGTGGTCTGTGGGTGGTCAGTGTGGTCTGTGATGGTTAGTGTGGTCTGTGATGGTCAGTGTGATCTGTGATGGTCAGTGTGGTCTGTGACTGGTCACTGTCGTCTGTGATGGTCAGTGTGGTCTGTGGGTGGTCAGTGTGGTCTGTGATGGTCAGTGTGGTCTGTGGGTGGTCAGTGTGGTCTGTGTGTGGTCAGTGTGGTCTGTGATGGTCAGTGTGCTCTGTGAGTGGTCAGTGTGGTAGTGATGGTCAGTGTGGTCTGTGGGTTGTCAGTGTGGCCTGTGATGGTCAGTGTGGTCTGTGGGTGGTCAGTGTGGTCTGTGATGGTCAGTGTGGTCTGTGGGTGGTCAGTGTGGTCTGTGATGGTCAGTGTGGTCTGTGGGTGGTCAGTGTGGTCTGTGATGGTCAGTGTGGTCTGTGGGTGGTCAGTGTGGTCTGTGATGGTCAGTGTGGTCTGTGATGGTCAGTGTGATCTGTGATGGTCAGTGTGGTCTGTGACTGGTCACTGTGGTCTGTGATGGTCAGTGTGGTCTGTGATGATCAGTCTGGTCTGTGTGTGGTCAGTGTGGTCTGTGGGTGGTCAGTGTGGTCTGTGATGGTCAGTGTGGTCTGTGGGTGGTCAGTGTGGTCTGTGTGTGGTCAGTGTGGTCTGTGATGGTCAGTGTGCTCTGTGGGTGGTCAGTGTGGTCTGTGTGTGGTAAGTGTGGTCAGTGTGGTCTGTGAGTGGTCAGTGTGGTAGTGATGGTCAGTGTGGTCTGTGGGTTGTCAGTGTGGTCTGTGATGGTCAGTGTGGTCTGTGGGTGGTCAGTGTGGTCTGTGATGGTCAGTGTGGTCTGTGGGTGGTCAGTGTGGTCTGTAGATGGTCAGTGTGGTCAGCAATGGTCAGTGTGGTCTGTGATGGTCAGTGTGGTCTGTGGGTGGTCAGTGTGGTCTGTGTGGTCTGTGGGTGGTCACTGTTGTCTGTGATGGTCAGTGTGGTCTGTGATGATCAGTGTGGTCTGTGGGTGTTCAGAGTGGTCTGTGATGGTCAGCGTGGTCTGTTAGTGATCACTGTGGTCTGTGATGGTCAGTGTGGTCTGTGGGTGGTCAGTGTGGTCTGTGTGTGGTCATTGTGGTCTGTGATGGTCAGTGTGGTCTGTGGGTGGTCAGTGTGGTCTGTGTGTGGTCAGTTTGGTGTGTGATGGTCAGTGTGGTCTGTGAGTGGTCAGTGTGGTAGTGATGGTCAGTGTGGTCTGTGGGTTGTCAGTGTGGTCTGTGATCGTCAGTGTGGTCTGTGGGTGCTCAGTGTGGTCTGTGATGGTCAGTGTGGTTTGTGGGTGGTCAGTGTGGTCTGTAGATGGTCAGTGTGGTCAGCAATGGTCAGTGTGGTCTGTGATGGTCAGTGTGGTCTGTGGGTGGTCAGTGTGGTCTGGGATGGTCAGTGTGCTCTGTGGGTGGTCAGTGTGGTCTGTGGGTTGTCAGTGTGATTTGTGATGGTCAGTGTGGTCTGTGAGTGGTCAGTGTGGTCTGTGATGGTCAGTGTGGTATGTGGGTGGTCAGTGTGGTCTGTGGGTGGTCAATGTGGTCTGTCATGTTCAGTGTGGTCTGTGATGGTCACTGTGGTCTGTGGGTGGTCATTGTGGTCTGTGATGGTCAGTGTGGTCTGTGGGTGGTCAGTGTGGTCTGTGATGGTCAGTGTGGTCTGTGGTTGTTCAGTGTGGTCTGTGGGTTGTCAGTATGTTTTGTGATGGTCAGTGTGGTCTGTGGGTGGTCAGTGTGGTCTGTGATGGTCAGTGTGGTCTGTGGGTGGTCAGTGTGGTCTGTGATGGTCAGTGTGGTCTGTGGGTGGTCAGTGTGGTCTGTGATGGTCAGTGTGGTCTGTGGGTGGTCAGTGTGGTCTGTGATGGTCAGTGTGGTCTGTGATGGTCAGTGTGATCTGTGATGGTCAGTGTGGTCTGTGACTGGTCACTGTGGTCTGTGATGGTCAGTGTGGTCTGTGATGATCAGTCTGGTCTGTGTGTGGTCAGTGTGGTCTGTGGGTGGTCAGTGTGGCCTGTGATGGTCAGTGTGGTCTGTGGGTGGTCAGTGTGGTCTGTGTGTGGTCAGTGTGGTCTGTGATGGTCAGTGTGCTCTGTGGGTGGTCAGTGTGGTCTGTGTGTGGTAAGTGTGGTCAGTGTGGTCTGTGAGTGGTCAGTGTGGTAGTGATGGTCAGTGTGGTCTGTGGGTTGTCAGTGTGGTCTGTGATGGTCAGTGTGGTCTGTGGGTGGTCAGTGTGGTCTGTGATGGTCAGTGTGGTCTGTGGGTGGTCAGTGTGGTCTGTAGATGGTCAGTGTGGTCAGCAATGGTCAGTGTGGTCTGTGATGGTCAGTGTGGTCTGTGGGTGGTCAGTGTGGTCTGTGTGGTCTGTGGGTGGTCACTGTTGTCTGTGATGGTCAGTGTGGTCTGTGATGATCAGTGTGGTCTGTGGGTGTTCAGAGTGGTCTGTGATGGTCAGCGTGGTCTGTTAGTGATCACTGTGGTCTGTGATGGTCAGTGTGGTCTGTGGGTGGTCAGTGTGGTCTGTGTGTGGTCATTGTGGTCTGTGATGGTCAGTGTGGTCTGTGGGTGGTCAGTGTGGTCTGTGTGTGGTCAGTGTGGTGTGTGATGGTCAGTGTGGTCTGTGAGTGGTCAGTGTGGTAGTGATGGTCAGTGTGGTCTGTGGGTTGTCAGTGTGGTCTGTGATCGTCAGTGTGGTCTGTGGGTGCTCAGTGTGGTCTGTGATGGTCAGTGTGGTTTGTGGGTGGTCAGTGTGGTCTGTAGATGGTCAGTGTGGTCAGCAATGGTCAGTGTGGTCTGTGATGGTCAGTGTGGTCTGTGGGTGGTCAGTGTGGTCTGTGGGTGGTCAATGTGGTCTGTCATGTTCAGTGTGGTCTGTGATGGTCACTGTGGTCTGTGGGTGGTCATTGTGGTCTGTGATGGTCAGTGTGGTCTGTGGGTGGTCAGTGTGGTCTGTGATGGTCAGTGTGGTCTGTGGTTGTTCAGTGTGGTCTGTGGGTTGTCAGTATGTTTTGTGATGGTCAGTGTGGTCTGTGGGTGGTCAGTGTGGTCTGTGGGTTGTCAGTGTGATTTGTGATTGTCAGTGTGGTCTGTGGATGGTCAGTGTTGTCTGTGGGTGGTCAGTGTGGTCTGTGATGGTCAGTGTGGTCTGTGGGTGGTCACTGTGGTCTGTGATGGTCAGTGTGGTCTGTGATGGTCAGTGTGGTCTGTGGGTGGTCAGTGTGCACAGTTATGTTCACTGTGGTCTGTGATGGTCAGTGTGGTATGTGGGTGGTCAGTGTGGTCTGTGGGTGGTCACTGTGGTTTGTGATGGTCAGAGTGGTCTGTGATGATCAGTGTGGTCTGTGGGTGGTCAGAGTGGTCTGTGATGGTCAGTGTGGTATTTGGGTGATCACTGTGGTCTGTGATGGTCAGTGTGGTCTGTGGCTGTCAGTGTGGCCTGCGTGTGGTCAGTGTGGTATGTGGGTGGTCAGTGTGGTCTGTGGGTTGTCAGTGAGGTCTGTGGGTGGTCATTGTGGTCTGTGATGGTCAGTGTGGTCTGTGATTGTCAGTGTGGTCTGTGGGTGGTCACTGTGGTCTGTGATGGTCAGTGTGGTCTGTGATGATCAGTGTGGTCTGTGGGTGGTCAGAGTGGTCTGTGATAGTCAGTGTGGTTTGTGGTGATCACTGTGGTCTGTGATGGTCAGTGTGGTCTGTGGGTGGTCAGTGTGGCCTGTGTGTCGTTAGTGTGGTCTGTGATGGTCAGTGTGGTCTGTGAGTGGTCAGTATGGTCTGTGATGGTCAGGTGGTCTGTGGGTTGTCAGTGTGGTCTGGGTGTGGTCAGTGTGGTCTGTGATGGTCAGTGTGATCTTTGAGTGGTCAGTGTGGTCTGTGTGTGGTCAGTGTGGTCTGTGTTGGTCAGTGTGGTCTGTGAGTGGTCAGTGTGGTAGTGATGGTCAGTGTGGTCTGTGGGTTGTCAGTGTGGTCTGTGATGGTCAGTGTGGTCTGTGAGTGGTCAGTGTGGTAGTGATGGTCAGTGTGGTCTGTGAGTTGTCAGTGTGTTTTGTGATGGTCAGTGTGGTCTGTGGGTGGTCAGTGTGGTCTGTGGGTTGTCAGTGTGATTTGTGATTGTCAGTGTGGTCTGTGGATGGTCAGTGTTGTCTGTGGGTGGTCAGTGTTGTCTGTGATGGGCAGTGTGGTCTGTGGGTGGTCACTGTGGTCTGTGATGGTCAGTGTGGTCTGTGATGGTCAGTGTGGTCTGTGATGATCAGTGTGGTCTGTGGGTGGTCAGAGTGGTCTGTGATGGTCAGTGTGGTCTGTGGTTGTCAGTGTGGCCTGCGTGTGTTCAGTGTGGTCTGTGGGTGGTCAGTGTGGTCTGTGGGTTGTCAGTGAGGTCTGTGGGTGGTCATTGTGGTCTGTGATGGTCAGTGTGGTCTGTGATGGTCAGTGTGGTCTGTGGGTGGTCACTGTGGTCTGTGATGGTCAGTGTGGTCTGTGATGATCAGTGTGGTCTGTGATAGTCAGTGTGGTTTGTGGTGATTACTGTGGTCTGTGATGGTCACTGTGGTCTGTGGGTGGTCAGTGTAGCCTGTGTGTCGTTAGTGTGGTCTGTGATGGTCAGTGTGGTCTGTGAGTGGTCAGTGTGGTCTGTGATGGTCAGTGTGGTCTGTGGGTTGTCAGTGTGGTCTGTGTGTGGTCAGTGTGGTCTGTGATGGTCAGTGTGATCTGTGAGTGGTCAGTGTGGTCTGTGTGTGGTCAGTGTGGTCTGTGATGTTCAGTGTGGTCTGTGAGTGGTCAGTGTGTTAGTGATGGTCAGTGTGGTCTGTGGGTTGTCAGTGTGGTCTGTGATGGTCAGTGTGGTCTGTGAGTGGTCAGTGTGGTAGTGATGGTCAGTGTGGTCTGTGGGTTGTCAGTGTGGTCTGTGATGGTCAGTGTGGTCTGTGGGTGCTCAGTGTGGTCTGTGATGGTCAGTGTGGTCTGTGGGAGGTCAGTGTGTCTGTAGATGGTCAGTGTGGTCTGTGTGTGGTCAGTGTGGTCTGTGATGGTCAGTGTGGTCTGTGGGTGGTCAGTGTGGTCTGTGGGTGGTCAATGTGGTCTGTCATGGTCAGTGTGGTCTGTGATGGTCACTGTGGTCTGTGGGTGGTCAATGTGGTCTGTGATGGTCAGTGTGGTCTGTGGGTGGTCACTGTGGTCTGTGATGGTCAGTGTGGTCTGTGTTGTTCAGTGTGGTCTGTGGGTGGTCAGTGTGGTCAGTGATGTTCACTGTGGTCTGTGATAGTCAGTGTGGTCTGTGGGTGGTCACTGTGCTCTGTGATGCTCAGTGTGGTCTGTGATGTTCTGTGTGGTCTGTGGGTGGTCATGTCGTCAGTGATGTTCACTGTGTTCTGTGATGGCCAGTGTGGTTTGTGGGTGGTCAGTGTGGTCTGTGATGGTCAGTGTGGTCTGTGGGTGGTCACTGTGGTCTGTGATGGTCAGTGTGGTCTGTGATGATCAGTGTGGTCTGTGGGTGGTCACTGTGGTCTGTGATGGTCAGTGTGGTCTGCGATGTTCAGTGTGGTCTGTGGGTGGTCAGTGTGGTCAGTGATGGTCACTGTGGTATGTGATGGTCAGTGTGGTTTGTGGGTGGTCAGTGTGGTCTGTGATGGTCTGTGTGGTCTGTGGGTGGTCACTGTTGTCTGTGATGGTCAGTGCGGTCTGTGATGATCAGTGTGGTCTGTGGGTGGTCAGAGTGGTCTGTGATGGTCAGTGTGGTCTGTGGGTGATCACTGTGGTCTGTGATGGTCAGTGTGGTCTGTGAGTGGTCAGTGTGGTAGTGATGGTCAGTATGGTCTGTGGGTTGTCAGTGTGGTCTGTGATGGTCAGTGTGATCTGTGGGTCCTCAGTGTGGTCTGTGATGGTCAGTGTGGTCTGTGGGTGGTCAGTGTGGTCTGTAGATGGTCAGTGTGGTCAGCAATGGTCAGTGTGGTCTGTGATGGTCAGTGTGGTCTGTGGGTGGTCAGTGTGGTCTGTGGGTTGTCAGTGTGGTCTGCGATGTTCAGTGTGGTCTGTGGGTGGTCACTGTGGTCTGTGATGGCCAGTGTGGTTTGTGGGTGGTCAGTGTGGTCTGTGATGGTCAGTGTGGTCTGTGGGTGGTCACTGTGGTCTGTGATGGTCAGTGTGGTCTGTGATGATCAGTGTGGTCTGTGGGTGGTCACTGTGGTCTGTGATGGTCAGTGTGGTCTGCGATGTTCAGTGTGGTCTGTGGGTGGTCAGTGTGGTCAGTGATGGTCACTGTGGTATGTGATGGTCAGTGTGGTTTGTGGGTGGTCAGTGTGGTCTGTGATGGTCTGTGTGGTCTGTGGGTGGTCACTGTTGTCTGTGATGGTCAGTGCGGTCTGTGATGATCAGTGTGGTCTGTGGGTGGTCAGAGTGGTCTGTGATGGTCAGTGTGGTCTGTGGGTGATCACTGTGGTCTGTGATGGTCAGTGTGGTCTGTGAGTGGTCAGTGTGGTAGTGATGGTCAGTATGGTCTGTGGGTTGTCAGTGTGGTCTGTGATGGTCAGTGTGATCTGTGGGTCCTCAGTGTGGTCTGTGATGGTCAGTGTGGTCTGTGGGTGGTCAGTGTGGTCTGTAGATGGTCAGTGTGGTCAGCAATGGTCAGTGTGGTCTGTGATGGTCAGTGTGGTCTGTGGGTGGTCAGTGTGGTCTGTGGGTTGTCAGTGTGGTCTGCGATGTTCAGTGTGGTCTGTGGGTGGTCACTGTGGTCTGTGATGGTCAGTGTGGTCTGCGATGTTCAGTGTGGTCTGTGGGTAGTCAGTGATGGTCACTGTGGTATGTGATGGTCAGTGTGGTTTGTGGGTGGTCAGTGTGGTCTGTGATGGTCAGTGTGGTCTGTGAGTGGTCAGTGTGGTAGTGATGGTCAGTGTGGTCTGTGGGTTGTCAGTGTGGTCTGTGATGGTCAGTGTGGTCTGTGGGTGCTCAGTGTGTTCTGTGATGGTCAGTGTTGTCTGTAGGTGGTCAGTGTGTCTGTAGATGGTCAGTGTAGTCAGCAATGGTCAGTGTGGTTTGTGATGGTCAGTGTGGTCTGTGGGTGGTCAGTGTGGTCTGTGGGTTGTCAGTGTGATTTGTGATGGTCAGTGTGGTCTGTGTGTGGTCAGTGTGGTCTGTGGGTGGTCAATGTGGTCTGTCATGGTCAGTATGGTCTGTGATGGTCACTGTGGTCTGTGGGTGGTCAATGTGGTCTGTGATGGTCAGTGTGGTCTGTGGGTGGTCAGTGTGGTCTGTGATGGTCAGTGTGGTCTGTGGTTGTTCAGTGTGGTCTGTGGGTGGTCACTGTCTCTGTGATGGTCAGTGTGGTCTGTGGGTGGTCAGTGTGGTCTGTGATGGTCAGTGTGGTCTGTGGGTGGTCACTGTGGTCTGTGATGGTCAGTGTGGTCTGTGGTGGTCAGTGTGGTCTCTGATGGTCAGTGTGGTCTGTGGGTGGTCAGTGTGGTCTTTGGGTGGTCACTTTTGTCTGTGATGGTCTGTGTGGTCTGTTGTGGTCAGTGTGGTCTGTGGGTGGTCAGTGTGGTCTCTGATGGTTAGTGTGGTCTGTGGGTGGTCAGTGTGGTCTGTAGATGGTCAGTGTGTTCAGCAATGGTCAGTGTGGTCTGAGATGGTCAGTGTGGTCTGTGGTGGTCAGTGTGGTCTGTGGGTGGTCAGTGTGGTCTGTGGGTGGTCACTGTGGTCTGTGGGTGGTCTGTGTGGTCTATTGGTTATCAGTGTGGTCTGTGATGGTCAGTGTGGTCTGTGGGTGGTCAGTGTTGTCTGTGGGTGGTCTCTTTTGTCTGTGATGGTCTGTGTGGTCTGTTGTGGTCAGTGTGGTCTGTGGGTGGTCAGTGTGGTCTGTGATGGTCAGTGTGGTCTGTGGGTGGTCACTGTGGTCTGTGATGGTCAGTGTGGTCTGTGATAGTCAGTGTGGTCTGTGGGTGGTCACTGTGCTCTGTGATGGTCAGTGTGGTCTGTGGGTGGTCAGTGATGGTCACTGTGGTATGTGATGGTCAGTGTGGTTTGTGTGTGGTCAGTGTGGTCTGTGATGGTCTGTGTGGTCTGTGGGTAGTCACTGTTGTCTGTGATGGTCAGTGTGGTCTGTGATGATCAGTGTGGTCTGTGGGTGGTCAGAGTGGTCTGTGATGGGCAGTGTGGTCTGTTAGTGATCACTGTGGTCTGTGATGGTCTGTGTGGTCTGTTGTGGTCAGTGTGGTCTGTGGGTGGTCAGTGTAGTCTGTGTGTGGTCATTGTGGTCTGTGATGGTCAGTGTGGTCTGTGGGTGGTCAGTGTGGTCTGTGGGTGGTCAGTGTGGTCTGGGATGATCAGTGTGGTCTGTGGGTGGTCAGTGTGGTCTGTGGGTTGTGAGTGTGTTTTGTGATGGTCAGTGTGGTCTGTGTGTGGTCAGTGTGGTCTGTGATGGTCAGTGTGGTATGTGGGTGGTCAGTGTGGTCTGTGGGTGGTCAATGTGGTCTGTCATGTTCAGTGTGGTCTGTGATGGTCACTGTGGTCTGTGGGTGGTCATTGTGGTCTGTGATGGTCAGTGTGGTCTGTGGGTGGTCAGTGTGGTCTGTGATGCTCAGTGTGGTCTGTGGTTGTTCAGTGTGGTCTGTGGGTTGTCAGTGTGTTTTGTGATGGTCAGTGTGGTCTGTGGGTGGTCAGTGTGGTCTGTGGGTTGTCAGTGTTATTTGTGATTGTCAGTGTGGTCTGTGGATGGTCAGTGTTGTCTGTGGGTGGTCAGTGTGGTCTGTGATGGTCAGTGTGGTCTGTGGGTGGTCACTGTGGTCTGTGATGGTCAGTGTGGTCGGTGATGGTCAGTGTGGTCTGTGGGTGGTCAGTGTGGACAGTTATGGTCACTGTGGTCTGTGATGGTCAGTGTGGTATGTGGGTGGTCAGTGTGGCCTGTGATGATCAGTGTGGTCTGTGGGTGGTCACTGTGGTTTGTGATGGTCAGTGTGGTCTGTGATGATCAGTGTGGTCTGTGGGTGGTCACTGTGGTCTGTGATGGTCAGTGTGGTCTGCGATGTTCAGTGTGGTCTGTGGGTGGTCAGTGTGGTCAGTGATGGTCACTGTGGTATGTGATGGTCAGTGTGGTTTGTGGGTGGTCAGTGTGGTCTGTGATGGTCTGTGTGGTCTGTGGGTGGTCACTGTTGTCTGTGATGGTCAGTGCGGTCTGTGATGATCAGTGTGGTCTGTGGGTGGTCAGAGTGGTCTGTGATGGTCAGTGTGGTCTGTGGGTGATCTCTGTGGTCTGTGATGGTCAGTGTGGTCTGTGAGTGGTCAGTGTGGTAGTGATGGTCAGTATGGTCTGTGGGTTGTCAGTGTGGTCTGTGATGGTCAGTGTGATCTGTGGGTCCTCAGTGTGGTCTGTGATGGTCAGTGTGGTCTGTGGGTGGTCAGTGTGGTCTGTAGATGGTCAGTGTGGTCAGCAATGGTCAGTGTGGTCTGTGATGGTCAGTGTGGTCTGTGGGTGGTCAGTGTGGTCTGTGGGTTGTCAGTGTGGTCTGCGATGTTCAGTGTGGTCTGTGGGTAGTCAGTGATGGTCACTGTGGTATGTGATGGTCAGTGTGGTTTGTGGGTGGTCAGTGTGGTCTGTGATGGTCAGTGTGGTCTGTGAGTGGTCAGTGTGGTAGTGATGGTCAGTGTGGTCTGTGGGTTGTCAGTGTGGTCTGTGATGGTCAGTGTGGTCTGTGGGTGCTCAGTGTGTTCTGTGATGGTCAGTGTTGTCTGTAGGTGGTCAGTGTGTCTGTAGATGGTCAGTGTAGTCAGCAATGGTCAGTGTGGTTTGTGATGGTCAGTGTGGTCTGTGGGTGGTCAGTGTGGTCTGTGGGTTGTCAGTGTGATTTGTGATGGTCAGTGTGGTCTGTGTGTGGTCAGTGTGGTCTGTGGGTGGTCAGTGTGTTCAGCAATGGTCAGTGTGGTCTGTGATGGTCAGTGTGGTCTGTGGTGGTCAGTGTGGTCTGTGGGTGGTCAGTGTGGTCTGTGGGTGGTCACTGTGGTCTGTGGGTGGTCAGTGTCGTCTGTGACGGTCTGTGTGGTCTATTGGTTATCAGTGTGGTCTGTGATGGTCAGTGTGGTCTGTGGGTGGTCAGTGTGGTCTGTGGGTGGTCTCTTTTGTCTGTGATGGTCTGTGTGGTCTGTTGTGGTCAGTGTGGTCTGTGGGTGGTCAGTGTGGTCTGTGATGGTCAGTGTGGTCTGTGGGTGGTCACTGTGGTCTGTGATGGTCAGTGTGGTCTGTGATAGTCAGTGTGGTCTGTGGGTGGTCACTGTGCTCTGTGATGGTCAGTGTGGTCTGTGATGTTCAGTATGGTCTGTGGGTGGTCAGTGTCATCAGTGATGTCACTGTGGTCTGTGATGGTCAGTGTGGTCTGCGATGTTCAGTGTGGTCTGTGGGTGGTCAGTGATGGTCACTGTGGTATGTGATGGTCAGTGTGGTTTGTGTGTGGTCAGTGTGGTCTGTGATGGTCTGTGTGGTCTGTGGGTAGTCACTGTTGTCTGTGATGGTCAGTGTGGTCTGTGATGGTCAGTGTGGTCTGTGGGTGGTCAGAGTGGTCTGTGATGGGCAGTGTGGTCTGTTAGTGATCACTGTGGTCTGTGATGGTCTGTGTGGTCTGTTGTGGTCAGTGTGGTCTGTGGGTGGTCAGTGTAGTCTGTGTGTGGTCATTGTGGTCTGTGATGGTCAGTGTGGTCTGTGGGTGGTCAGTGTGGTCTGTGGGTGGTCAGTGTGGTCTGGGATGGTCAGTGTGGTCTGTGGGTGGTCAGTGTGGTCTGTGGGTTGTGAGTGTGTTTTGTGATGGTCAGTGTGGTCTGTGTGTGGTCAGTGTGGTCTGTGATGGTCAGTGTGGTATGTGGGTGGTCAGTGTGGTCTGTGGGTGGTCAATGTGGTCTGTCATGTTCAGTGTGGTCTGTGATGGTCACTGTGGTCTGTGGGTGGTCATTGTGGTCTGTGATGGTCAGTGTGGTCTGTGGGTGGTCAGTGTGGTCTGTGATGGTCAGTGTGGTCTGTGGTTGTTCAGTGTGGTCTGTGGGTTGTCAGTGTGTTTTGTGATGGTCAGTGTGGTCTGTGGGTGGTCAGTGTGGTCTGTGGGTTGTCAGTGTTATTTGTGATTGTCAGTGTGGTCTGTGGATGGTCAGTGTTGTCTGTGGGTGGTCAGTGTGGTCTGTGATGGTCAGTGTGGTCTGTGGGTGGTCACTGTGGTCTGTGATGGTCAGTGTGGTCGGTGATGGTCAGTGTGGTCTGTTGTTGGTCAGTGTGGACAGTTATGGTCACTGTGGTCTGTGATGGTCAGTGTGGTATGTGGGTGGTCAGTGTGGCCTGTGATGATCAGTGTGGTCTGTGGGTGGTCACTGTGGTTTGTGATGGTCAGTGTGGTCTGTGGGTGGTCCGAGTGGTCTGTGATGGTCAGTGTGGTATGTGGGTGATCACTGTGGTCTGTGATGGTCAGTGTGGTCTGTGGTTGACAGTGCGGCCTGCGTGTGGTCAGTGTGGTCTGTGGGTGGTCAGTGTGGTCTGTGGGTTGTCAGTGAGGTCTGTGGGTGGTCATTGTGGTCTGTGATGGTCAGTGTGGTCTGTGGGTGGTCAGAGTGGTCTGTGATAGTCAGTGTGGTTTGTGGGTGGTCACTGTGGTCTGTGATGGTCAGTGTGGTCTGTGGGTGGTCAGTGTGGCCTGTGTGTCGTTAGTGTGGTCTGTGATGGTCAGTGTGGTCTGTGTGTTGTCAGTGTGGTCTGTGATGGTCAGTGTGATCTGTGAGTGGTCAGTGTGGTCTGTGTGTGGTCAGTGTGGTCTGTGATGGTCAGTGTGGTCTGTGAGTGGTCAGTGTGGTAGTGATGGTCAGTGTGGTCTGTGGGTTATCAGTGTGGTCTGTGATGGTCAGTGTGGTCTGTGAGTGGTCAGTGTGGTAGTGATGGTCAGTGTGGTCTGTGGGTTGTCAGTGTGGTCTGTGTTGGTCAGTGTGGTCTGTGGGTGCTCAGTGTGGTCTGTGATGGTCAGTGTGGTCTGTGGGTGGTCAGTGTGTCTGTAGATTGTCAGTGTGGTCAGCAATGGTCAGTGTGGTCTGTGATGGTCAGTGTGGTCTGTGGGTGGTCAGTGTGGTCTGGGATGGTCAGTGTGGTCTGTGGGTGGTCAGTGTGGTCTGTGGGTTGTCAGTGTGATTTGTGATGGTCAGTGTTGTCTGTGGGTGGTCAGTGTGGTCTGTGGGTGGTCAATGTGGTCTGTCACGGTCAGTGTGGTCTGTGATGGTCACTGTGGTCTGTGGGTGGTCAATGTGGTCTGTGATGGTCAGTGTGGTCTGTGGGTGGTCATTGTGGTCTGTGATGGTCAGTATGGTCTGTGGTTGTTCAGTGTGGTCTGTTCTTGGTCACTGTGGTCTGTGATGGTCTGTGTGGTCTGTGGGTGGTCAGTGTGGTCTGTGATGGTCAGTGTGGTCTGTGGGTGGTCACTGTGTTCTGTGATGGTCAGTGTGGTCTGTGGTGGTCAGTGTGGTCTGTGGGTGGTCAGTGTGGTCTGTGGGTGGTCACTGTGGTCTGTGATGGTTAGTGTGGTCTGTGATGGTCAGTGTGGTCTGTGGGTGGTCAGTGTGGACAGTTATGGTCACTGTGGTCTGGGATGGTCAGTGCGGTATGTGGGTGGTCAGTGTGGTCTGTGATGGTCAGTGTGGTCTGTGGGTGGTCACTGTGGTTTGTGATGGTCAGTGTGGTCTGCGATGATCAGTGTCGTCTGTGGGTGGTCAGAGTGGTCTGTGATGGTCAGTGTGGTATGTGGGTGATCACTGTGGTCTGTGATGGTCAGTGTGGTCTGTGATCGTCAGTGTGATCAGTGGGTGGTCACTGTGGTCTGTGATGGTCAGTGTGGTCTGTGATGATCAGTGTGGTCTGTGGGTGGTCAGAGTGGTCTGTGATAGTCAGTGTGGTTTGTGGTGATCACTGTGGTGTGCGATGGTCAGTGTGGTCTGTGAGTGGTCAGTGTGGTCTGCGATGGTCAGTGTGGTCTGTGGGTTGTCAGTGTGGTCTGTGTGTGGTCATTGTGGTTTGTGATGGTCAGTGTGATCTGTGAGTGGTCAGTGTGGTCTGTGTGTGGTCAGTGTGGTCTGTGATGGTCAGTGTGGTCTGTTAGTGGTCAGTGTGGTAGTGATGGTCAGTGTGGTCTGTGGGTTGTCAGTGTGGTCTGTGATGGTCAGTGTGGTCTGTGGGTGGTCAGTATGTCTGTAGATGGTCAGTGTGGTCAGCAATGGTCAGTGTGGTCTGTGATGGTCAGTGTGGTCTGTGGGTGGTCAGTGTGGTCTGGGATGGTCAGTGTGGTCTGTGGGTGGTCAGTGTGGTCTGTGGGTTGTCAGAGTGATTTGTGATGGTCAGTGTGGTCTGTGTGTGGTCAGTGTGGTCTGTGATGGTCAGTGTGGTCTGTGGGTGGTCAGTGTGGTCTGTGGGTGGTCAATGTGTTCTGTCATGGTTAGTGTGGTCTGTGATCGTCACTGTGGTCTGTGGGTGGTCAATGTGGTCTGTGATTGTCACAGTGGTCTGTGGGTGGTCAGTGTGGTCTGTGATGGTCAGTGTGGTCTGTGGTTGTTCAGTGTGGTCTGTGGGTGGTCACTGTGGTCTGTGGGTGGTCAGTGTTGTCTGTGATGATCAGTGTGGTCTGTGGGTGGTAGGTGTGGTCTGTGATAGTCAGTGTGGTCTGTGGGTGGTCACTGTGGTCTGTGATGGTCAGTGCGGTCTGTGATAGTCAGTGTGGTCTGTGGGTGGTCACTGTGCTCTGTTATGGTCAGTGTGGTGTGTGATGTTCAGTGTGGTCTGTGGGTGGTCAGTGTTGTCAGTGATGTTCACTGTGGACTGTGATGGCCAGTGTGGTTTGTGGATGGTCAGTGTGGTCTGTGATGGTCAGTGTGGTCTGTGGGTGGTCACTGTGTTCTGTGATGGTCAGTGTGGTCTGTGATGATCAGTGTGGTCTGTGGGTGGTCACTGTGGTCTGTGATGGTCAGTGTGGTCTGCGATGTTCAGTGTGGTCTGTGGGTGGTCAGTACTGGTCACTGTGGTATGTGATGGTCAGTGTGGTTTGTGTGTGGTCAGTGTGGTCTGTGATGGTCTGTGTGGTCTGTGGGTGGTCACTGTTGTCTGTGATGGTCAGTGTGGTCTGTGATAATCAGTATGGTCTGTGGGTGGTCAGACTGGTCTGTGATGGTCAGTGTGGTCTGTGGGTGGTCACTGTGGTCTGTGATGGTCAGTGTGGTCTGTGGGTGGTCAGTGTGGTCTGTGGTGGTCAGTGTGGTCTGTGGGTGGTCAGTGTGGTCTGTGGGTGGTCACTGTGGTCTGTGGGTGGTCAGTGTCATCTGTGACGGTCTGTGTGGTCTATTGGTTATCAGTGTGGTCTGTGATGGTCAGTGTGGTCTGTGGGTGGTCAGTGTGGTCTGTGGGTGGTCTCTTTTGTCTGTGATGGTCTGTGTGGTCTGTTGTGGTCAGTGTGGTCTGTGGGTGGTCAGTGTGGTCTGTGATGGTCAGTGTGGTCTGTGGGTGGTCACTGTGGTCTGTGATGGTCAGTGTGGTCTGTGATAGTCAGTGTGGTCTGTGGGTGGTCACTGTGCTCTGTGATGGTCAGTGTGGTCTGTGATGTTCAGTATGGTCTGTGGGTGGTCAGTGTCATCAGTGATGTCACTGTGGTCTGTGATGGTCAGTGTGGTCTGCGATGTTCAGTGTGGTCTGTGGGTGGTCAGTGATGGTCACTGTGGTATGTGATGGTCAGTGTGGTTTGTGTGTGGTCAGTGTGGTCTGTGATGGTCTGTGTGGTCTGTGGGTAGTCACTGTTGTCTGTGATGGTCAGTGTGGTCTGTGATGATCAGTGTGGTCTGTGGGTGGTCAGAGTGGTCTGTGATGGGCAGTGTGGTCTGTTAGTGATCACTGTGGTCTGTGATGGTCTGTGTGGTCTGTTGTGGTCAGTGTGGTCTGTGGGTGGTCAGTGTAGTCTGTGTGTGGTCATTGTGGTCTGTGATGGTCAGTGTGGTCTGTGGGTGGTCAGTGTGGTCTGTGATGGTCAGTGTGGTCTGTGGGTTGTCAGTGTGGTCTGTGTGTGGTCAGTGTGGTCTGTGATGGTCAGTGTGATCTGTGAGTGGTCAGTGTGGTCTGTGTGTGGTCAGTGTGGTCTGTGATGGTCAGTGTGGTCTGTGAGTGGTCAGTGTGGTAGTGATGGTCAGTGTGGTCTGTGGGTTATCAGTGTGGTCTGTGATGGTCAGTGTGGTCTGTGAGTGGTCAGTGTGGTAGTGATGGTCAGTGTGGTCTGTGGGTTGTCAGTGTGGTCTGTGTTGGTCAGTGTGGTCTGTGGGTGCTCAGTGTGGTCTGTGATGGTCAGTGTGGTCTGTGGGTGGTCAGTGTGTCTGTAGATTGTCAGTGTGGTCAGCAATGGTCAGTGTGGTCTGTGATGGTCAGTGTGGTCTGTGGGTGGTCAGTGTGGTCTGGGATGGTCAGTGTGGTCTGTGGGTGGTCAGTGTGGTCTGTGGGTTGTCAGTGTGATTTGTGATGGTCAGTGTTGTCTGTGGGTGGTCAGTGTGGTCTGTGGGTGGTCAATGTGGTCTGTCACGGTCAGTGTGGTCTGTGATGGTCACTGTGGTCTGTGGGTGGTCAATGTGGTCTGTGATGGTCAGTGTGGTCTGTGGGTGGTCATTGTGGTCTGTGATGGTCAGTATGGTCTGTGGTTGTTCAGTGTGGTCTGTTCTTGGTCACTGTGGTCTGTGATGGTCTGTGTGGTCTGTGGGTGGTCAGTGTGGTCTGTGATGGTCAGTGTGGTCTGTGGGTGGTCACTGTGTTCTGTGATGGTCAGTGTGGTCTGTGGTGGTCAGTGTGGTCTGTGGGTGGTCAGTGTGGTCTGTGGGTGGTCACTGTGGTCTGTGATGGTTAGTGTGGTCTGTGATGGTCAGTGTGGTCTGTGGGTGGTCAGTGTGGACAGTTATGGTCACTGTGGTCTGGGATGGTCAGTGCGGTATGTGGGTGGTCAGTGTGGTCTGTGATGGTCAGTGTGGTCTGTGGGTGGTCACTGTGGTTTGTGATGGTCAGTGTGGTCTGTGATGATCAGTGTCGTCTGTGGGTGGTCAGAGTGGTCTGTGATGGTCAGTGTGGTATGTGGGTGATCACTGTGGTCTGTGATGGTCAGTGTGGTCTGTGATCGTCAGTGTGATCAGTGGGTGGTCACTGTGGTCTGTGATGGTCAGTGTGGTCTGTGATGATCAGTGTGGTCTGCGGGTGGTCAGAGTGGTCTGTGATAGTCAGTGTGGTTTGTGGTGATCACTGTGGTGTGTGATGGTCAGTGTGGTCTGTGAGTGGTCAGTGTGGTCTGTGATGGACAGTGTGGTCTGTGGGTTGTCAGTGTGGTCTGTGTGTGGTCATTGTGGTTTGTGATGGTCAGTGTGATCTGTGAGTGGTCAGTGTGGTCTGTGTGTGGTCAGTGTGGTCTGTGATGGTCAGTGTGGTCTGTTAGTGGTCAGTGTGGTAGTGATGGTCAGTGTGGTCTGTGGGTTGTCAGTGTGGTCTGTGATGGTCAGTGTGGTCTGTGGGTGGTCAGTATGTCTGTAGATGGTCAGTGTGGTCAGCAATGGTCAGTGTGGTCTGTGATGGTCAGTGTGGTCTGTGGGTGGTCAGTGTGGTCTGGGATGGTCAGTGTGGTCTGTGGGTGGTCAGTGTGGTCTGTGGGTTGTCAGAGTGATTTGTGATGGTCAGTGTGGTCTGTGTGTGGTCAGTGTGGTCTGTGATGGTCAGTGTGGTCTGTGGGTGGTCAGTGTGGTCTGTGGGTGGTCAATGTGTTCTGTCATGGTCAGTGTGGTCTGTGATCGTCACTGTGGTCTGTGGGTGGTCAATGTGGTCTGTGATTGTCACAGTGGTCTGTGGGTGGTCAGTGTGGTCTGTGATGGTCAGTGTGGTCTGTGGTTGTTCAGTGTGGTCTGTGGGTGGTCACTGTGGTCTGTGATGGTCAGTGTGGTCTGTGGTGGTCAGTGTGGTCTGTGGGTGTTCAGTGTGGTCTGTGGGAGGTCACTGTGGTCTGTGGGTGGTCAGTGTTGTCTGTGATGATCAGTGTGGTCTGTGGGTGGTAGGTGTGGTCTGTGATAGTCAGTGTGGTCTGTGGGTGGTCACTGTGGTCTGTGATGGTCAGTGCGGTCTGTGATAGTCAGTGTGGTCTGTGGGTGGTCACTGTGCTCTGTTATGGTCAGTGTGGTGTGTGATGTTCAGTGTGGTCTGTGGGTGGTCAGTGTTGTCAGTGATGTTCACTGTGGTCTGTGATGGCCAGTGTGGTTTGTGGATGGTCAGTGTGGTCTGTGATGGTCAGTGTGGTCTGTGGGTGGTCACTGTGTTCTGTGATGGTCAGTGTGGTCTGTGATGATCAGTGTGGTCTGTGGGTGGTCACTGTGGTCTGTGATGGTCAGTGTGGTCTGCGATGTTCAGTGTGGTCTGTGGGTGGTCAGTACTGGTCACTGTGGTATGTGATGGTCAGTGTGGTTTGTGTGTGGTCAGTGTGGTCTGTGATGGTCTGTGTGGTCTGTGGGTGGTCACTGTTCTCTGTGATGGTCAGTGTGGTCTGTGATAATCAGTATGGTCTGTGGGTGGTCAGACTGGTCTGTGATGGTCAGTGTGGTCTGTGGGTGGTCACTGTGGTCTGTGATGGTCAGTGTGGTCTGTGGGTGGTCAGTGTGGTCTGTGATGGTCAGTGTGGTCTGTGGGTGGTCACTGTGGTCTGTGATGGTCAGTGTGGTCTGTGGTGGTCAGTGTGGTCTGTGGGTGGTCAGTGTGGTCCGTGGGTGGTCACTGTGGTCTGTGGGTGGTCAGTGTCGTCTGTGATGGTCTGTGTGGTCTATTGGTTATCAGTGTGGTCTGTGATGGTCAGTGTGGTCTGTGGGTGGTCAGTGTGGTCTGTGGGTGGTCACTTTTGTCTGTGCTGGTCTGTGTGGTCTGTTGTGGTCAGTGTGGTCTGTGGGTGGTCAGTGTGGTCTCTGATGGTCAGTGTGGTCTGTGATGGTCAGTGTGGTCTGTGGGTTGTCAGTGTGGTCTGGGTGTGGTCAGTGTGGTCTCTGATGGTCAGTGTGATCTTTGAGTGGTCAGTGTGGTCTGTGTGTGGTCAGTGTGGTCTGTGATGGTCAGTGTGGTCTGTGAGTGGTCAGTGTGGTAGTGATGGTCAGTGTGGTCTGTGGGTTGTCAGTGTGGTCTGTGATGGTCAGTGTGGTCTGTGAGTGGTCAGTGTGGTAGTGATGGTCAGTGTGGTCTGTGGGTGGTCAGTGTGGCCTGCGTGTGGTCAGTGTGGTCTGTAGGTGGTCAGTGTGGTCTGTGGGTTGTCAGTGTGGTCTGTGGGTGGTCATTGTGGTCTGTGATGGTCAGTGTGGTCTGTGATCGTCAGTGTGATCTGTGGGTGGTCACTGTGGTCTGTGATGGTCAGTGTGGTCTGTGATGATCAGTGTGGTCTGTGGGTGATCAGAGTGGTCTGTGATAGTCAGTGTGGTTTGTGGTGATCACTGTGGTCTCTGATGATCAGTGTGGTCTGTGAGTGGTCAGTGTGGTCTGTGATGGTCAGTGTGGTCTGTGGGTTGTCAGTGTGGACTGTGTGTGGTCATTGTCGTCTGTGATGGTCAGTGTGATCTGTGAGTGGAGAGTGTGGTCTGGGATGGTCAGTGTGGTCTGTGGGTGGTCAGTGTGGTCTGGGATGGTCAGTGTGGTCTGTGGGTGGTCAGGGTGGTCTGTGGGTTGTCAGTGTGATTTGTGATGGTCAGTGTGGTCTGTGTGTGGTCAGTGTGGTCTGTGATGGTCAGTGTGGTCTGTGGGTGGTCAGTGTGGTATGTGGGTGGTCAATGTGTTCTGTCATGGTCAGTGTGGTCTGTGATCGTCACTGTGGTCTGTGGGTGGTCAATGTGGTCTGTGATTGTCACAGTGGTCTGTGGGTGCTCAGTGTGGTCTGTGATGGTCAGTGTGGTCTGTGGCTGTTCAGTGTGGTCTGTGGGTGGTCACTGTGGTCTGTGATGGTCTGTGTGGTCTGTGGGTAGTCACTGTGGTCTGTGATGGTCAGTGTGGTCTGTGGTGGTCAGTGTGGTCTGTGGGTGGTCAGTGTCGTCTGTGGGTGGTCACTGTGGTCTGTGGGTGGTCAGTGTCGTCTGTGATGGTCAGTGTGGTCTGTGGGTGGTAGGTGTGGTCTGTGATAGTCAGTGTGGTCTGTGGGTGGTCACTGTGGTCTGTGATGGTCAGTGTGGTCTGTGATAGTCAGTGGGGTCTGTGGGTGGTCACTGTGCTCTGTGATGGTCAGTGTGGTGTGTGATGTTCAGTGTGGTCTGTGGGTGGTCAGTGTTGTCAGTGATGTTCACTGTGGTCTGTGATGGCCAGTGTGGTTTGTGGATGGTCAGTGTGGTCTGTGATGTTCAGTGTGGTCTGTGGGTGGTCACTGTGTTCTGTGATGGTCAGTGTGGTCTGTGATGATCAGTGTGGTCTGTGGGTGGTCACTGTGGTCTGTGATGGTCAGTGTGGTCTGCGATGTTCAGTGTGGTCTGTGGGTGGTCACTTTTGTCTGTGCTGGTCTGTGTGGTCTGTTGTGGTCAGTGTGGTCTGTGGGTGGTCAGTGTGGTCTCTGATGGTCAGTGTGGTCTGTGATGGTCAGTGTGGTCTGTGGGTTGTCAGTGTGGTCTGGGTGTGGTCAGTGTGGTCTCTGATGGTCAGTGTGATCTTTGAGTGGTCAGTGTGGTCTGTGTGTGGTCAGTGTGGTCTGTGATGGTCAGTGTGGTCTGTGAGTGGTCAGTGTGGTAGTGATGGTCAGTGTGGTCTGTGGGTTGTCAGTGTGGTCTGTGATGGTCAGTGTGGTCTGTGAGTGGTCAGTGTGGTAGTGATGGTCAGTGTGGTCTGTGGGTGGTCAGTGTGGCCTGCGTGTGGTCAGTGTGGTCTGTAGGTGGTCAGTGTGGTCTGTGGGTTGTCAGTGTGGTCTGTGGGTGGTCATTGTGGTCTGTGATGGTCAGTGTGGTCTGTGATCGTCAGTGTGATCTGTGGGTGGTCACTGTGGTCTGTGATGGTCAGTGTGGTCTGTGATGATCAGTGTGGTCTGTGGGTGATCAGAGTGGTCTGTGATAGTCAGTGTGGTTTGTGGTGATCACTGTGGTCTCTGATGATCAGTGTGGTCTGTGAGTGGTCAGTGTGGTCTGTGATGGTCAGTGTGGTCTGTGGGTTGTCAGTGTGGACTGTGTGTGGTCATTGTCGTCTGTGATGGTCAGTGTGATCTGTGAGTGGAGAGTGTGGTCTGGGATGGTCAGTGTGGTCTGTGGGTGGTCAGTGTGGTCTGGGATGGTCAGTGTGGTCTGTGGGTGGTCAGGGTGGTCTGTGGGTTGTCAGTGTGATTTGTGATGGTCAGTGTGGTCTGTGTGTGGTCAGTGTGGTCTGTGATGGTCAGTGTGGTCTGTGGGTGGTCAGTGTGGTATGTGGGTGGTCAATGTGTTCTGTCATGGTCAGTGTGGTCTGTGATCGTCACTGTGGTCTGTGGGTGGTCAATGTGGTCTGTGATTGTCACAGTGGTCTGTGGGTGCTCAGTGTGGTCTGTGATGGTCAGTGTGGTCTGTGGCTGTTCAGTGTGGTCTGTGGGTGGTCACTGTGGTCTGTGATGGTCTGTGTGGTCTGTGGGTAGTCACTGTGGTCTGTGATGGTCAGTGTGGTCTGTGGTGGTCAGTGTGGTCTGTGGGTGGTCAGTGTCGTCTGTGGGTGGTCACTGTGGTCTGTGGGTGGTCAGTGTCGTCTGTGATGGTCAGTGTGGTCTGTGGGTGGTAGGTGTGGTCTGTGATAGTCAGTGTGGTCTGTGGGTGGTCACTGTGGTCTGTGATGGTCAGTGTGGTCTGTGATAGTCAGTGGGGTCTGTGGGTGGTCACTGTGCTCTGTGATGGTCAGTGTGGTGTGTGATGTTCAGTGTGGTCTGTGGGTGGTCAGTGTTGTCAGTGATGTTCACTGTGGTCTGTGATGGCCAGTGTGGTTTGTGGATGGTCAGTGTGGTCTGTGATGGTCAGTGTGGTCTGTGGGTGGTCACTGTGTTCTGTGATGGTCAGTGTGGTCTGTGATGATCAGTGTGGTCTGTGGGTGGTCACTGTGGTCTGTGATGGTCAGTGTGGTCTGCGATGTTCAGTGTGGTCTGTGGGTGGTCAGTGCTGGTCACTGTGGTATGTGATGGTCAGTGTGGTTTGTGTGTGGTTAGTGTGGTCTGTGATGGTCTGTGTGGTCTGTGGGTGGTCACTGTTGTCTGTGATGGTCAGTGTGGTCTGTGATAATCAGTGTGGTCTGTGGGTGGTTAGAGTGGTCTGTGATGGTCAGTGTGGTCTGTTGGTGATCACTGTGGTCTGTGATGGTCATTGTGGTCTGTGGGTGGTCAGTGTGGTCTGTGTGTTGTCATTGTGGTCTGTGATGGTCAGTGTGGTCTGTGGGTGGTCAGTGTGGTCTGTGTGTGGTCGGTGTGGTCTGTGATGGTCAGTGTGGTCTGTGAGTGGTCAGTTTGGTAGTGATGGTCAGTGTGGTCTGTGGGTTGTCAGTGTGGTCTGTGATGGTCAGTGTGGTCTGTTGGTGCTCAGTGTGGTCTGTGATGGTCAGTGTGGTCTGTGGGTGGTCAGTGTGGTCTGTAGATGGTCAGTGTGGTCAGCAATGGTCAGTGTGGTCTGTGATGGTCAGTGTGGTCTGTGGGTGGTCAGTGTGGTCTGGGATGGTCAGTGTGGTCTGTGGGTGGTCAGTGTGGTCTGTGGGTTGTCAGTGTGATTTGTGATGGTCAGTGTGGTCTGTGTGTGGTCAGTGTGGTCTGTCATGGTCAGTGTGGTCTGTGATGGTCAGTGTGGTCTGTGGGTGGTTAGTGTGGTCTGTGATGGTCAGTGTGGTCTGTGACTGGTTGCTGTGGTGTGTGATGGTCAGTGTGTTCTGTGATGGTCAGTGTGGTTTGTGGGTGTTCAGTGTGGTCAGTGATGGTCAGTGTGGCCTGTGAGTGGTCAGTGTGGTCTGTGATGGTCAGTGTGGTCTGTGTGTGGTCAGTGTGGTCTGTGATGGTCAGTGTGGTCTGTGGGTGGTCAGTGTGGTCTGTGGGTTGTCAGTGTGATTTGTGATGGTCAGTGTGGTCTGTGGGTGGTCATTGTGGTCTGTGATGGTCAGTGAGGTCTGTGGGTTGTCAGTGTGGTCTGTGATGGTCAATGTGGTCTGTGGGTGGTCAGTGTGGTCTGTGGGTGGTCAGCATGGTCTGTGATGGTCAGTGTGGTCTGTGGGTGATCAGTGTGTTCTGTGGTGGTCACTGTGGTCTGTGGGTGGTCAGTGTGGTCTGTGGTGGTCACTGTGGTCTGTGGCTGATCAGTGTGGTCTGTGATGGTTAGTTTGGTCTGTGGGTGGTCAGTGTGGTCTGTGATGCTCAGTGTGGTCTGTGGGTGGTCAGTGTGGTCTGTGGGTGGGCAGTGTGGTCTGTGGTTTGTCAGTGTGATTTGTAATGGTCAGTGTGGTCTGTGTGTGGTCAGTGTGTTCTGTGATGGTCAGTGTGGTCTGTGAGTGGTCAGTGTGGTCTGTGATGGTCAGTGTGGTCTGTGGGTTGTCAGTGTGGTCTGTGTGTGGTCAGTGTGGTCTGTGATGGTCAGTGTGGTCTGTGGGTGGTCTGTGTGGTCTGTGTGTGGTCAGTGTCGTCTGTGATGGTCAGTGTGGTCTGTGAGTGGTCAGTGTGGTAGTGATGGTCAGTGTGGTCTGTGGGTTGTCAATGTGGTCTGTGATGGTCAGTGTGGTCTGTGGGTGCTCAGTGTGGTCTGTGATGGTCAGTGTGGTCTGTGGGTGGTCAATGTGGTCTGTGATTGTCAATGTGGTCTGTGGGTGGTAAGTGTGGTCTGTGGATGGTCAGTGTGGTCAGCAATGGTCAGTGTGGTCTGTGATCGTCACTGTGGTCTGTGGGTGGTCAGTGTGGTCAGTGATGGTCAGTGTGTTCTGTGGGTGGTCAGTGTGGTCTGTGATGGTCAGTGTGGTCTGTGGGTGGTCAGTGTGGTCTGTGGGTTGTCAGTGTGATTTGTGATGATCAGTGTGGTCTGTGTGTGGTCAGTGTGGTCTGTGATGGTCAGTGTGGTCTGTGGGTGGTCAGTGTGGTCTGTGGTTTGTCAGTGTGAGTTGTGATGTTCAGTGTGGTCTGTGGGTGGTCAGTGTGGTCTGTGAAGGTCAGTGTGGTCTGTGGGTGGTCAGTGTGGTCTGTGGTTTGTCAGTTTGAGTTGTGATGTTCAGTGTGGTCTGTGGGTGGTCAGTGTGGTCTGTGATGGTCAGTGTGGTCTGTGGTTTGTCAGTGTGGTCTGTGATGGTCAGTATGGTCTGTGGGTGGTCAGTGTGGTCTGTGATGGTCGGTGTGGTCTGTGGGTGGTCAGTGTGCTCTGCGGGTTGTCAGTGTGATTTGTGATGGTCAGTGTGGTCTGTGGGTGGTCAGTGAGGTCTGTGTTGGTCAGTGTGGTCTGTGGGTGGTCAGTGTGGTCTGTGGGTGGTCAGTGTGGTCTGTGATGGTCAGTGTGGTCTGTGGGTGTTCATGGTGGTCTGTGATGGTCAGCGTGGTCTGTGGGTGGTCATTGTGGTCTGTGATGGACAGTGAGGTCTGTGGGTTGTCAGTGTATTCTGTGGGTGGTCAATGTGGTCTGTCATGGTCAGTGTGGTCTGTGATGGTCACTGTGGTCTGTGCCTGGTCAGTGTGGTCTGTGATGGTCAGTGTGGTCTGTGGGTGGTCACTGTGGTCTGTGATGATCAGTGTGTTCTGTGATGGTCAGTGTGGTCTGTGGGTGGTCAGTGTGGTCTGTGATGGTCCGTGTGGTCTGTGGGTGGTCAGTGTGGTCTGTGATGATCAGTGTGGTCTATGATGGTCAGTGTGGTCTGTGATGGTCAGTGTGGTCTGTGGTTGGTCAGTGTGGTCTGTGATTGTCAGTGTGGTCTGTGGGTTGTCAGTGTGGTCTGTGATGGTCAGTGTGGTCTGTGGGTGGTCAGTGTGTTCTGTGATGGTCAGTGTGGTCTGTGGGTGGGCAGTGTGGTCTGTGGTTTGTCAGTGTGATTTGTAATGGTCAGTGTGGTCTGTGTGTGGTCAGTGTGTTCTGTGATGGTCAGTGTGGTCTGTGAGTGGTCAGTGTGGTCTGTGATGGTCAGTGTGGTCTGTGGGTTGTCAGTGTGGTCTGTGTGTGGTCAGTGTGGTCTGTGATGGTCAGTGTGGTCTGTGGGTGGTCTGTGTGGTCTGTGTGTGGTCAGTGTCGTCTGTGATGGTCAGTGTGGTCTGTGAGTGGTCAGTGTGGTAGTGATGGTCAGTGTGGTCTGTGGGTTGTCAATGTGGTCTGTGATGGTCAGTGTGGTCTGTGGGTGCTCAGTGTGGTCTGTGATGGTCAGTGTGGTCTGTGGGTGGTCAATGTGGTCTGTGATTGTCAATGTGGTCTGTGGGTGGTAAGTGTGGTCTGTGGATGGTCAGTGTGGTCAGCAATGGTCAGTGTGGTCTGTGATCGTCACTGTGGTCTGTGGGTGGTCAGTGTGGTCAGTGATGGTCAGTGTGTTCTGTGGGTGGTCAGTGTGGTCTGTGATGGTCAGTGTGGTCTGTGGGTGGTCAGTGTGGTCTGTGGGTTGTCAGTGTGATTTGTGATGATCAGTGTGGTCTGTGTGTGGTCAGTGTGGTCTGTGATGGTCAGTGTGGTCTGTGGGTGGTCAGTGTGGTCTGTGGTTTGTCAGTGTGAGTTGTGATGTTCAGTGTGGTCTGTGGGTGGTCAGTGTGGTCTGTGAAGGTCAGTGTGGTCTGTGGGTGGTCAGTGTGGTCTGTGGTTTGTCAGTTTGAGTTGTGATGTTCAGTGTGGTCTGTGGGTGGTCAGTGTGGTCTGTGATGGTCAGTGTGGTCTGTGGTTTGTCAGTGTGGTCTGTGATGGTCAGTATGGTCTGTGGGTGGTCAGTGTGGTCTGTGATGGTCGGTGTGGTCTGTGGGTGGTCAGTGTGCTCTGCGGGTTGTCAGTGTGATTTGTGATGGTCAGTGTGGTCTGTGGGTGGTCAGTGAGGTCTGTGTTGGTCAGTGTGGTCTGTGGGTGGTCAGTGTGGTCTGTGGGTGGTCAGTGTGGTCTGTGATGGTCAGTGTGGTCTGTGGGTGTTCATGGTGGTCTGTGATGGTCAGCGTGGTCTGTGGGTGGTCATTGTGGTCTGTGATGGACAGTGAGGTCTGTGGGTTGTCAGTGTATTCTGTGGGTGGTCAATGTGGTCTGTCATGGTCAGTGTGGTCTGTGATGGTCACTGTGGTCTGTGCCTGGTCAGTGTGGTCTGTGATGGTCAGTGTGGTCTGTGGGTGGTCACTGTGGTCTGTGATGATCAGTGTGTTCTGTGATGGTCAGTGTGGTCTGTGGGTGGTCAGTGTGGTCTGTGATGGTCAGTGTGGTCTGTGGGTGGTCAGTGTGGTCTGTGATGATCAGTGTGGTCTATGATGGTCAGTGTGGTCTGTGATGGTCAGTGTGGTCTGTGGTTGGTCAGTGTGGTCTGTGATTGTCAGTGTGGTCTGTGGGTTGTCAGTGTGGTCTGTGATGGTCAGTGTGGTCTGTGGGTGGTCAGTGTGTTCTGTGATGGTCAGTGTGGTCTGTGGGTGGTCAGTGTGGTCTGTGGGTTTTCAGTGTGATTTGTGATGGTCAGTGTGGTCTGTGATGGTCAGTGTGGTCTGTGGGTGTTCAGTGTGGTCTCTGATGGTCAGTGTGGTCTGTGATGGTCAGTGTGGTCTGTGGTTGGTCAGTGCAGTCTGTGATGTTCAGTGTGGTCTGTGTGTGGTCAGTGCGGTCTGTGATGGTCAATGTGGTGTCTGGGTGGTCAGTGTAGTCTGTGATGGTCAGTGTGGTCTGTGGGTGGTTAGTGTGGTCTGTGATGGTCAGTGTGGTCTGTGACTGGTTGCTGTGGTGTGTGATGGTCAGTGTGTTCTGTGATGGTCAGTGTGGTTTGTGGGTGTTCAGTGTGGTCAGTGATGGTCAGTGTGGCCTGTGAGTGGTCAGTGTGGTCTGTGATGGTCAGTGTGGTCTGTGTGTGGTCAGTGTGGTCTGTGATTGTCAGTGTGGTCTGTGGGTTGTCAGTGTGGTCTGTGATGGTCAGTGTGGTCTGTGGGTGGTCAGTGTGTTCTGTGATGGTCAGTGTGGTCTGTGGGTGGTCAGTGTGGTCTGTGGGTTTTCAGTGTGATTTGTGATGGTCAGTGTGGTCTGTGATGGTCAGTGTGGTCTGTGGGTGTTCAGTGTGGTCTCTGATGGTCAGTGTGGTCTGTGATGGTCAGTGTGGTCTGTGGTTGGTCAGTGCAGTCTGTGATGTTCAGTGTGGTCTGTGTGTGGTCAGTGCGGTCTGTGATGGTCAATGTGGTGTCTGGGTGGTCAGTGTAGTCTGTGATGGTCAGTGTGGTCTGTGGGTGGTTAGTGTGGTCTGTGATGGTCAGTGTGGTCTGTGACTGGTTGCTGTGGTGTGTGATGGTCAGTGTGTTCTGTGATGGTCAGTGTGGTTTGTGGGTGTTCAGTGTGGTCAGTGATGGTCAGTGTGGCCTGTGAGTGGTCAGTGTGGTCTGTGATGGTCAGTGTGGTCTGTGTGTGGTCAGTGTGGTCTGTGATGGTCAGTGTGGTCTGTGGGTGGTCAGTGTGGTCTGTGGGTTGTCAGTGTGATTTGTGATGGTCAGTGTGGTCTGTGGGTGGTCATTGTGGTCTGTGATGGTCAGTGAGGTCTGTGGGTTGTCAGTGTGGTCTGTGATGGTCAATGTGGTCTGTGGGTGGTCAGTGTGGTCTGTGGGTGGTCAGCATGGTCTGTGATGGTCAGTGTGGTCTGTGGGTGATCAGTGTGTTCTGTGGTGGTCACTGTGGTCTGTGGGTGGTCAGTGTGGTCTGTGGTGGTCACTGTGGTCTGTGGCTGATCAGTGTGGTCTGTGATGGTTAGTGTGGTCTGTGGGTGGTCAGTGTGGTCTGTGATGCTCAGTGTGGTCTGTGGGTGGTCAGTGTGGTCTGTGGGTGGGCAGTGTGGTCTGTGGTTTGTCAGTGTGATTTGTAATGGTCAGTGTGGTCTGTGTGTGGTCAGTGTGTTCTGTGATGGTCAGTGTGGTCTGTGAGTGGTCAGTGTGGTCTGTGATGGTCAGTGTGGTCTGCGATGTTCAGTGTGGTCTGTGGGTGGTCAGTGCTGGTCACTGTGGTATGTGATGGTCAGTGTGGTTTGTGTGTGGTCAGTGTGGTCTGTGATGGTCTGTGTGGTCTGTGGGTGGTCACTGTTGTCTGTGATGGTCAGTGTGGTCTGTGATAATCAGTGTGGTCTGTGGGTGGTTAGAGTGGTCTGTGATGGTCAGTGTGGTCTGTTGGTGATCACTGTGGTCTGTGATGGTCATTGTGGTCTGTGGGTGGTCAGTGTGGTCTGTGTGT
Organism: Mobula birostris; assembly: GCF_030028105.1. Lineage (NCBI taxonomy): Eukaryota > Metazoa > Chordata > Chondrichthyes > Myliobatiformes > Myliobatidae > Mobula > Mobula birostris. Next base: position 11,367,500 of record NC_092401.1, read on the forward strand.
TGTCATTGTGGTCTGTGATGGTCAGTGTGGTCTGTGGGTGGTCAGTGTGGTCTGTGTGTGGTCAGTGTGGTCTGTGATGGTCAGTGTGGTCTGTGAGTGGTCAGTGTGGTAGTGATGGTCAGTGTGGTCTGTGGGTTGTCAATGTGGTCTGTGATGGTCAGTGTGGTCTGTGGGTGCTCAGTGTGGTCTGTGATGGTCAGTGTGGTCTGTGGGTGGTCAATGTGGTCTGTGATTGTCAATGTGGTCTGTGGGTGGTAAGTGTGGTCTGTGGATGGTCAGTGTGGTCAGCAATGGTCAGTGTGGTCTGTGATCGTCACTGTGGTCTGTGGGTGGTCAGTGTGGTCAGTGATGGTCAGTGTGTTCTGTGGGTGGTCAGTGTGGTCTGTGATGGTCAGTGTGGTCTGTGGGTGGTCAGTGTGGTCTGTGGGTTGTCAGTGTGATTTGTGATGATCAGTGTGGTCTGTGTGTGGTCAGTGTGGTCTGTGATGGTCAGTGTGGTCTGTGGGTGGTCAGTGTGGTCTGTGGTTTGTCAGTGTGAGTTGTGATGTTCAGTGTGGTCTGTGGGTGGTCAGTGTGGTCTGTGAAGGTCAGTGTGGTCTGTGGGTGGTCAGTGTGGTCTGTGGTTTGTCAGTTTGAGTTGTGATGTTCAGTGTGGTCTGTGGGTGGTCAGTGTGGTCTGTGATGGTCAGTGTGGTCTGTGGTTTGTCAGTGTGGTCTGTGATGGTCAGTATGGTCTGTGGGTGGTCAGTGTGGTCTGTGATGGTCGGTGTGGTCTGTGGGTGGTCAGTGTGCTCTGCGGGTTGTCAGTGTGATTTGTGATGGTCAGTGTGGTCTGTGGGTGGTCAGTGAGGTCTGTGTTGGTCAGTGTGGTCTGTGGGTGGTCAGTGTGGTCTGTGGGTGGTCAGTGTGGTCTGTGATGGTCAGTGTGGTCTGTGGGTGTTCATGGTGGTCTGTGATGGTCAGCGTGGTCTGTGGGTGGTCATTGTGGTCTGTGATGGACAGTGAGGTCTGTGGGTTGTCAGTGTATTCTGTGGGTGGTCAATGTGGTCTGTCATGGTCAGTGTGGTCTGTGATGGTCACTGTGGTCTGTGCCTGGTCAGTGTGGTCTGTGATGGTCAGTGTGGTCTGTGGGTGGTCACTGTGGTCTGTGATGATCAGTGTGTTCTGTGATGGTCAGTGTGGTCTGTGGGTGGTCAGTGTGGTCTGTGATGGTCAGTGTGGTCTGTGGGTGGTCAGTGTGGTCTGTGATGATCAGTGAGGTCTATGATGGTCAGTGTGGTCTGTGATGGTCAGTGTGGTCTGTGGTTGGTCAGTGTGGTCTGTGATTGTCAGTGTGGTCTGTGGGTTGTCAGTGTGGTCTGTGATGGTCAGTGTGGTCTGTGGGTGGTCAGTGTGTTCTGTGATGGTCAGTGTGGTCTGTGGGTGGTCAGTGTGGCCTGTGGGTTTTCAGTGTGATTTGTGATGGTCAGTGTGGTCTGTGATGGTCAGTGTGGTCTGTGGGTGTTCAGTGTGGTCTCTGATGGTCAGTGTGGTCTGTGATGGTCAGTGTGGTCTGTGGTTGGTCAGTGCAGTCTGTGATGTTCAGTGTGGTCTGTGTGTGGTCAGTGCGGTCTGTGATGGTCAATGTGGTGTCTGGGTGGTCAGTGTAGTCTGTGATGGTCAGTGTGGTCTGTGGGTGGTTAGTGTGGTCTGTGATGGTCAGTGTGGTCTGTGACTGGTTGCTGTGGTGTGTGATGGTCAGTGTGTTCTGTGATGGTCAGTGTGGTTTGTGGGTGTTCAGTGTGGTCAGTGATGGTCAGTGTGGCCTGTGAGTGGTCAGTGTGGTCTGTGATGGTCAGTGTGGTCTGTGTGTGGTCAGTGTGGTCTGTGATTGTCAGTGTGGTCTGTGGGTTGTCAGTGTGGTCTGTGATGGTCAGTGTGGTCTGTGGGTGGTCAGTGTGTTCTGTGATGGTCAGTGTGGTCTGTGGGTGGTCAGTGTGGTCTGTGGGTTTTCAGTGTGATTTGTGATGGTCAGTGTGGTCTGTGATGGTCAGTGTGGTCTGTGGGTGTTCAGTGTGGTCTCTGATGGTCAGTGTGGTCTGTGATGGTCAGTGTGGTCTGTGGTTGGTCAGTGCAGTCTGTGATGTTCAGTGTGGTCTGTGTGTGGTCAGTGCGGTCTGTGATGGTCAATGTGGTGTCTGGGTGGTCAGTGTAGTCTGTGATGGTCAGTGTGGTCTGTGGGTGGTTAGTGTGGTCTGTGATGGTCAGTGTGGTCTGTGACTGGTTGCTGTGGTGTGTGATGGTCAGTGTGTTCTGTGATGGTCAGTGTGGTTTGTGGGTGTTCAGTGTGGTCAGTGATGGTCAGTGTGGCCTGTGAGTGGTCAGTGTGGTCTGTGATGGTCAGTGTGGTCTGTGTGTGGTCAGTGTGGTCTGTGATGGTCAGTGTGGTCTGTGGGTGGTCAGTGTGGTCTGTGGGTTGTCAGTGTGATTTGTGATGGTCAGTGTGGTCTGTGGGTGGTCATTGTGGTCTGTGATGGTCAGTGAGGTCTGTGGGTTGTCTGTGTGGTCTGTGATGGTCAATGTGGTCTGTGGGTGGTCAGTGTGGTCTGTGGGTGGTCAGCATGGTCTGTGATGGTCAGTGTGGTCTGTGGGTGATCAGTGTGTTCTGTGGTGGTCACTGTGGTCTGTGGGTGGTCAGTGTGGTCTGTGGTGGTCACTGTGGTCTGTGGCTGATCAGTGTGGTCTGTGATGGTTAGTGTGGTCTGTGGGTGGTCAGTGTGGTCTGTGATGCTCAGTGTGGTCTGTGGGTGGTCAGTGTGGTCTGTGGGTGGGCAGTGTGGTCTGTGGTTTGTCAGTGTGATTTGTAATGGTCAGTGTGGTCTGTGTGTGGTCAGTGTGTTCTGTGATGGTCAGTGTGGTCTGTGAGTGGTCAGTGTGGTCTGTGATGGTCAGTGTGGTCTGCGATGTTCAGTGTGGTCTGTGGGTGGTCAGTGCTGGTCACTGTGGTATGTGATGGTCAGTGTGGTTTGTGTGTGGTCAGTGTGGTCTGTGATGGTCTGTGTGGTCTGTGGGTGGTCACTGTTGTCTGTGATGGTCAGTGTGGTCTGTGATAATCAGTGTGGTCTGTGGGTGGTTAGAGTGGTCTGTGATGGTCAGTGTGTTCTGTTGGTGATCACTGTGGTCTGTGATGGTCATTGTGGTCTGTGGGTGGTCAGTGTGGTCTGTGTGTTGTCATTGTGGTCTGTGATGGTCAGTGTGGTCTGTGGGTGGTCAGTGTGGTCTGTGTGTGGTCAGTGTGGTCTGTGATGGTCAGTGTGGTCTGTGAGTGGTCAGTTTGGTAGTGATGGTCAGTGTGGTCTGTGGGTTGTCAGTGTGGTCTGTGATGGTCAGTGTGGTCTGTTGGTGCTCAGTGTGGTCTGTGATGGTCAGTGTGGTCTGTGGGTGGTCAGTGTGGTCTGTAGATGGTCAGTGTGGTCAGCAATGGTCAGTGTGGTCTGTGATGGTCAGTGTGGTCTGTGGGTGGTCAGTGTGGTCTGGGATGGTCAGTGTGGTCTGTGGGTGGTCAGTGTGGTCTGTGGGTTGTCAGTGTGATTTGTGATGGTCAGTGTGGTCTGTGTGTGGTCAGTGTGGTCTGTCATGGTCAGTGTGGTCTGTGATGGTCAGTGTGGTCTGTGGGTGGTTAGTGTGGTCTGTGATGGTCAGTGTGGTCTGTGACTGGTTGCTGTGGTGTGTGATGGTCAGTGTGTTCTGTGATGGTCAGTGTGGTTTGTGGGTGTTCAGTGTGGTCAGTGATGGTCAGTGTGGCCTGTGAGTGGTCAGTGTGGTCTGTGATGGTCAGTGTGGTCTGTGTGTGGTCAGTGTGGTCTGTGATGGTCAGTGTGGTCTGTGGGTGGTCAGTGTGGTCTGTGGGTTGTCAGTGTGATTTGTGATGGTCAGTGTGGTCTGTGGGTGGTCATTGTGGTCTGTGATGGTCAGTGAGGTCTGTGGGTTGTCAGTGTGGTCTGTGATGGTCAATGTGGTCTGTGGGTGGTCAGTGTGGTCTGTGGGTGGTCAGCATGGTCTGTGATGGTCAGTGTGGTCTGTGGGTGATCAGTGTGTTCTGTGGTGGTCACTGTGGTCTGTGGGTGGTCAGTGTGGTCTGTGGTGGTCACTGTGGTCTGTGGCTGATCAGTGTGGTCTGTGATGGTTAGTTTGGTCTGTGGGTGGTCAGTGTGGTCTGTGATGCTCAGTGTGGTCTGTGGGTGGTCAGTGTGGTCTGTGGGTGGGCAGTGTGGTCTGTGGTTTGTCAGTGTGATTTGTAATGGTCAGTGTGGTCTGTGTGTGGTCAGTGTGTTCTGTGATGGTCAGTGTGGTCTGTGAGTGGTCAGTGTGGTCTGTGATGGTCAGTGTGGTCTGTGGGTTGTCAGTGTGGTCTGTGTGTGGTCAGTGTGGTCTGTGATGGTCAGTGTGGTCTGTGGGTGGTCTGTGTGGTCTGTGTGTGGTCAGTGTCGTCTGTGATGGTCAGTGTGGTCTGTGAGTGGTCAGTGTGGTAGTGATGGTCAGTGTGGTCTGTGGGTTGTCAATGTGGTCTGTGATGGTCAGTGTGGTCTGTGGGTGCTCAGTGTGGTCTGTGGTTTGTCAGTGTGATTTGTAATGGTCAGTGTGGTCTGTGTGTGGTCAGTGTGTTCTGTGATGGTCAGTGTGGTCTGTGAGTGGTAAGTGTGGTCTGTGGATGGTCAGTGTGGTCAGCAATGGTCAGTGTGGTCTGTGATCTTCACTGTGGTCTGTGGGTGGTCAGTGTGGTCAGTGATGGTCAGTGTGTTCTGTGGGTGGTCAGTGTGGTCTGTGATGGTCAGTGTGGTCTGTGGGTGGTCAGTGTGGTCTGTGGGTTGTCAGTGTGATTTGTGATGATCAGTGTGGTCTGTGTGTGGTCAGTGTGGTCTGTGATGGTCAGTGTGGTCTGTGGGTGGTCAGTGTGGTCTGTGGTTTGTCAGTGTGAGTTGTGATGTTCAGTGTGGTCTGTGGGTGGTCAGTGTGGTCTGTGATGGTCAGTGTGGTCTGTGGGTGGTCAGTGTGGTCTGTGGTTTGTCAGTTTGAGTTGTGATGTTCAGTGTGGTCTGTGGGTGGTCAGTGTGGTCTGTGATGGTCAGTGTGGTCTGTGGTTTGTCAGTGTGGTCTGTGATGGTCAGTATGGTCTGTGTGTGGTCAGTGTGGTCTGTGATGGTCAGTGTGGTCTGTGGGTGGTCAGTGTGGTCTGTGGTTTGTCAGTGTGAGTTGTGATGTTCAGTGTGGTCTGTGGGTGGTCAGTGTGGTCTGTGAAGGTCAGTGTGGTCTGTGGGTGGTCAGTGTGGTCTGTGGTTTGTCAGTTTGAGTTGTGATGTTCAGTGTGGTCTGTGGGTGGTCAGTGTGGTCTGTGATGGTCAGTGTGGTCTGTGGTTTGTCAGTGTGGTCTGTGATGGTCAGTATGGTCTGTGGGTGGTCAGTGTGGTCTGTGATGGTCGGTGTGGTCTGTGGGTGGTCAGTGTGCTCTGCGGGTTGTCAGTGTGATTTGTGATGGTCAGTGTGGTCTGTGGGTGGTCAGTGAGGTCTGTGTTGGTCAGTGTGGTCTGTGGGTGGTCAGTGTGGTCTGTGGGTGGTCAGTGTGGTCTGTGATGGTCAGTGTGGTCTGTGGGTGTTCATGGTGGTCTGTGATGGTCAGCGTGGTCTGTGGGTGGTCATTGTGGTCTGTGATGGACAGTGAGGTCTGTGGGTTGTCAGTGTATTCTGTGGGTGGTCAATGTGGTCTGTCATGGTCAGTGTGGTCTGTGATGGTCACTGTGGTCTGTGCCTGGTCAGTGTGGTCTGTGATGGTCAGTGTGGTCTGTGGGTGGTCACTGTGGTCTGTGATGATCAGTGTGTTCTGTGATGGTCAGTGTGGTCTGTGGGTGGTCAGTGTGGTCTGTGATGGTCAGTGTGGTCTGTGGGTGGTCAGTGTGGTCTGTGATGATCAGTGTGGTCTATGATGGTCAGTGTGGTCTGTGATGGTCAGTGTGGTCTGTGGTTGGTCAGTGTGGTCTGTGATTGTCAGTGTGGTCTGTGGGTTGTCAGTGTGGTCTGTGATGGTCAGTGTGGTCTGTGGGTGGTCAGTGTGTTCTGTGATGGTCAGTGTGGTCTGTGGGTGGTCAGTGTGGTCTGTGGGTTTTCAGTGTGATTTGTGATGGTCAGTGTGGTCTGTGATGGTCAGTGTGGTCTGTGGGTGTTCAGTGTGGTCTCTGATGGTCAGTGTGGTCTGTGATGGTCAGTGTGGTCTGTGGTTGGTCAGTGCAGTCTGTGATGTTCAGTGTGGTCTGTGTGTGGTCAGTGCGGTCTGTGATGGTCAATGTGGTGTCTGGGTGGTCAGTGTAGTCTGTGATGGTCAGTGTGGTCTGTGGGTGGTTAGTGTGGTCTGTGATGGTCAGTGTGGTCTGTGACTGGTTGCTGTGGTGTGTGATGGTCAGTGTGTTCTGTGATGGTCAGTGTGGTTTGTGGGTGTTCAGTGTGGTCAGTGATGGTCAGTGTGGCCTGTGAGTGGTCAGTGTGGTCTGTGATGGTCAGTGTGGTCTGTGTGTGGTCAGTGTGGTCTGTGATTGTCAGTGTGGTCTGTGGGTTGTCAGTGTGGTCTGTGATGGTCAGTGTGGTCTGTGGGTGGTCAGTGTGTTCTGTGATGGTCAGTGTGGTCTGTGGGTGGTCAGTGTGGTCTGTGGGTTTTCAGTGTGATTTGTGATGGTCAGTGTGGTCTGTGATGGTCAGTGTGGTCTGTGGGTGTTCAGTGTGGTCTCTGATGGTCAGTGTGGTCTGTGATGGTCAGTGTGGTCTGTGGTTGGTCAGTGCAGTCTGTGATGTTCAGTGTGGTCTGTGTGTGGTCAGTGCGGTCTGTGATGGTCAATGTGGTGTCTGGGTGGTCAGTGTAGTCTGTGATGGTCAGTGTGGTCTGTGGGTGGTTAGTGTGGTCTGTGATGGTCAGTGTGGTCTGTGACTGGTTGCTGTGGTGTGTGATGGTCAGTGTGTTCTGTGATGGTCAGTGTGGTTTGTGGGTGTTCAGTGTGGTCAGTGATGGTCAGTGTGGCCTGTGAGTGGTCAGTGTGGTCTGTGATGGTCAGTGTGGTCTGTGTGTGGTCAGTGTGGTCTGTGATGGTCAGTGTGGTCTGTGGGTGGTCAGTGTGGTCTGTGGGTTGTCAGTGTGATTTGTGATGGTCAGTGTGGTCTGTGGGTGGTCATTGTGGTCTGTGATGGTCAGTGAGGTCTGTGGGTTGTCAGTGTGGTCTGTGATGGTCAATGTGGTCTGTGGGTGGTCAGTGTGGTCTGTGGGTGGTCAGCATGGTCTGTGATGGTCAGTGTGGTCTGTGGGTGATCAGTGTGTTCTGTGGTGGTCACTGTGGTCTGTGGGTGGTCAGTGTGGTCTGTGGTGGTCACTGTGGTCTGTGGCTGATCAGTGTGGTCTGTGATGGTTAGTGTGGTCTGTGGGTGGTCAGTGTGGTCTGTGATGCTCAGTGTGGTCTGTGGGTGGTCAGTGTGGTCTGTGGGTGGGCAGTGTGGTCTGTGGTTTGTCAGTGTGATTTGTAATGGTCAGTGTGGTCAAGTGTGTGGTCAGTGTGTTCTGTGATGGTCAGTGTGGTCTGTGAGTGGTCAGTGTGGTCTGTGATGGTCAGTGTGGTCTGTGGGTTGTCAGTGTGGTCTGTGTGTGGTCAGTGTGGTCTGTGATGGTCAGTGTGGTCTGTGGGTGGTCTGTGTGGTCTGTGTGTGGTCAGTGTCGTCTGTGATGGTCAGTGTGGTCTGTGAGTGGTCAGTGTGGTAGTGATGGTCAGTGTGGTCTGTGGGTTGTCAATGTGGTCTGTGATGGTCAGTGTGGTCTGTGGGTGGTCTGTGTGGTCTGTGTGTGGTCAGTGTCGTCTGTGATGGTCAGTGTGGTCTGTGAGTGGTCAGTGTGGTAGTGATGGTCAGTGTGGTCTGTGGGTTGTCAATGTGGTCTGTGATGGTCAGTGTGGTCTGTGGGTGCTCAGTGTGGTCTGTGATGGTCAGTGTGGTCTGTGGGTTGTCAATGTGGTCTGTGATTGTCAATGTGGTCTGTGGGTGGTAAGTGTGGTCTGTGGATGGTCAGTGTGGTCAGCAATGGTCAGTGTGGTCTGTGATCGTCACTGTGGTCTGTGGGTGGTCAGTGTGGTCAGTGATGGTCAGTGTGTTCTGTGGGTGGTCAGTGTGGTCTGTGATGGTCAGTGTGGTCTGTGGGTGGTCAGTGTGGTCTGTGGGTTGTCAGTGTGATTTGTGATGATCAGTGTGGTCTGTGTGTGGTCAGTGTGGTCTGTGATGGTCAGTGTGGTCTGTGGGTGGTCAGTGTGGACTGTGGTTTGTCAGTGTGAGTTGTAATGTTCAGTGTGGTCTGTGGGTGGTCAGTGTGGTCTGTGATGGTCAGTGTGGTCTGTGGGTGGTCAGTGTGGTCTGTGGTTTGTCAGTTTGAGTTGTGATGTTCAGTGTGGTCTGTGGGTGGTCAGTGTGGTCTGTGATGGTCAGTGTGGTCTGTGGTTTGTCAGTGTGGTCTGTGATGGTCAGTATGGTCTGTGGGTGGTCAGTGTGGTCTGTGATGGTCGGTGTGGTCTGTGGGTGGTCAGTGTGCTCTGCGGGTTGTCAGTGTGATTTGTGATGGTCAGTGTGGTCTGTGGGTGGTCAGTGAGGTCTGTGTTGGTCAGTGTGGTCTGTGGGTGGTCAGTGTGGTCTGTGGGTGGTCAGTGTGGTCTGTGATGGTCAGTGTGGTCTGTGGGTGTTCATGGTGGTCTGTGATGGTCAGCGTGGTCTGTGGGTGGTCATTGTGGTCTGTGATGGACAGTGAGGTCTGTGGGTTGTCAGTGTATTCTGTGGGTGGTCAATGTGGTCTGTCATGGTCAGTGTGGTCTGTGATGGTCACTGTGGTCTGTGCCTGGTCAGTGTGGTCTGTGATGGTCAGTATGGTCTGTGGGTGGTCACTGTGGTCTGTGATGATCAGTGTGTTCTGTGATGGTCAGTGTGGTCTGTGGGTGGTCAGTGTGGTCTGTGATGGTCAGTGTGGTCTGTGGGTGGTCAGTGTGGTCTGTGATGATCAGTGTGGTCTATGATGGTCAGTGTGGTCTGTGATGGTCAGTGTGGTCTGTGGTTGGTCAGTGTGGTCTGTGATTGTCAGTGTGGTCTGTGGGTTGTCAGTGTGGTCTGTGATGGTCAGTGTGGTCTGTGATGGTCAGTGTGGTCTGTGGTTGGTCAGTGTGGTCTGTGATTGTCAGTGTGGTCTGTGGGTTGTCAGTGTGGTCTGTGATGGTCAGTGTGGTCTGTGGGTGGTCAGTGTGTTCTGTGATGGTCAGTGTGGTCTGTGGGTGGTCAGTGTGGTCTGTGGGTTTTCAGTGTGATTTGTGATGGTCAGTGTGGTCTGTGATGGTCAGTGTGGTCTGTGGGTGTTCAGTGTGGTCTCTGATGGTCAGTGTGGTCTGTGGGTGGTTAGTGTGGTCTGTGATGGTCAGTGTGGTCTGTGACTGGTTGCTGTGGTGTGTGATGGTCAGTGTGTTCTGTGATGGTCAGTGTGGTTTGTGGGTGTTCAGTGTGGTCAGTGATGGTCAGTGTGGCCTGTGAGTGGTCAGTGTGGTCTGTGATGGTCAGTGTGGTCTGTGTGTGGTCAGTGTGGTCTGTGATGGTCAGTGTGGTCTGTGGGTGGTCAGTGTGGTCTGTGGGTTGTCAGTGTGATTTGTGATGGTCAGTGTGGTCTGTGGGTGGTCATTGTGGTCTGTGATGGTCAGTGAGGTCTGTGGGTTGTTAGTGTGGTCTGTGATGGTCAATGTGGTCTGTGGGTGGTCAGTGTGGTCTGTGGGTGGTCAGCATGGTCTGTGATGGTCAGTGTGGTCTGTGGGTGATCAGTGTGTTCTGTGGTGGTCACTGTGGTCTGTGGGTGGTCAGTGTGGTCTGTGGTGGTCACTGTGGTCTGTGGCTGATCAGTGTGGTCTGTGATGGTTAGTGTGGTCTGTGGGTGGTCAGTGTGGTCTGTGATGCTCAGTGTGGTCTGTGGGTGGTCAGTGTGGTCTGTGGGTGGGCAGTGTGGTCTGTGGTTTGTCAGTGTGATTTGTAATGGTCAGTGTGGTCTGTGTGTGGTCAGTGTGTTCTGTGATGGTCAGTGTGGTCTGTGAGTGGTCAGTGTGGTCTGTGATGGTCAGTGTGGTCTGTGGGTTGTCAGTGTGGTCTGTGTGTGGTCAGTGTGGTCTGTGATGGTCAGTGTGGTCTGTGGGTGGTCTGTGTGGTCTGTGTGTGGTCAGTGTCGTCTGTGATGGTCAGTGTGGTCTGTGAGTGGTCAGTGTTGTAGTGATGGTCAGTGTGGTCTGTGGGTTGTCAATGTGGTCTGTGATGGTCAGTGTGGTCTGTGGGTGCTCAGTGTGGTCTGTGATGGTCAGTGTGGTCTGTGGGTGGTCAATGTGGTCTGTGATTGTCAATGTGGTCTGTGGGTGGTAAGTGTGGTCTGTGGATGGTCAGTGTGGTCAGCAATGGTCAGTGTGGTCTGTGATCGTCACTGTGGTCTGTGGGTGGTCAGTGTGGTCAGTTATGGTCAGTGTGTTCTGTGGGTGGTCAGTGTGGTCTGTGATGGTCAGTGTGGTCTGTGGGTGGTCAGTGTGGTCTGTGGGTTGTCAGTGTGATTTGTGATGATCAGTGTGGTCTGTGTGTGGTCAGTGTGGTCTGTGATGGTCAGTGTGGTCTGTGGGTGGTCAGTGTGGTCTGTGGTTTGTCAGTGTGAGTTGTGATGTTCAGTGTGGTCTGTGGGTGGTCAGTGTGGTCTGTGATGGTCAGTGTGGTCTGTGGGTGGTCAGTGTGGTCTGTGGTTTGTCAGTTTGAGTTGTGATGTTCAGTGTGGTCTGTGGGTGGTCAGTGTGGTCTGTGATGGTCAGTGTGGTCTGTGGTTTGTCAGTGTGGTCTGTGATGGTCAGTATGGTCTGTGGGTGGTCAGTGTGGTCTGTGATGGTCGGTGTGGTCTGTGGGTGGTCAGTGTGCTCTGCGGGTTGTCAGTGTGATTTGTGATGGTCAGTGTGGTCTGTGGGTGGTCAGTGAGGTCTGTGTTGGTCAGTGTGGTCTGTGGGTGGTCAGTGTGGTCTGTGGGTGGTCAGTGTGGTCTGTGATGGTCAGTGTGGTCTGTGGGTGTTCATGGTGGTCTGTGATGGTCAGCGTGGTCTGTGGGTGGTCATTGTGGTCTGTGATGGACAGTGAGGTCTGTGGGTTGTCAGTGTATTCTGTGGGTGGTCAATGTGGTCTGTCATGGTCAGTGTGGTCTGTGATGGTCACTGTGGTCTGTGCCTGGTCAGTGTGGTCTGTGATGGTCAGTGTGGTCTGTGGGTGGTCACTGTGGTCTGTGATGATCAGTGTGTTCTGTGATGGTCAGTGTGGTCTGTGGGTGGTCAGTGTGGTCTGTGATGGTCAGTGTGGTCTGTGGGTGGTCAGTGTGGTCTGTGATGATCAGTGTGGTCTATGATGGTCAGTGTGGTCTGTGATGGTCAGTGTGGTCTGTGGTTGGTCAGTGTGGTCTGTGATTGTCAGTGTGGTCTGTGGGTTGTCAGTGTGGTCTGTGATGGTCAGTGTGGTCTGTGATGGTCAGTGTGGTCTGTGGTTGGTCAGTGTGGTCTGTGATTGTCAGTGTGGTCTGTGGGTTGTCAGTGTGGTCTGTGATGGTCAGTGTGGTCTGTGGGTGGTCAGTGTGTTCTGTGATGGTCAGTGTGGTCTGTGGGTGGTCAGTGTGGTCTGTGGGTTTTCAGTGTGATTTGTGATGGTCAGTGTGGTCTGTGATGGTCAGTGTGGTCTGTGGGTGTTCAGTGTGGTCTCTGATGGTCAGTGTGGTCTGTGATGGTCAGTGTGGTCTGTGGTTGGTCAGTGCAGTCTGTGATGTTCAGTGTGGTCTGTGTGTGGTCAGTGCGGTCTGTGATGGTCAATGTGGTGTCTGGGTGGTCAGTGTAGTCTGTGATGGTCAGTGTGGTCTGTGGGTGGTTAGTGTGGTCTGTGATGGTCAGTGTGGTCTGTGACTGGTTGCTGTGGTGTGTGATGGTCAGTGTGTTCTGTGATGGTCAGTGTGGTTTGTGGGTGTTCAGTGTGGTCAGTGATGGTCAGTGTGGCCTGTGAGTGGTCAGTGTGGTCTGTGATGGTCAGTGTGGTCTGTGTGTGGTCAGTGTGGTCTGTGATGGTCAGTGTGGTCTGTGGGTGGTCAGTGTGGTCTGTGGGTTGTCAGTGTGATTTGTGATGGTCAGTGTGGTCTGTGGGTGGTCATTGTGGTCTGTGATGGTCAGTGAGGTCTGTGGGTTGTCAGTGTGGTCTGTGATGGTCAATGTGGTCTGTGGGTGGTCAGTGTGGTCTGTGGGTGGTCAGCATGGTCTGTGATGGTCAGTGTGGTCTGTGGGTGATCAGTGTGTTCTGTGGTGGTCACTGTGGTCTGTGGGTGGTCAGTGTGGTCTGTGGTGGTCACTGTGGTCTGTGGCTGATCAGTGTGGTCTGTGATGGTTAGTGTGGTCTGTGGGTGGTCAGTGTGGTCTGTGATGCTCAGTGTGGTCTGTGGGTGGTCAGTGTGGTCTGTGGGTGGGCAGTGTGGTCTGTGGTTTGTCAGTGTGATTTGTAATGGTCAGTGTGGTCTGTGTGTGGTCAGTGTGTTCTGTGATGGTCAGTGTGGTCTGTGAGTGGTCAGTGTGGTCTGTGATGGTCAGTGTGGTCTGTGGGTTGTCAGTGTGGTCTGTGTGTGGTCAGTGTGGTCTGTGATGGTCAGTGTGGTCTGTGGGTGGTCTGTGTGGTCTGTGTGTGGTCAGTGTCGTCTGTGATGGTCAGTGTGGTCTGTGAGTGGTCAGTGTGGTAGTGATGGTCAGTGTGGTCTGTGGGTTGTCAATGTGGTCTGTGATGGTCAGTGTGGTCTGTGGGTGCTCAGTGTGGTCTGTGATGGTCAGTGTGGTCTGTGGGTGGTCAATGTGGTCTGTGATTGTCAATGTGGTCTGTGGGTGGTAAGTGTGGTCTGTGGATGGTCAGTGTGGTCAGCAATGGTCAGTGTGGTCTGTGATCGTCACTGTGGTCTGTGGGTGGTCAGTGTGGTCAGTGATGGTCAGTGTGTTCTGTGGGTGGTCAGTGTGGTCTGTGATGGTCAGTGTGGTCTGTGGGTGGTCAGTGTGGTCTGTGGGTTGTCAGTGTGATTTGTGATGATCAGTGTGGTCTGTGTGTGGTCAGTGTGGTCTGTGATGGTCAGTGTGGTCTGTGGGTGGTCAGTGTGGTCTGTGGTTTGTCAGTGTGAGTTGTGATGTTCAGTGTGGTCTGTGGGTGGTCAGTGTGGTCTGTGATGGTCAGTGTGGTCTGTGGGTGGTCAGTGTGGTCTGTGATGGTCAGTGTGGTCTGTGGTTTGTCAGTGTGGTCTGTGATGGTCAGTATGGTCTGTGGGTGGTCAGTGTGGTCTGTGATGGTCGGTGTGGTCTGTGGGTGGTCAGTGTGCTCTGCGGGTTGTCAGTGTGATTTGTGATGGTCAGTGTGGTCTGTGGGTGGTCAGTGAGGTCTGTGTTGGTCAGTGTGGTCTGTGGGTGGTCAGTGTGGTCTGTGGGTGGTCAGTGTGGTCTGTGATGGTCAGTGTGGTCTGTGGGTGTTCATGGTGGTCTGTGATGGTCAGCGTGGTCTGTGGGTGGTCATTGTGGTCTGTGATGGACAGTGAGGTCTGTGGGTTGTCAGTGTGGTCTGTGATGTTCAGTGTGGTCTGTGTGTGGTCAGTGTGGTCTGTGCTGGTCAGTGTGGTCTGTGGGTGGTCAGTGAGGTCTGTGTTGGTCAGTGTGGTCTGTGGGTGGTCAGTGTGGTCTGTGTGTGGTCAGTGTTGTCTGTGATGGTCAGTGTGGTCTGTGGGTGTTCAGTGCGATCTGTGATGGTCAGTGTGGTCAGTGATGGTCACTGTGTTCTGTGATGGTCAGTGTGGTGTGTGGGTGGTCAGTGTGGTCTGTGGTTGGTCAGTGTGGTCTGTGATGGTCAGTGTGGTCTGTGGGTGGTCAGTGTGGTCTGTGATGGTCAATGTGGTCTCTGGGTTGTCAGTGTGGACTGTGGATGGTCAGTGTGGTCAGCAATGGTCAGTGTGGTCTGTGATTGTCAGTGTGGTCTGTGGGTTGTGAGTGTGCTCTGTCATGGTCAGTGTGGTCTGTGGGTGGTCAGTGTGGTCTGTGGGTTGTCAGTGTGATTTGTGATGGTCAATGTGGTCTGTGTGTGGTCAGTGTGGTCTGTGATGGTCAGTGTGGTCTGTGGGTGGTCAGTGTGGTCTGTGGTTTGTCATTGTGAGTTGTGATGGTCAGTGTGGTCTGTGGGTGGTCAGTGTGGTCTTTGTGTGGTCAGTGTGGTCTGTGATGGTCAGTGTGGTCTGTGGGTTGTCAGTGTGGTCTGTGATGGTCAGTGTTGTCTGTGGATGGTCAGTGTGGTCTGTGATGGTCAGTGCGGTCTGTGGGTGGTCAGTGTGGTCTGTGTGTGGTCAGTGTGGTCTGTGATGGTCAGTGTGGTCTGTGGGTGGTTAGTGTGTTCTGTGTGTGGTCAGTGTAGTCTGTGATGGTCAGTGTGGTCTGTGAGTGGTCAGTGTGGTAGTGATGGTCAGTGTGGTCTGTGGGTTGTCAGTGTGGTTTGTGATTGTCAGTGTGGTTTGTGGGTGCTCAGTGTGGTCTGTGATGGTCAGTGTGGTCTGTGGGTGGTCAGTGTGGTCTGTGATTGTCAATGTGGTCTGTGGATAGTAAGTGTGGTCTGTGGATGGTCAGTGTGGTCAGCAATGGTCAGTGTGGTCTGTGATGGTCAGTGTGGTCTGTGGGTTGTCGGTGTGGTCTGTGATGGTCAGTGTGGTCTGTTGGTGGTCAGTGTGGTCTGTGATGGTTAGTGTGGTCTGTGGGTGGTCAGTGTGGTCTGTAGGTTGTCAGTGTGATTTGTGATGGTCAGTGTGGTCTGTGTGTGGTCAGTGTGGTCTGTGATGGTCAGTGTGGTCTGTGGGTGGTCAGTGTATTCTGTGGGTGGTCAATGTGGTCTGTCATGGTCAGTGTGGTCTGTGATGGTCACTGTGGTCTGTGCCTGGTCAGTGTGGTCTGTGATGGTCAGTGTGGTCTGTGGGTGGTCACTGTGGTCTGTGATGATCAGTGTGTTCTGTGATGGTCAATGTGGTCTGTGGGTGGTCAGTGTGGTCTGTGATGGTCAGTGTGGTCTGTGGGTGGTCAGTGTGGTCTGTGATGATCAGTGTGGTCTATGATGGTCAGTGTGGTCTGTGATGGTCAGTGTGGTCTGTGGTTGGTCAGTGTGGTCTGTGATTGTCAGTGTGGTCTGTGGGTTGTCAGTGTGGTCTGTGATGGTCAGTGTGGTCTGTGATGGTCAGTGTGGTCTGTGGTTGGTCAGTGTGGTCTGTGATTGTCAGTGTGGTCTGTGGGTTGTCAGTGTGGTCTGTGATGGTCAGTGTGGTCTGTGATGGTCAGTGTGGTCTGTGGGTGTTCAGTGTGGTCTCTGATGGTCAGTGTGGTCTGTGATGGTCAGTGTGGTCTGTGGTTGGTCAGTGCAGTCTGTGATGTTCAGTGTGGTCTGTGATGGTCAGTGTGGTCTGTGTGTGGTCAGTGTGGTCTGTGATGGTCAGTGTGGTCTGTGGGTGGTCAGTGTGGTCTGTGGGTTGTCAGTGTGATTTGTGATGGTCAGTGTGGTCTGTGGGTGGTCATTGTGGTCTGTGATGGTCAGTGAGGTCTGTGGGTTGTCAGTGTGGTCTGTGATGGTCAATGTGGTCTGTGGGTGGTCAGTGTGGTCTGTGGGTGGTCAGCATGGTCTGTGATGGTCAGTGTGGTCTGTGGGTGATCAGTGTGTTCTGTGGTGGTCACTGTGGTCTGTGGGTGGTCAGTGTGGTCTGTGGTGGTCACTGTGGTCTGTGGCTGATCAGTGTGGTCTGTGATGGTTAGTGTGGTCTGTGGGTGGTCAGTGTGGTCTGTGATGCTCAGTGTGGTCTGTGGGTGGTCAGTGTGGTCTGTGGGTGGGCAGTGTGGTCTGTGGTTTGTCAGTGTGATTTGTAATGGTCAGTGTGGTCTGTGTGTGGTCAGTGTGTTCTGTGATGGTCAGTGTGGTCTGTGAGTGGTCAGTGTGGTCTGTGATGGTCAGTGTGGTCTGTGGGTTGTCAGTGTGGTCTGTGTGTGGTCAGTGTGGTCTGTGATGGTCAGTGTGGTCTGTGGGTGGTCTGTGTGGTCTGTGTGTGGTCAGTGTCGTCTGTGATG
The DNA here is from genome assembly GCF_030028105.1 of Mobula birostris. Taxonomy (NCBI): domain Eukaryota; kingdom Metazoa; phylum Chordata; class Chondrichthyes; order Myliobatiformes; family Myliobatidae; genus Mobula; species Mobula birostris. The sequence goes on from NC_092401.1 coordinate 11,383,687, forward strand.
GTCAGTGTGGTCTGTGAGTGGTCAGTGTGGTAGTGATGGTCAGTGTGGTCTGTGGGTTGTCAATGTGGTCTGTGATGGTCAGTGTGGTCTGTGGGTGCTCAGTGTGGTCTGTGATTGTCAATGTGGTCTGTGGGTGGTAAGTGTGGTCTGTGGATGGTCAGTGTGGTCAGCAATGGTCAGTGTGGTCTGTGATCGTCACTGTGGTCTGTGGGTGGTCAGTGTGGTCAGTGATGGTCAGTGTGTTCTGTGGGTGGTCAGTGTGGTCTGTGATGGTCAGTGTGGTCTGTGGGTGGTCAGTGTGGTCTGTGGGTTGTCAGTGTGATTTGTGATGATCAGTGTGGTCTGTGTGTGGTCAGTGTGGTCTGTGTGTGGTCAGTGTGGTCTGTGGGTGGTCAGTGTGGTCTGTGGTTTGTCAGTGTGAGTTGTGATGTTCAGTGTGGTCTGTGGGTGGTCAGTGTGGTCTGTGATGGTCAGTGTGGTCTGTGGGTGGTCAGTGTGGTCTGTGGTTTGTCAGTTTGAGTTGTGATGTTCAGTGTGGTCTGTGGGTGGTCAGTGTGGTCTGTGTGTGGTCAGTGTGGTCTGTGATGGTCAGTGTGGTCTGTGTGTGGTAAGTGTGGTCTGTGATGGTCAGTGTGGTCTGTGGGTGGTCAATGTGGTCTGTCATGGTCAGTGTGGTCTGTGATGGTCACATTGGTCTGTGGGTGGTCAGTGTGGTCTGTGATGGCCAGTGTGGTCTGTGGGTGGTCAGTGTGGTCTGTGATGGTCAGTATGGTCTGTGGGTGGTCAGTGTGGTCTGTGGGTTGTCAGTGTGATTTGTGATGGTCAGTGTGGTCTTTGGGTTGTCAGTGTTGTCTGTGATGGTCAGTGTGGTCTGTGGGTGGTCAGTGTGGTCTGTGGGTTGTCAGTGTGATTTGTGATTGTCAGTGTGGTCTGTGGGTGGTCAGTGTTGCCTGTGATGGTCAGTGTGGTCTGTGGGTGGTCAGTGTGGTCTGTGGGTGGTCACTGTGGTCTGTGATGGTCTGTGTGGTCTGTGATGGTCAGTGTGGTCTGTGGGTGGTCAGTGTGTTCTGTGATGGTCAGTGTGGTCTGTGGGTGGTCACTGTGGTCTGTGATGGTCAGTGTGGTCTGTGATGGTCAGTGTGGTCTGTGGGTGTTCAGTGTGGTCAGTGATGGTCACTGTGGTCTGTGATGGTCAGTGTCGTCTGTGATGGTCTGTGTGGTCTGTGATGGTCAGTGTGGTCTGTAGGTGGTCAGTGTGGTCTGTGATGGTCAGTGTGGTCTGTGGGTGGTCACTGTGGTCTGTGATGGTCAGTGTGGTCTGTGATGGTCAGTGTGGTCTGTGGGTGGTCAGTGTGGTCAGTGATGGTCACTGTGTTCTGTGATGATCAGTGTGGTCTGTGGGTGGTCAGTGTGGTCCGTGATGGTCAGTGTGGTCTGTGGGTGATCACTGTGGTCTGTGATGGTCAGTGTGGTCTGTGACTGGTCAATGATGGTCAATGTGATCCGTGGGTGGTCTGTGTGGTCTGTGTGGTCTGTTGTACTGTAGTCAGTGATGGTCAGTAATGTGTGTGGGTTGCCAGTCAGTGACATCTGTGGTGGTCAGTGGTATCTGTGGACGTCAGTAGTATCTGATCATGGTTAGTGTGGCCTGTGGGTAGTCTATGTGTCCTGTAGATGGTCAGGGTGCTCTGTGATAACCAGTGTGGTGTGTGGTGGTCAGTGTTGTACAGTGTGGACATTGTTGGACTACGAGTGGAGAGTGTGCTCTGTGTTATTCGGTGGGATTCTGGAGTTCACTTTGGTGTGAGAATGGTCATTTTGGGGTGTGAGTGGTCACTGTGCTCTGTGATGGTCAGTGTGATTGATGCATCATCATTGTGGTCTATGGGTGGTCAGCGGAGTCTGTGGTGGTCAGTGGGTTATGTGGATGGTCTACGGTGCTCTGTGTAGTCTGAGGGTGGTCAGTGTAGTCCCTGGGTGGTTAGTGTGTTGCAAGTGTAGTTACTGTGGTCTATGGTCTGTGGTGAACAGTGTGTTCTGTTGTACACAATCTGGTCTGTGACGGTCAATTTGGTCTGTGGGTGCTCGATGTAGTTTGTGTCGGTCAGTGTGGTCTGTGGGTGGTCAGTATGGTCAGTGTTTGTCAGCATGGTCTGAGGGTGGTCATTGGGTCATTGTGGTCTTTACTGGTCGGTGTGATATGTGGTGTTCAATGTTTTCTGTGGGTGAACAGTGTAGTCAGTTTTGGAGCTGTGGTCTATGTGTGTGGGGGGTGGGTGTCAATGTGATCTGTGTTTGTCAGTGTGACGTCAGTACTCAGCGTGTTTTGGGGGAGCTCATCGTGGTCTGTGGGAAGTCACGGAGTAGTGGCTAGTTGGGCTGTGGAGACCCGTCTGGTGTGAGGGAGGTCAGTTTGGTCTGTGAGTGGTCACTGTAGCCTGGTGGTCAGTGTGGTCTGTACATCGTCAGCGTGGTCTGTAGGATTTCAGCGTGGTCTGTGGGTTGTCGGTATGGTCTGTGGTAGTCACTGTGCTGTCTGTGTGTTCTGTCTGGGTAGTGGTGGGCTTTGCAGTCTGAGAGTGATCGGTGTTGTCTGTGGGTGGTCAGTCTGGTTTGTGTAGGTCGGTGTGGTCTGTGAGTGGTTAATGTGCTCTCTGAGGTGTATAGCCCCCCCATACCCTGGATAGCAGCAGCCATACCAGCCCAGTGGGGAGCCACGGGTAGGCTTGGGAGCCGCATATCCAGTAAGTACCTCCATAGCATCATACAGCATGGACGCAGTCATCCTGTGATACTCACTGTGTCCCACTGACTGGTTGGACCTGTGCTGAACCATGCCTTTCCCTTCCTTGTTGGCTCAGGAATTACTTTCAAGGCCGGGAACCTTGGGTTAAGCAAGTCATAAGTAGGGAAATACCAGCCCCTTAAGCACTTACCCTACTGGGGGGTCACAAAGGCTCAGGTTCGTTAAGGCTATCGCCATATGATTGAGTAAGGTTGGTTGGAGTAGACTACCCCCTCTCTGTTTCCCCCAAAACAGAATACCAAATTCAGTGGAGCTGGGCAAGTTCCCCCAGTAGTCTTTTTCCTTGTCATCAAAGGGGATCTGTATTAATGATACCCCTTCAACAGCACATTGGTCCTAGAACATAGAACATAGAACTTAGAAATCTACAGCACAATACAGGCCCTTCAGCCCACAATGCTGTGATGAATATGTACTTATACCTGTTGCATATTCTGCAGGAGCGTGTTATAGTACCTCCTAAAGCAGGTCAGACACACCACTTTGTCATTCTGCAATGTAGGGAGACACACACTTACTCCCTCTTGGTTAATTGTTGGGATCTAGGCATATCATCCTCCCGGAGGGCTGGTCGGAGGCTTGAAGTTTTCGGACGGACTCAGAGTCGGACTGTGGTCGGGTGCTTCCGGGATGCTGCATCGGCAAGTTTGCGGCGCTGGAAGCTCATGGCAGGGAGAGTTTTCTTCCTTCTACCGTCTGTGTGAGATGTGGGACTTTTGAGAGATTTTGAGACTTTATTTTTACCATGCCCATGGTCTGTTCTTTATCAAATTACGGTGTTGCTTTGCACTGTTGTAACTATATGTTATAATTATGTGGGTTTTGTCAGTTTTTCAGTCTTGGTCTGTCTTGTGTTTCTGTGATATCACACTGGAGGAACATTGTATCACTTCTTAATGCATGCATTACTAAATGACAATAAAAGAGGTCTGCGCGTCCTCATAATCTAATCTAATCTAATCATTCCTGGTTATTCCCAGCAACACTGTTCACCATGACTTCTATGATCCCCCCACCTCTGTAGCCCCTGTGGTTGCTGAAACCCAAACCTTCCCCAAGTCCTCTTCCAAGTCCAAGTCCTCTAGCTTCAGAGGGCCTGAAATTGCTAAACGCTGGAACACTGGGGACCCAGCTGGACTCACCAGCCATGAGTTCAGGTGGTCCCTCATTTGCTGCAGCACAACTACCCACCCTTGGAGGGTGCAGGTAAGGGACAATGGCTTAATCTGTTGCTCCAACAACCCATTTATGTGCTTGATCAACCCTGCTGCCTGCAGATAATATTGGATATGAAATGTCCACAAAATTCCAGATTCTGTAGCCCAATCCTGGACTTTTCTTCCCACAAAATGTGAGCTATTGTCTGAATGAATCTCCCAGGTAATCCCATACATGGATGACAAGCACTATAACCCTTTTACTGTTTTTTTCCTGGCCAGCATAGTCATATAACACTGCTGCCAGGACTACAGTATATGCCGGCTATGGTCAGCACGTACTGCTTTTTGTTTTCTTACAGCAGTGGCCCAGTATAATCAATCTGCCAGACTTGAACAGTTCCCGTAGCCCATTAGATGTGTCCCGAGAGACCCACTGGCCATCCTCTGGGCTTCATCTTTTTGTACGATGGTTAGCGTACGGCCACCATTTTGGCTTTCATCATGTTAGTGCCATCCCTTGATCCTACACCCATTTCCTTACCCTGCCCGCCCACAAATGCACACCCTACTGGTATGTCCAGAATGCCAGACATCTGTAGTCCTCCTCCTCAGAACACACTGCTCTATCCACCGCAGCATTATGTATGTCCTTCTTTTGTTCCCAGAGAGGTGGGCGTCTATGTGGTGGATGGTCTTCTGCCAGATGTGTTCCCAATAGGAGTGCCCCAGCAAAGTCACCTAAGCACCTCCAGTTCCGATCGTTCCAGGGGTCACTCCAAACTTCTGCTCCTCCTCAGGGGCCAGGTTGTCATTTGGCTTACCCCACTGAATAGGTGTGGGGTTAGTTGTAGGAACTTCATTGTGAGCGCAACGGTCATTACAGGGGCAGGGCCATAACCTGTTCATGGAGATGGCTCAGCCCATGAGGACTTTTCTCTGCCCTGTCGAAGATGAATCCATTTAATGATTGAAGACCATTGTGACTCAAATCGTCACATTGCACAAAAAAGATGACTCGTTACTACCTGTGCCTTCTCAGATAGTAGATGGGTGACTACCAGGAGAAGTAAGTGCAGTATGCGGGATCCCCTCTTCCTTCAGCAATAAATATAGCCCTTTGGACACTGTTGGTAGTGGGGAAGAGAGAATGACTGATCGGGCACAGCAGCAATGGCCAGGCCTGTGATACTCTGGGCAGATCTGAGGCTCAGCAGGAAAGGATAAAGATAGTTAGATTAGATTAGATTATGAGGACACGCAGTCCTCTTTTATTGTCATTTAGTAATGCATGCATTAAGAAATGATACAATTTGTTCCTCAAGAATGATATCACAGAAACACAAGATAAAGCAAGACTAAAACAAAGCTGACAAAAACCACATAATTATAAGATATAATTACAACAGTGCAAAGCAATACAGTAATTTGATGAAGAACAGACCATGGGCACGGTAAAAAAAAAGTCTCAACCTCTCTCGAAAGTCCCATCATCTCACGCAGATGGTTGAAGAGAGAAATCCTCCCTGCCATGAGCTTCCAGTGCCGCAAACTTGCCGATGCAGCATCCTGGAAGTACCCGACCGCAGTTCGACTCCGAGTCCATCCGAAAACTTCGAGCCTCCGACCAGCCCTCCGACACCGAGCAGCATCTCTGCTGAGTGCTTCGACCCCAGCCCCGGCAACAGGCAATAGGCAAAGATAGTGATAGGAGATCTGATAATTAGGAGGATGGACAAGAGATTCTGGGTGCAAGAAAGAGAGGCCAGGATGAAGCGTTACCTCCCAGGTGCTAAGGTCTAGGACGTCTCAGAGAGGTTGCAGGATATTCTCAAGTGGGACGGTGAGCAGCCAGAGGGTGTGGTGTACATTGACACCAATATGTGGAGAGGGAGAAAATGTCCTGTGCAGTGAATATCAGGAGTAAGGAAAGAGGCTGGAGAGTAGGACTTCCAAGGTAGTAATAATATATGGATTAGGTGGATGCTTTCCTGGTGTCATGGATTCTTGATTACCTGACTGGCAGACCACAGTATGTGTGCTTGCAACACTGTGAGTCCGACAGAGTGATCAGCAGCGCTGGGGCTCCACAGGGGACTGTCTTGTCTCCCTTTCTCTTCACCATTTACACCTCGGACTTCAACTACTGCACAGAGTCTTGTCATCTTCAGAAGTTTTCGGATTACTCTGCCATAGTTGGATGCATCAGCAAGGGAGATGAGGCTGAGTACAGGGCTACGGTAGGAAACTTTGTCACATGGTGTGAACAGAGTTATCTGCAGCTTAATGTGAAAAAGACTAAGGAGCTGGTGGTAGACCTGAGGAGACCTAAGGTACCGGTGACCCCTGTTTCCATCCAGGGGGTCAGTATGGACATGGTGGAGGATTACAAATACCTGGGGATACGAATTGACAATAAACTGGACTGGTCAAAGAACACTGAGGCTGTCTACAAGAAGGGTCAGAGCCATCTCTATTTGCTGAGGAGACTGAGGTCTTTTAACATCTGCTGGACGATGCTGAGGATGTTCTACGAGTTTGTGGTGGCCATTGCTGTCATGTTTGCTGTTGTGTGCTGGGACAGCAGGCTGAGGGTAGCAGACACCAACAGAATCAACAAACTCATTTGTAAGACCAGTGATGTTATGGGGATGGAACTGGACTCTCTCACGGTGGTGTCTGAAAAGAGGATGCTGTCCAAGTTACGTGCCATCTTGGACAATGTCTCTCATCCACTACATAATGTACTGGTTGGGCACAGGAGTACATTCAGCCAGAGACTCATTCCACCGAGATGCAGCACAGAGCGTCATAGGAAGTCATTCCTGCCTGTGGCCATCAAACTTTACAACTCCTCCCTTGGAGGGTCAGACACCCTGAGCCAATAAGTCCTGGACTTACTTCATAATTTACTGGCATAATTTACATATTACTATTTAACTATTTATGGTGTTATTACTATTTATTATTTATGGTGCAACCATAATAAAAACCAATTTCCCCCGGGATCAATAAAGTATGACTATGACTATGACTATTACTCCTGGTATCACATACTTGACAGAGCAGGAATCAGACAGTACAGATGAAGGAGTGGCTGAGGAATGTGCAGGAAGCAGAGTTTCAGGTTCTTGGATCATTAGAACCTCTTCTGGGGCACGGTGACTTGTACAAGAGGAATCTAAACTGGAGGGCAACTAATACCCTGGCTGGGAAGTTCATGAGCGCAACTCGGAAAGGTTTAAACTAGTTTGGCAAAGAGATGGGAACCAAAGCACCAAGTCAGAAAGTGGAAGGATGGAAATGAAGGCAGATGTCAGGCCAGTAAAAACAGGCAGGGGTAAGGTAATAAAAATAATGGGCAGTTTGAAGTGTGCATACCTTAATGCTAGGAGTATCATGGGTAAAGGCGATGAACTTAGTTCATGGAACTATGGTCTTATGGCCATTTCAGAGACTTGGTTGAGAGAGGGACGGGAATGGATGCTCAACATCTCAGGGTTTTGATGCTTTAGAAAAGACAGAGAGGGAGGTAAAAGAGGGGGGAGGGGAGTTGTACTACTAATCAAGCCTGCACTCGGAGGGGATACAATAGAGTGCAGAACTCAAAAATAGGAAGGCTGCAATTACTCTGATGGGATTGTACTGCCGTCACCACAATAGGCACTGGGACATTGAGGAACAGATATGTAGACAGATTCAGGAAAGGTGCATAAACAGCAGGGTTTTTCTCATGGGGGAATCAAATGTTGGAAAGACTAAATAGAATGGATGTGGATCTCATTGACGGGTGGAGTAGGCTCGATGGGCCAGATGGCCTACTCCGTCTCCTATTTCTTATGAAAAGATGGTGCGGGAATCCAGGACCAGAGGACACAGCTTCAGAATAGAGGATCATCCATTTAGAACAGTTGTGAAGCAGAATTTCTTCAGCCTGAGTGTGGGGAAATCTGTGGAATTCATTGCTACAGGTCTTCTGGACTTAAAAGACTTCATCTTCCCTAATATAGACTGGGACCTTCTCAGTGCAAGAGGTTTGGACAGGGCAGAGTTTGCTGCGTAAACCTAGGAGGATTTTTTAAATCAATATGTAGATAATTCAGCAAGTGGAGGGGCTGTACTGGATTTGGTGTTGGGTAATGGCCCTGGCCAGGTGACTGACCTTTCAGCGGGCGAGAGTTGGGGAGCAGTGAACACACTTAGAGTATGTTTTAAGATGGCTGCAGATAAGGATAAGTACAGACCTTGCGGGAGAGTATTAAGTTGGAGAAGGTCAAATTATGAGAGCGTTAGGCAAGAACTAGAAAGATTTAATTGGGAACAGCAAGTCCACATCCGACATGTGGAAAGCACTTAAAGACGGCAAACAACAGAGAGGACAGGACAGGTACGTTCCAGTCAGAAGGAAGGACAAGAATAACAAGGTGGGAGAACATTAGATGCTGAGAAAGTTGGAGCTAGAGAAGAACTCTAGAAGGGGATTAGGAAAGCCAGGATTGCCCATGAAATATTCTTGGCAAGTAGGATTAAAGAGAATTGCAAGGCACTCAGCAAGTGCATCAAGAGCAAGAGGATAACTAGGGAGAGAGTACGACCACTCAAAGATACAGGGATAATATTTGCTTGGATGCAGAGGATGTGGGTGAAGTCCTTAATGAGAGCTACATCAGTAGTTACCAAGAAGAAGGCCTTAGAGGGCAAGGAGATCATTGATATGCTCAAGTATTCTGAAGTAAAGGAGGAGGTAGATTTGGGTCTCCTAAAGGACGTTAAAGTGGATACATCCCCAAGGTTTGATAGAATATACTCAGGTTCTTGAGAGAGGCAAGAGAAGTGATTGCTAGGGACTTAACCAATATCTTTGTATCCTTTCTAGCCACCGGCGAGACCCTGAAGGACTGGCAAATAGCGAATGTTCCATCATTCAGGCAGTGAGCCATGGATAATCCTGGAAAGTACAGACTGGTGAGTCAGTATACTGATAAGGTCAAGATCCTAAACAATGCTGATGAGCAGAGGGATCTTGGATTCTAAATCCGTAGCTCCCTGGAAGTGGTTGAGCAAGTTGATAGAGTGTTTACGAAGTCATAAGGCATGCTTGCTTTTATTAGTCAAATCATTTAGTTAAAATATAAAGAAGATATGTTGCAGCTTTATAAAGTTCTAATTGGGCCACGTCTGCAGTTATGTTGCCCCATTATTGGAAAGATAGGCCTTGGAAAGGCTGAAGAAATGGTCTACCAGGAAGCTGCCTGGATTAGAAGGTGTACGCTATAAAGTGATGCTGGACTGACTTGAATTGTTTTCTCTGGAACGGCAGAAACAGAAGGCAGACCGATAAAGGTTCATAAGATTATGAGAGGTTAGATAGACAGCATCTCTTTCCTAGACCAGAGGCATGCATTTAAGGTGAGAGGGAATAATTTCAAAGGAATTGTGAGGGGCAATTCTTTACCACAAAGAGTGGCGGATGCCTGGAGTTACAGAACAGACTAGTTAGCCATTTGATTCCTCATTCGGGCTGAAGGGCCTGTTCCTTTGTAGTACTGTTCTATATTCTATGTAGTATGCTCAGAGAGCTGGAGGTGGTTAGCGTGTTTTCTCTGATAAACAACAGGGCCCAAGTGTTCAGCTTGGTCAGTTTTTTTCTCCAAAAATACTTTATTCAAAAATATTGTAAAATAAAGTTATTTACATAAAAAAACATTCATTGACTCTGAGTCCTTATTCAATAAATAAAGTTGTTTACAATAGAATTACGTGTTGACTCTCAGTCCATATTCAAATGAAAGATGTTTACAATAAATCGTTCATTGACTGTCAAACCTTAGTCAAGAATTAAGACTTATTTACAATAAAATTATTAACAATAAAAAAACAGGCATTGGCTCTAATTCCTTTACAAAAGTTCTTTAACGGTCTACACAATTCCAGCCACTCCTGGAGCACCATGTTGATTCATCTGTCCACATCGCTGATGAGGGGTATTCTCCTCCCCACCCGACCCCTCCCACTCCCACGGGTGACGAACATTAAACTGTGGTCCTTCCCCACTGGGAATCGCGGTGGCCGCACCAAGCTTGAGTGCATCCCTCAGCATGTACTCCTGCAGGCGACAGTGAGCCAGTCGGCAGCATTCAGTCACGGACATCTCCGTCAGCTGGCAGACCACCTAGTTTCGGGCAGACCAAAGAGCGTCTTTCACCGAATTAATGATCTACCAGCAACACCGGATATTCATCTCCGTGTGTGTCCCCGGGAACAGCCCGTAGATCAGCTTGGTCAGCTGCGACGTGTGCAGCGCGAGGCCTCAGTAGATCTGATGTGGTCACTGTGGCCATGGTGTGGTCCTTCTGTGGTCAGGTTGCCTCTGGTGTAGCCTCAGTTGTCACAGTGTGGTCTCGGTGGATCAGCTGGCCAGTGGAGTTGGAGTGTTCTCTGTGTGGTCAGTAAGGACAATGTGACAGAGCAGACAGCACTGTGCCATGTTCTGAGTGTGGTCTGTGTTATTTCTAAATAACCAGAGAGCCTTAACATGACCTGCACGATGTCAGTGTGACTTCAGTGTCCAGTGTGTACTATCAGCGTGGTTAGTGAGGTCAAAGGAGACAATCTGTCTCAATGTGTTGTCTGTGTTGTCACTCCTGTCAGTGTGCTCAGTGAGTTGCTATTGGTCAGTGTGCTGTCTTGTAACTGGGGGGATTCATTGTGGTCAGTTGTTTCAGAGTGGCTAGTGCTGTCACGTTGATCATAGAAGCCATTTTGATTTCCCTGCGGTCATGGTGGGTGGTGCGGTCACCGTGCAGTCAGATTACTTGCCTCAGTAGTCTCAGTGAGTGCAGTCTTGTGTGGTTAGCGTGGTCAACGTACTGAAGATGCCAGCGCAGACTGTATCGTCAAGGCATTCGGTGTGTGGTTTGTATCGTTGAGCACGTCAACATGAAATATTGTCGCAGGAAAGCAGCATCCATCATCAGGGATAGCTACCACTCAGGACACTCTTTTCACGGTGCTGCCATCAGGAAGAAGGTACAGGAGCCTTAGGACTCACACTGCCGGGTTCAGGAACAGCTATCACCCCTCAACCATCAGGCTCTTGAACCAAAGGGGATAATTTCACTCAACTTTATTAGCCTCGGCATTGAAATGTTCTCACAGTCTAGGAACTCATTTTCGAGGAATCTTCATTTCAGATTCTTGATATTTATTGCTTATTTATTAAAATTATTATTTTTTTCTATTTGTATTTGCACAGTTTGTTGTCTTTTGCACACTGGGTCAATGCCCAGGTTGGTGTGGTCTTTCATTGATTCTGTTGCTGTTACTGTTCTATTATGAATTTAGATTAGATTATGGAGATACGTAGTCACCTTATATTGTCATTTAGTAATACATGCATTAAGAAATGATACATTATTTCCTCCGGTGTGATATCACAAAACACAGGACAAACCAAGGCTAAAAAAAACTGACAAAACCACATAATTATACGTACAGTTACAACAGTGCACAATATCATCACTTGATGAATAAAGTCCGTGAGCACAGTAAAGTTCAAAGTTTCTCAAATGTCCCACATCTCACGCGGACGGGAGAGGGAAGAAAAACTCTCACTGCCACGCTGACCACAATCCGACTCTGAGGCATCCGAAAACTTCGAGCTCTGATCAGCTCTCCGACACCGAGTACTGAGCGCCATCTCTGTCCGAACGATTCGACCTCCTTCTCGGTCGCCAAAAGCAGGCAAGGCCGGGGATTTTGAGGCCTACCCTCCGAAAGATTCCCGACTCTACAGAAACGACAGCAGCAAACCGGCGTTTCAGAAATTTCTCCAGATGTTCCTCTGTGCTTTCACGTCCATTCTCCATCAAATCAGAATTGTCCACGGCCCCTATTTAACAAATACGATGTCATTTTTCACCAGAGAGCTGCGCATGCGTGGCGTGCTGCCACCTTCTCCTCCTGCCTTATTGAGAATGCCTGCAAAAAAAGGATCTCATGGTAGTATATGGTGAAATATACTGTATGTACTATGATAATAAATTTATTTTGAACTTCTCACGATCTGTGGGCCTTAACATGGTCAGTCTGGTGTTATTGTGTCCTCAGTGTACTTTGTGTACTTTCAAAGTGTTCAGTGGACTGAATAGAGTTATTAGGGTCAGTGTGGATAAATTATTTCTCTCTGGTCAGTGTGGTCTCTGAAGATCAGAACGATGCAAGCGTTCAGTGTTGTCAATGGTCTCAGTGTGGTCAGTGAGATCTCAATTTGTCTAATGCTGTCATAATGAGTATTGTGATCTCACTGTGGTCCTCACGGATGATATTGGTCCTGTGTGGTCAGAGTGGTTGCTGTCTTGCTTCAGTAATCTCAGAGTGGCCAGTGTCAACCATTGCAGTCTCCGTGCGGTCAGTGTGACAGAGCAGGTGGCAAATCCATGGTCTAAATGATCAGTGGGCCTTGGTGTGGACATGTATGGTCTCAGTGTTACTTCAGCGATTAGTCTCTGTGTTTCAGGATGGTCAGCGAGGTTAATGGAGCCAGTGTCCTCATTGAGGTCAGTTGGTGATAGTATCCCCAGCAATTAGTCAATTAGTCACTGTGATCTCAATATGATCAGTAATCGTTGGTGCTTCATCTGTTCCTTGATCAGGAATAATTCAATGTAGACAGGACGGTAGTTAAGGTAGTGGAATTTTCCTCCTGTAAGAGGCAGGATTTTGGACTACCTGACAGTCTTCCTGATGTCTACATCTACGGGAAATGCACGCAACTTCATCTCCTGACTGACTATGGTCAATGAACTGGAGCTGGAGCTGGATGCACTCAGGGAGGCTGGTAAGCTCCTAGATGAAAGTTTTACTGGGATGGTGGCATGCTGAGGGCAGGCTTCAGATAGTAGATGGATGACCACCATGAAAAGTTAGGGCAGTCAGCATGCAATGCAGGGTTCCCCTGTGGCTATTCCCCTCGGCAGCAAATATACCAGTTTGGAGCTGGCTGCGGTGGGGTGGGAGGGTGGGAGAGAGAGATGACCGATCAGGGTATAGTACCGCAGCCAGTTCAGTGGCTCTGTGGCCGGTTCCGAAACTCAGAAAGGAAAAGTAAAGTCAGGCAGAGAGATAGTGATAAGAGTCTTGATATTTAGGAAGATGGACAGGAGATTCTGTGGCCAGGAGAGGCCAGGATAGTGTGTTATCTCCCAGGTGCTAGGATCCAGCATCTATCAGAGCCACTGCAGTAGATTCTCATGAGGGAGAGTGATCAGTTAGAGGAAATGGTGCACATTGGCACCAAATATACAGGTACAAAGGGAAAAAAGGCCCTGTGCAGTGATATTGGGAGTTAGGAAAGAGACTTAGAGCAGGACCTCCAGGGTAGTAATATATGGATTACTCCCAGTGCCACGTACTAGTCAGGATAGGAATGAAAGAATACAGATGAAGGAGTGGCTGAGGAGCTAGAGCAGGAGGCAGGGTTTCAGGTTCCTGGATCATTGGAACCTCTTCTGTCCTGTACGAGGGACCTAAATGGGAGGAAACTAATATCTTGGCCGGAAGATTCACTAGTGATACCCGGGGAAGTTTCAACTAGTTTGGCAGGGGCATTGGAACCAAAGCACCAGGTCAGAAAGTGAAGGGATGGAGAGGAAAATAGATGTCAGGGCTAGTAAAAAAAAAGAGAGGAGTGAAATAATAGATATGATAGGATAGGTAGTTTGAAGTGTGTGTATTTTGTATTTTAATGGAAGGAGTATTATGGGTAGGGGTGATGAACTTAGAGCACGGAGCTGTTCATGGATCTGTGATGATATGGCCATTATGGAGACATGGTTGATGGAGGGCCCAATGGGTGCTTAATGTCCCAGAGTTTTGATGCCTCAGAAAAGATGGAGATGGAGGTAAAAGTGGTGGGAGGAGAATCACACTGCTAATCAAGGACAATATCAACTGCTCTGCTAGGATTATAATGGAGGCATCGTCCACCAACTCTATAAAGGTAGAACTCCGAAATAGGAAGGCTATGATGGGTGGTACTGCAGAGGCCCCAGTAGGCACTGGAACATTGAGGAACAGATATGCAGGCAGATTCAGGAAAGTTGTAAAAATATCATGGGGGACTTAAACTTTCTTAATATTGGCCAGGACCTTAATAATGCAAGAGTTTCAGATGGAACAGAATTTGTTAAGTAAATCTAGGAGGGTTTCTTGAGATCAATATTCCAAGAAGAGGAAGGCTGTACTGGATCTGTGTTGTGTAATGAGCCTGTCCAGGTGTCTGAGCTTTCAGTGGTTGAGCTGTTAGGGAATAGTGAACACACTTCTTATGTTTTAAGATATGACTCTATGATTCTAAGGTAGCTATAGATCAGGATAGTGTTATGATAGTCATGGGGGATTTTAACATGCAGGTAGATTGGGAAAATCAGGTTGGTAATAGATCCCAAGAGAGTGAATTTGTTGAATGCCAATAAGATATCTTTTTAGATCAGTTTGTCATTGAACCTACTAGGGGGATCAGCTATTCTGGATAGCTTGTAATGCAATGAATTGGAGACAATTAGGGAGCTTAAGATAAAGGGAAACTAGGAAGCAGGATATAATTGAGATCAACTTGAAATTTGATAGGGAGAAAGTAAAGTCTAACATAGCAGTATTTCAGTAGAGTAAAGAAAATTACAGTACTTATGAGAAAGGACTTGGCCAAAGTAAATTGGAAGGAGATGCTGGCAGGGATGTCAGCAGAGCAGCAATGGCTTGAGTTTCTGGGAAAAAAATGAGGAAGGTTCAGGACAGATGTATTCCAAAAACAAAGAAATACTCAAATGACAAAATAGTACAACTGCGGCTGACAAGCGAAGTCAAAGCTAATGTAAAGGCTAAAGAGAGTGCACACAACAAAGCAGAAATTAGCGGGAAGATAGAGGTTTGGGAAGCTTTTAAAAACCTACAGAAAGCAACAAAAAGAATCATTAGGAGGGTAAAGATGAAATATGAAAGCAAGCTAGCAAACAATATCAAGGTGGATAGAAAAAGTTTTTTCAAGTATATACAAAAAAAAGAGAGATGAGAGTGGATATAGGCCTGCTAGAAAATGAGGCCGGAGAAATAATAAGGGGGACAAGGAGACGGCTGATGAACTAAATATTTTGCATCAGTCTTCACTGTGGAAGACATTCGCAGTGTGCCAGGAGCTGAAGGGTGAGGGAGAAGAGAAGTGGGTGCAGTTACTATTACCAGGGACAGGTGCACAAAAAGCTGAAGGACTTAAAGGTGCATAGGTCACAAGAACAAGATGAACTGCACCCTCAGGTTCTGAAAGAGGTCGCGGTAGAGATTGTGGAGGCATTCGTAATGATCTTTCAAGAATCATTGACTCTGGAATGGTTCGGGTGGACTGGAAAATTACAAATGTCTCTCCACCCTTTATGAAAGGAGGAAGGCAGCAGAAAGGAAATTATAGACCAGTTAGTCTGACCTCAATGGTTGGGAAGATGTTGGAGTCAATTGTTATGGATGAAATTACTTGTTGACACAGAACAAGATAGGACAAAGTCGGCATGGGTTTCCTTAAGGGAAAATCTTGCCTGATGAACCTATAGGAATTCTTTGAGGAGATTACACGTGAGATAGATAAAGGAGATCCAATGGCCGTTATATACTTGGACTTTCTGAAGGCCTTTGACAAGGTGCTACACATTAGGCTGCTTCCCAAGTTAAGAGCTCATGGCATACAAGAAAGTTACTAGTATGGTTAGAACATTGGTTGAATGGTAGGAGGAATGAGTGGGAATGAAAGGATCCTTACCTGGTTGGTTGCCAGTGACTAGTGGTGTTCCACAGGGGTCAGTGTTGGGACTGCTTCTTTTTACATGGTTTGTCAGTCTTGTCAATGTGCTCAGTGAGTTGCTATTGGTTAGTGTGCTCTCTTATGATCGGTAAGATCAAGGATTCATTGTGGTCTGTTGTTTCAGAGTGGTTAGTGTTGAGAATTGTTCTGAGTCAAATTAAAAGCAAGTTAAGCCCAGAAACTTCCAAACTGCAATATGGATTTATTGAGGATAGAGGAACTAGGAATGCAATTTTTATTCTACGAATGCTTTTAGAAAGGGCAATTGAATATCAAAATGATGTCTTTTTATGTTTTATTGATTTCACTAAAACATTCAACAAAGTGCAACATGAAAAATTATTTCGAATTCTCGCTAAACTAAACATAGACATAAGGGACCAACAACTGCTTCAAAATTTATATTGGAATCAAATGGCGGCAGTAAAAATTGATGATAATATAAGCAGTTGGACTAAAATTCAAAGAGGAGTTAGACAGGGTTGTGTTGCCTCACCTGAATTATTTAATATCTATAGTGAAATGATTCTCAGAGAAATAGAAGACCTGGATATACTAAAAATTGGAGGTGTTAACTTCAACAATATAAGAAATGCCGACGATACCACCCTAATAGCAAGTGCTGCAGAAGACCTACAAATCAGAATCAGAATCCTTTATTATCGCCAAGTGTGTGGACACATACAGGGAATTTGATGCCGATTTCCCTGAGCTCTCGCTGTACAGAATCAAAAAGCAAACAAAACAATAGTGCAGATAATCATGAACTATATACAATGAGGTATACCTGTCTATGTACGGGTGGACTTGGTTTATAATAGACTAAAATTCAAGTGTTCATAAGACTGATGGCATACGAAAAGAAACTGTTCTTGTACCTATTTGTCCTGGCATACAGTGATCTAAAGCGCCTACCAGAAGGAAGGAGTTGGAACAGGTGATGTCCAGGGTGTGATGGGTCTACAATAATGCTGCTTGCTCGCTTCCTGACTCTAGATGCATATAAGTCCTGGATCGAGAGCAGCTTCACACCAATAGTCCTTTCTGCAGCCCTGACGGTTCTTTGGAGTCTATTCTTGTCTTGTTTGGTAGCTGATCCAGACCAGACAGTGATGGACAAACAGAGAACAGACTGGTTTATTCCTGAATAGAATTGAATCAGCAGCTCCTGAGGCAGATTGTACTAGACAAATCCCCCTAGACAAAGCAGTACAAGCAAGTGCAGATTTTGGTCTAACCATCAATTGTAAAAAAACGAAATGTATGGTAACATCAAAACAGCAGGATACTCCCAACTGCCAATTGTACATCGATAACCAAGAGATTGAACAAAAGACCAGCTTTAGTTACCTTGGTAGTTTTATATCACAAGATGCTAGAAGTAAAGAAGAAATAAAAAGAAGAATTGCCATTGCCAAAACCAACCTCCAAAAAATGAAACCCATTTTTATCAACAGACACATTTCTATGACAATAAGGCTTAGGCTACTAAAATGTTACATCTGGTCAATCTTGCTGTATGCTTCCGAAACATGGACTATAACACCAGAACTCCCAATAAACTTAGAAGCAACAGAAATGTGGTTTCTTAGAAGAAGGCTGAAAATATCGTATAGCGATAGGGTAACTAATGAGACAGTACTCCAACGTGCCCATACAAAAAGATCTTGAATGAGAATATTAAATGAGAGGAAACTTAAATTCCTGGGCCATGTCGTCAGAAAGGGAGAAACAGAATGCCTTACATTACAAGGCCGTATGCCTGGGAAACACAGTAGAGGAAGGCAAAGAAGAAAATATATGGACCCTGACAGATCTTAGTGTGCAAGATATCATTGATGCTGCGAGGGATCATTCGATGTGCAGAGCCACGATCGCCCAAGCGTGTGACGCGCAAGGCACTTGAAGAAGAAGTGTTGTCACAATGATCTGATGGGATCATAAGGGCCATTATCACCTCACAAGTGGCCATTGGGATGGTGTGGTCAGACTACTTACCTCAGTGCTCTCAGTAAGGACAGTGCAGTCTCACATGGTCAGAGTGGTCAATGTGCTCAAGGTATGCTACTTGGGTTCTCAGGATCAATGGGCCTTAACTTTATTAATATGGAACTATTGTGAACTCAGTGTGCTTTCAGAGTGTTCGGTGAACTGAATGGAGTCAGTGTGGTCAGCTTGGTCTCATTTTGGTCAGCTTGGTCTCATTGTGGACAGTACGCCCTCACCGTGGCCAGTGTGGTGTCTGAAGGTCAAGGAGATTCTAAGGTTCAGTGTTATCAGTGGTCTCAGTGTGGTCAGTGTGATCTCAGCTGCTCTAATGCTGTCATAGTGGGCATGGTGATCTCACTGTGGACGTCATGGGTTTCATGGTAACTGTATGGACAGATTGTTTGCTGTCTTGCCTCAGTAATCTCAGAGTGGCCAGTGTTGTCGTAGATTTGTTGGTCATCTCAGTCTGTGTAGCAAGTGCAGTCAGTGTGACAGTGCAGGCGCAGTATGGCGAAATGATCAGTGGGCCTTGGCCTGGACATGCGTGGTTTCGGTGTGATCTCAGTGTTCAGTCTCTGTGTTTCAGGATGGTCATTGAGGTTAATGGAGCCAGTGTCCTCATTGTGGTCAGTGTGGTGATAGTATCCTCAACAATATGCCAGTGTAGTCTCTGTGATCTTAATGTACTCAGTGATTTGATGGTGTTTAGTTGCTCTTTGATCAGGAATATGCAAGGGTTCAGTGTGGCCAGTTGCTCCAGTGTGGCTTGTGTGGTGTCAATAGTTCTGATGTGGTCATAGTGGCTATTATGATCTCGCTGTGGCCATGACGGGTGGTATGGTCAGTGTATGGTCAGACTGCCTGCTGTATATCCTCAAAGGGTCTAATGTGGCCCCAGTGATCTTGGTGCAGTTAATGCACTCAATATGCTCAATAGGTTAGAGGTGATCTGTATGATTTATTTGCAAGGTTAAGAAGGTGTTAGATGGATATAGGCCAGAAAAAGTCGACTGGGACTACAGACATTGGGCAACTTTAGGCAGTACTTTCAACTTAGGCTGAAGGGACTGTTTCTGTGCAAATTAGCCCCATGGTTATGACTTTCTATGGCTCTATAGAAACACAGAAAACCTACAGCACAGTACAGGCCCTTCAGCCCACAAAGCTGTGCCGAACATGCCCTTACCTTAGAAAAGACTCGATGAGAGTGGTCACATGGGCGCAGGATGGTGAAGGTGAGCAGTGTGAGCATTTATAGTGCTAACTGCGGGCTTACAAAGTTGTCTCATTGTGCTACTTTGCTTAGTGGTATCGGGTGTTGGAGAAATCAATGTATTCTTTGAGGACTTAGAGTGCTCTCAGTGGGTTAGTATTGTTTCAGTGTGGTCATTGAAGGCCGGTTTTGTCTGAATGTAGTGAGTGGTCTGCCTGGTCTTTTGTTCTTGGTTTAACCCCAAACTGATGTCCAAATTCACAAAACAATGGAATTCTTTTTGCAGTCGGACCAGGGAGTCAGACAACATTAGGTCAAGAATAACTTCTGAAGTCTTTAAAGATTGGCTTTATTTGTCAAATACACATTGAAACATGCAATAAAGGCGGGAGGAGAGAGAGCAGCACGCCGTGCGTGCGCAGCCCTCTGGTGAAAAATGATATCATATCTGTTAAATAGGGGCCGCAGACAATTCTGATTTGATGGAAACAGATGTGTAAGCACAGAGGAACATCTGGAGAAATTTCTGAAATGCCAGTTCGCTGCTGTTGTTACTGCAAGGTCGGGAATCTTCCGGAGGGAAGGCCTCAAAATCCCCGGCTTTGCCTGCTGTTGGCGACCGAGATTGAGGTCGAAACATTCGGACAGAGATGGCGCTCAGTACTCGGTGTCAGAGAGCTGATCGGAGGCTCGAAGTTTTCGGATGACTCAGAGTCGGATTGTGGTCGGGCATGGCAGGGAGAGTTTTTCTTCCTTCTCCCGTCTGCGTGAGATGTGGGACATTTGACAGACTTTGAACTTTTACTGTGCTCATGCTTAATCAAGTTATGGTACTGCTGCACTGTTGTAACTATATGTTATAATTATGTGGTTTTGTCAGTTTTTTCAGTCCTGGTCTGTCCTGTGTTTTGTGATATCACACCGGAGGAAATATTGTATCATTTCTTAATGCATGCATTACTAAATGACAAAAGAAGATGACTGCGTGCCTTCATAATCTAAAAAAAATCAAATCAGCGAGGATTGTAGATTGTGAAAGGCAGTCTACAGGTGTTGCCAGATTTCTGGTGCCAACACAGCATGCCGAAACTTGCTAACTCGAATCCTTGATTGTTTGGAATGTGGGAGGAAACTGCAGCAGCCAAAGGAAAGCCACACGTCCATGGGGAGAACATATAAATTCCTTACTGGCAATGGCAGGATCGGCGAAGGCTGACACTGTATGAATCTCTCTGTTGGTCAGGGTCAGCTATGGATTTTACATCCTAGTTGTCTATGTGACATGCAAGCCCAGGCAATCTGATATGGAGAGCAAGTTGTTGATATGATATGGAGAGCAGCAGGCTCTCCCTCTCCATGCACCAAAGGAACATAGGCATCTGTTAGTCTCGTGAGACCATGGTTTCCAGGGCACAGGCCTGGGCAAGGTTGTATGGAAGACTGGCAGTTGCCCATGCTGCAAGTCTCCCCTCTCCACGCCACCGATGTTGTCCAAGGGAAGGGCACTAGGGCCGATACAGCTTGGCACCAGTATCGTCGCACAGCAATGTGTGGTTAATTGCCTTGCTCAAGGACACAACACGCTGCCTCAGCTGAGGCTCGAACTAATGACCTTCAGATCACTAGACCGAAGCCTTAACCACTTGGTCACAAGGAACAGCAGAGATCAATACAGTTTAGCTCCAGCAGCATTGCAGGAATTGCCAGTCAGCGTTGAACTCAATGTTGGACTGCTTTATGGACCCCAGCTCTGGATTTTTGCCTCAGGGTTTACTCCCAAAGCCTTCCCCATGAGTGTGTACAGCCGCAAGGCAGCGTAGGTTTGAAACCAGTTTTCCTTTTCTTTGATATTCTGCCAACCACTGCTAACAAGCCCCATCTGCCCAAAGCACCTGGTTTTAAGGTGCCAATAACCTGCCTTTGACCCTTCTCCTGTCAGTAGAGATGGTTCCACCAGGCCTATTAGCTAAGCCACACGTTAAGGCCGGGATCTGGACTTTGTTGTCAGAGGCATTTTGAGATGAATGCCATTGGGAGCATTTAATAGGGCTATGACAACCTTTAGGAAGGTGGCACTGTAGAGTGATGTGCTAACTACTATGCAACCACGCTGGCTATATAGGGTCATATAGGTGCCAGTTACAGTCTGTAATAGCCAGCTAACCAGCTCACTGACCATCACCGACATTAACGCTCGATCATTTCTCTTCCATGTTGAGTTGTTCCCTCTTTGCAAACTTCAGATCAAGATCAAGATTGAAGTTTATTTGTTGTGTCCATCAAAACATACAGTGAAGTGCATCACCTGTGTTAACAAACAACCCACCCGAGGCCGGCTGAGAGCTGCTAGCAAGTGTTGTCACACATTCTGGCACCGGCATAATAAAGTTCAAAGCACATTTGTTATCAAAGTACGTAGATATTACACAACCTCCTAACAGGCAGCCACAAAACAAATAAACCCAAAAGAACCCATTAAAAAGAGAAAAGTGTCAAAGCTGAAGTCTACAGCGAGTCCGTCCCAGGTACATAGTTCAGCGCAGGGCGAAGCAGCCTTTGTCCTCACCTCTGGCCCTGACACCCTGATCTTTTCAATCTGGCCCGGCGCCAAAACTGTTGTCCAAACGTCGGGTTCAATGACTTCGATACCGTTTGGGGCCTGGATCCCACCTTTCCAGTTTGGGTCGGGTCCTTAAATCAATTGAACCTCGGGTCTTCCTTGCTCTCAGCAATGGTCCCACTGCCTTGCAATGCTCAGCAGAACAATGCAGAGCACAAGAAGCAACAAAACAATAACTGCAAAAACAAGCCCTATTCCTCCCTCCCACCTACACGCGTACACAGTCCTTTAACTCCAGTACACCCTCCAGCTTCAGCCTTCAGCAGACGTAGATGTAGGCCTGCAGACGCCTTCCCAGTGGACGCACCAAGGTGAGTGGACTCAGCTATGGTCAACAAGCTCTCGGTTGCCAGAGTTCCAATTATGGGCCTCAGTTGATGACATCGATACCAGAATTTGCTGATCACCGAGCAAATGGCCATGTACCAGGCCTTTCCTCTAAAGTGGCAGTGCGCTTGGCTGCAGCGACCTCTTTGGGTCTGAACAAATGTGAAATTGTTCAAACTGTATGTCTTATATTTTTACAGTCACAGGACACTGCGGGTTATTAAGAACATTGGGTATGGAAGGTCTACCCCACTAGTGAGTTGCTCTATAGAATTGGAGCTGGAGTGGTGGGGCACTGTGTTGCAGCCTGATTCAGCCACCCAGGGAGGACAGCGTCAGAGTTGGTGTGCAACCCAACAAACAGTGGAAATGATTGACTTGGGCATTTTTATTGCGATTGCAAGATCCTGCTGTAGGTTGGTAGCGTAGAGTACTACGAGTCATATCATTGATTCAGTGGTGAGATTGACAGCGAGGAAGCTGCGTAGCCACGGTTGTGGTTGTGGACCAGACCCGCGTGCACCGGGCTGGCCTGCTGCGGCCACCAGGGGAGAAGGAGACACCGGAGCTGTCTGTGTGTCGCTGGGTTCCACACTGGGTCAGGGGCTGATTCCCCCTGTCGGTGCTGCTCTCCAGTGTTCGCTCAGCAGAAGACAGGGTAGATTGGACTCCTCTGTGGCTACACTTGCACGAGATGCAGAGCCGCTGCGGCTTGTAGAAACATGGCTCCAGGACAAAATCCATGCACCATCGATCTATGGGCCATGATACTCAGGGATGAGATACACTGTCTATTTTTAAATTTTTGCAACCATGTTAGTGCTACCATAATTATCGTGCTATACAGTGTGTGCTGTGTGGGACTGTTGGTACTGAATTTTGCAACCTGGCCTCAAAGGCATGCTTTGTTTTCAGCTGTATGGTTGAATTACAATTAAATTTGAACTTGAGCTTTAATGCTGGACTCGTCAATGGTGGGACCACGAACACTAGGCCTTGAACTCGGGTCTCATCAAGTCACGAACCCAAGGGAGCATCAGAACTTGTTCCTCTTGCCCGCACAGAACTTTGACACTGGAACCCACCAACTGAACTAATGGCGGGGTCGGGGGGGGGGGGTGTCTCCTCCACTCTCTTGCAGGTCTAGTTTGTAATAGAGTATTAAGTGATTTAAACAATGCTGCCTGTCTAAATAACCTCGAAGCTGCTGGCTCATCCTTATGGCTTTAAGAGGCCTCACTTATCGGATGCTCTCTGCTCTGTCACAGAACTGGACAATGGGACGGTGGATTAATTGGAGCATTGTTTCTCTCCAGTCCTACCTGTCCGCCTCTGGATGAAACAAGCCCACCCACCCTATGCTCAAAAAGCACCACATTCTTTATATATAAATTAGAGGTCAGTGTCCTGACCCCGCAGAGATGGGGTCAGGATCTGCAACTGACCCATTTTCCTTCTATCTACATGTGAAGTTAACAGCAGTCCAACACTCAACCACAGCCAGATAGTCACAGTGGGCCAGTGCGTAATCAGCACCTACATGCCAGGAATATCACACACAGAACTGGATTAATTAACACTGGTTTACAACCTCCTCAATAAAATTCACAGCAATAGTCATTTAAGTTCTGAAGATCGCGGGACATAATTGACTATTTCCGATTAACATGGTCCCTGCGATCCCAGCGATTCCCCTGGGTGTGCTGCGAAATCTCAACGCTTCCTGCTTTGGTCCAGAATGATTACAAAGCCACATCATTGTCCATGGTTACAGCATATAAAGAACAAACTGTACAATGTGTGTTGTCTGGTACGTTGCCACCTCTGGACTGTACTCCTGTACCTTGGGAATAATGATGTAAAGCCTTATCTTTGGCACTAGCTTAGTAGCTGTGGCTTCAGGCAATCTGATGCTCCAGTATCACCTCTGGGGATGTCTGTGGTGACTCATGATTCATCTTCAAGGCCTGTATTTCCCTTCTTGTCTTGGCTCACCAAGCTTTAACCTCATGCATTATTTCTCACTGCTGTTGTTGCGTTTATGCTGTGTGCTCTGAGATTTGAGCCGATGGGAGAAGAACAGGAGAAGAGAAGAAATAGTATCTGGAGAAGAGGATATGGCACTCTGTGTCTGCTCCACCACTGAGTAAGTTTAATCCTATACCTTGGTCCCACTCTCCTGCCCGATTCCAATATCCTTTAATTCCTTTAGCACTGAAAAACCTATTGATTTGAGGCTTGAATCTATCCAATGCCCTACTCAAGCAGAGAACATCAACCATTCAAGTTGAGAAATTTTATCTCACATCAGCTCTTTAAAGGCCAATGATTTTTACTAAATTCTGTGTATCCCTTTGCACTGAGATGGAACGTTGGCGCAGCAGGTAATGCTGCTGCCTGCGCGATTCATTCGCCTGGATACGTCCCCAATCTCCGGCACTGTCTGTATGGAGCTTCCATGTTCTCCCTGTGACTCCGTGGGCCTTCCCTGGGATCTCTGGGCTCAGTATCAGAATCAGGTTTTGTATCACTGGAGAAGAAAGAATCTGATAGGGGAGGAGAGGGAACAGTAAAAGAAAGGGAAGAAGGAGAGGACCCAGGGGAGGTATTAGGCAGGTGAGAAGAAGTGAAAAGTTAGAGTGAGGAATAGAGGAAGGAGTTGAATTTGTTCACCAGAAGGAGAAGTTGATATTCATGCCATCAAGCTGGAGGGTATCCAGATAGGCCTCTCCGTGGATTGTCACCTTGTCGTGGTGGAGAAGCTTGTGTGGTCCTGTGATCCCGAAGGCAATGCCGTCTGGAGCTATGCTCCTGGTAGGGTCACCCATGGCGGTGAGGTCGAGGGTGAGCACCCTGACAAAGACCAGTCCAACCAGGACTTCAACGGTGGGACAGGCGGACAAAGTTACTTCGAACTCAACGGCTGTGAAGGCGGATGAAGGCTGCAACAAATCCATCAGCTCCAGTCGTCGTGGTTTCCATGCCACTGGAATTAGTTGGTTGATTTGTGAAGTATCGTGTGCTTCTTGGAGAGCAGCATCATGTACACGTTAAACAAATACACGCACAGGCGTCTTCACTCTGTGGGCCACTTCAGATTGAAGACTGTCATCCTCGACCTCGAGGGATAGCCATGACGATGATCTAGATAGAATATAAGGTGTTGCTCCTCCACTCTGAGGGTGTCCTATCAGATTTTTTCTTCTCTAGTTCTTGACCTTTTCCTCTCACCTGGCTTCATCCATCACCTTCCAGCTAGCCTCTTCCGCCCCCCCCCAACCATTTTATTCAGCCATCTTCCCCCTTCCTTTTCAGTCCTGAAGAAGGGTCTCGGCCTGAAGCATCGACTGTTTACTCTTTTCCATAGATGCTACCTGACCTGCTGAGTTCCTCCAGCATTTTGTGCGTGTTGCTTTAGTGTGAGGAACCATTCGCTCAATATTTTCCAAATCTGTAAATTGCATTCAATGAAATCAGCCATTCTAAACTCCATGAGTAGGGGACATTTGTTCTCAATCACTCATCACAGGAATTCACGTCAACAAATTCATGGTTTATTGCTTCCTGGACAACTACATTCCTTCTTAAAAAGCGAGATTGCACACAGATTTCAGTCCTGCAAAAGCAAAATATAGTTACCCTTCCACTCCAATCTTTCTTGCAATAAACCGCAACATGACATTTCCCTTCTGCTTTCCTTATTCAACTTCTGAATTTATTGAAGCAGTTAGGGTTAGGCTTTTTTTTTACTAACCATGGAAATAATGTTATATTTCTTTATATTTCTTCCTGAAATCAATAACCTTGCATTTTTATAAATTTCTTGTCTCAGCATCTATGCTCCTTTCTCGATTCGTAGCAAGCTCCTTACCATTCGCATTTCTACCCGGTTTGTATCACAAACAAATTCTGATACTGTGTACTTGCCATTTCATCATCATTCCAATAGATACAGACACTGGGGGCCCCGCTCTGAGCCCTGTGTAACACCACTCCCAACACCAGGCTAAAAATAATCTATTTATTCTGATTCTAATTTGTCCTTCAGCCAATCCCCTATCCGTACTAATACGTTGCCTCCAACACTATGAACTCTTATGCAATAATCTTTTGCATGGCGTCTTATTAAGTACCTTATCTAATGGCTGTAATTCACACTGCATGCTTCACTACCCGTCTTGGCCTTTAATATTTAATATTTTCTCATTTCAAAAGCTTGTCAGTAGTTCTGCGTTTAGTCCTCAAATGTTTCTGAAAATCTGATTTTGACAGCAAATTGGAAAGGGAGGGTGGAAGTGGGGGAAGAGGAAGGGGGATGAAACAATGATTTGATTGGTGTTTGAAGAATAGTCTCCCAGTATCTACTGTGTGGGAGCCTCCCAAGCTACCTTTTGACCTTTGCAACCAATTAAGGTGCCCACTTTAGGAAGCTCTTGGCCCTTTTCTCCAAGCCAGTCTTTGGCTGGTTGGATCTATGCTTACAATGAGGAAAGTCACATGTAAGTCATTTGAGGAACTTTATAAAGACTTGCAGCACAGAAGCAGGTCCTTTGCTCCATGTCAATAAACACAAAATAATCTGCAGATGCTGTCAAAAGATCAAAGCAACACTTTCAGTACGCTGGATGAACTCAGCAAGTCGGGCAGCATCAGTCAGAAACGATGAGTCGACGTTTCGGGCCGGAATCCTTCGTCAGGACTGAAGAATGAAAGATGGAGAAGGATTTGAAGAATGCTTGTAGCTTCAGTTGAAAGACCAGTAATTTGAAAAACAAAGGGGTGGGGGAGGGGAAGCATTGACGTCATAGCCCTGAAAATAATGGGTGGTAGAAGAAGGAGGCGGAACCATGAGGGAGCTGGGGGATTCCTCCAACCTGAGTTTAGCCTCATCGTGGCAGTAGAGGAGGCCATGTATGGACATATCTGAATGGGAATGGGAAGCAGAGTTGAAGTGGGTGGCTACCTCATATACCATCTAGGTAGTCTCCAGCCCCTTAGTATGAACATAGAATTCTCCAACTTCCGGTAATTCCCTCCGCCTCCCTTCCTCTATCACTATTTCACTCTACCCCCTCCCCCAGCTCCCTCATGGTTCCGCCTCCTTCTTCTACCACCCATTGTTTTCAGGGCTATGACGTCAATGCTTCCCCTCCCCCACCCCTTTGTCTTTCAAATTACTGGTCTATCAACTGACACTACAAGCATTCTTCAAATCCTTCCCCATCTTTCATTCTTCAGTCCTGACGAAGGGTTCCAGCCCAAAACGTCGACTCATCGTTTCTGACTGATGCTGCCCGACCTGCTGAGTTCATCCAGTGTGGTGAAAGTGTTGCCATGTCAATAAACATTCCCATCCAAGCAAGTCTCATATGCCCTCCATTTGGTCCATATCCCTCTAAACCTTCCGTAACATTGCACCTGTCTTAGGACATTTTAAAAGTTCTTATCCCTATTTATGGAATAACTCATTCCCAAAGCCTGATGGAGGATATTTGGCCCATCAACTCTATGCCTGCTATCAGGAAATGATTCCATCAATTCCATTGCTCCATTTTACTTCCTATCATTTTATTCCTTCTGGCATAACCATCAGATCCCTCTGGTTCTATCACTCAATTACACTAGAGTTCACTTACAGGGACCCATTATCGGTCGCCTAGCAGGTCCTCACCACTATGGCTGAGATGTTGACCGATCCCAAGAGCTTTGCTGCAAGCACTGCTCTCAGCTCTTGCTTCTCCTGGACAGTGAACCGAGTTGGCTGGAGGTTGGCTCCATGATGGTGGGGATCTCAAGAGGAAGTAGAACGGGCTCATTCACTCAGTACTCCCGGCCAGACCTACCCGCTCGTCCTCTGGGGTACGGGAGGAGGCCTGAGTGTCTGAAAGAAGTTAACGCAATTGGGATTGAACCAGAACTGCTGGAACTGTGGGGCAGCAGCACCATCTCGTGTTCCATTGTACCAAGTGCATCATGTATAGGGGCATGGCAACACTCACAACACGCTGGAGGAACTCAGCAGGTTGGGCAGCATCCGTGGAAAAGATCGGTCGACGTTTCGGGCCGGAACCCTTCATCAGGACTGAAGAGGGAGGGGGCAGAGGCCCGATAAAGAAGGTGGGGGGAGGGTGGGAAGGAGAAGGCTGGTAGGTTCCAGGTGAAAAACCAGTAAGGGGAAAGATCAAGGGGTGGGGGAGGTGAAGCAGAGAGGTGATAGGCAGGAAAGGTGAAGAAGGAATAGGGGAAAACACAATGGGTAGTAGAAGGAGGTGGAACCATGAGGGAGGTGATATGCAGCTGGGGGAGGAGGAAGAGTGACATAGGGATAGAGAAAGGGAGGAGGAGGGAATTACCGGCAGTTGGAGAATTCTATGTTCATACCAAGGGGCTGGAGACTACCTAGACGGTATATGAGGTGTTGCTCCTCCAACCTGAGTTTAGCCTCATCGTGGCAGTAGACGAGGCCATGTATGGACATATCTGAATGGGAGTGGGAAGCAGAGTTGAAGTGGGTGGCAATAAAACAATAAGCAATATAAATGAATTTCACGGAGCACCTATTTGTCATCTCCGTTGGGATATGTAAGGGTGACAGCCCAAATTCATTCCTCCTTCACCATTGCCAAAGAACTGATAACCTGCTCACCAGTGTTGGTAGGAGTTGTCTGTACACACCTGGGCTATTTCATCCCTTGTATTCCAAGTCTGGATATACTTTAAAGATGTACATTATTGTTTCAAGGGCAATAGGCACTATGTGAAGATGTGAACGCTCCCATCCTCTTTATCACTGCAACACACATAAAAGTTGCTGGTGAACGCAGCAGGCCAGGCAGCAATTTTTACGTGTGTTGCTTGAAATTCCAGCATCTGCAGATTTCCTCGTGTTTGCCTCTTTGTCACTGCATTGAGTTTCTATGAAATTTTATTAATTCATATTGTACCCAAACAAGATTCTGGGCAAGGACGTCAGAATAATCTTTGGAAATAAAAAAAAGTTTTCTTGGCAGAAAAACATGCCAGGATAGCAGAATGCGATGATGTTTCAGCGTTAAAAAGACATATTTACGGAAGCATAATTGGCAGCCTTTCGGCTGGGTCCTGGGCTTCATTAAAACTGAATGAACATCAGGGCTATTTTCTTCATGTCTTGTTGGTGATATAGGAGCCAGTTAGTAATCTTCCACTGAAATGGAGAGATCCGCAGTGAATATGCAACGGAGAGTTACTGAATATTTAAAAATACCGTATATACTAAGTGACCCAGGCCACCAACTTCATGGTTGGCCAAGCCAGCTTTGAGTTTTTAGGCAGATTAATAGTGATGGAAGTCACTTTAGAATCTTTCTGAAGTGGACCAGAAGCAGAGTTGAGCAACCTTAACTTTCTCATAACAATACATCCACTCTGTGTATGTATGAGGAGATAATATGGAAGTCGGAAACTTCTGTCTGAAACCTGATGGCATGAACATTGACTTCTCTAACTTCCGCTAATGCCCCACCTCCCCCTCCTACCCCATCCGTTATTTATTTATATACACACATTCTTTCTCTCTCTATCCTTTTTCTCCCTCTGTCCCTCTGACTATACCTTTTGCCCATCCTCTGGGTTTTTCCCCCCTCCCCCTTTTCTTTCTCCCTAGGCCTCCTGTCCCATGATCCTCTCATATCCCCTTTGCCAATCATCTGTCCAGCTCTTGGCTCCATCCCTCCCCCTCCTGTCTTCTCCTATCGTTTTGGATCTCCCCCTCCCCCTCCCACTTTCAAATCTCTTACTCTAGCTCTTCCTTCAGTTAGTCCTGACGAAGGGTCTCGGCCTGAAACGTCGACTGTACCTCTTCCTAGAGATGCTGCCTGGCCTGCTGCGTTCACCAGCAACTTTGATGTGTGTAACTTCTGTCTGTCCTGTGTTGTCACAGCCAGGGGTCATTTTTACAGAAAAAAAGGGATTATATTCAGTTGGGATGCGAATTGTATTTTCTCAGTGTCACCTCGTGGGCATGCAGAGTTCCTTGGATTGTTTGCTTTTTATGTTAAGTTGTTTGTCTTTGCACTAGGTCTGATTTTTCACTTTGTGTTGCAGGTGTCACATTTGGTACACTGGATATTGTTAAAGGTCTCTTTGTGTAGAGGGATCAGCAGTGGAGAGAGTGAGCAATTTCAAGTTCCTGGGTGTCGATATCTCTGAGGTCGTAACCTGGACTCAACATGTCAATGCAGCTGTCTTTCATTAGAAGTCTGAGGAGATTTGTTATGTCACCAAAAACACTCACAAATTTCTACAGATGTACTATGGAGAACATTTTAACAGTCTAAATCAATATCTTGGCTGGGAGAGGTGTGTAACTGCACAGGGTCGAAGTAAGTTGCAGAGAGTTGAAAGTTAGTCACCACCATCACGGGCACTAGTCTCCATAGTATCTGGGATATCTTCAAGGAGCGATGCCTCAGAGGGGCACCGTGCATATTTAAGGACCTCTGCCACCCAACACATGCCCTCTTCTCATTGTAGGAGGTATAGAAGCCTGATGGCACACACTCAGCGATTCAAGAACAGCTTCTTCCCCTCTGCCATCAAATTTCTGAATGGACATTGAACCCATGAACATTACTTCATTACTTTTTTTATTTCCCATTTTTTGCATTATTTTAAATTAAATTATATATATATATATGCACACACAGTAATTCACAGTTTTTTCTCTCTTTCTATGATCACATTTGCATTGTCCTGTTGCCAGGAAGTCAGCAAATGTCACGACATATGCCAGTGATATTAAACCTGAGTCTGATTCTGATATCACTTTTATTCAATTTGGGATAATTTAATTAGCACAATATGTTTAATGTCTTTCATTTTTTATGTGTTCCAGGGTATATTTCAGTGGGGCATATCAACCCTTCTTTACTTGGTTGTAGTGTTTCCTCGTCTGGTGAAATTCAGGCTGAGTTTTTTTCTGTGTATTGCGGGAGGTTCAAGTTCGTCAGGATTCTGTTAATTCTGCTGATTAATTTCTGTAATGAATGTTTAGCTTTGTTTGAGTTGCCGAAGCCTCTGTGGTTCCTGCCCTTGAGTTTGCTAGTGACCCTTACATGCATTGTAGCTACCCTGAGAGTGCCAGAACTGTGCTGGGAGGGTGTTAACCTGTACCTTGTCTATCTTGTATCCCCCTGAAATGTTTGAGTATGCAGAGCTTTCCTTGTGTCAACATACACAAAATGTTGGGAAAACTCAGTAGGTCAGGCAGCATCTATGGAGGGGCATAAACGGTCAATATTTCAGGGCAGGACCCTTCATCAGGACTGGAAAGAAAGGGAACAGAAGTCAGAATAAGAAAGTGAGGAGAGGGAGAGGAATACAAGGTAGAGATAGGTTTTAACTTTTACCCACTTCCTTTTCAGAGCTGATGAAGAGTCTTGGCCTGAAATGTCGGTTGTTTATTCCTCTCCATCGATGCTGCCTGACCAGCTGAGTTCCGCTATCATTTTGTGTGTGCTGCTCAGGATTTCCAGGTTCCCTTCTGTTTATGATTCTCTGTTCTCTGTGTCTAAGTTGTTTTGTATGTGTCCTAGGTGCTGTTAATGGCACAGAGTGAGGAGAGCTCTACTTTGTGTCTAGCCCATGATGTCCCTGCCTTGGGAGAGCTTGATGGGACGATGCAAAGTAAAGTTTTTACCCTGGAACTAACTAGTGTTGTCCCAGTCCTGGGTGTGTTTGATGGGACGACGTAACGACGAGCTTTATCTGTTCTGTACCTGCCCTGGAAGTGTTTGTTGGGACAATGTGGAGGGAGATTTAGTCAGTATCTGACTAGCAATGTCTCTACTCTGAGAGTGTTTGATAGCAATAATATATAAAGAAATATTATTGTACACCCTCATTAATATTCCTTGCTTTATTTAACACTTTTTTTGTTTGAATAGCAAATAATAAATCAGTAAGCCACTTCCAGTGAACGTTTTTAATTATTATTAGTCAGATCACTTTATCTGCAGAAGTAGATTTATCCAGAAAAGATGCACTGCTGTAGGTGAGACATTCTGTTAACGTAGACCTCTTAACAGATCTGTCATCACTATAGTTACAACCAATCGGTCGCTGCATCTTGTTGACACCTGCAGCTGTTTAGACTATTTTGTTAATTTCATTTTTGCCACCTGGGCATTGCTAGGAGGAACAGAGGAAAACTGGGCCATTCAGCCTCTCAGGACTGCCCCGCTATTCAATAAAATCATTTATTTATTTGTTGACGGATTGAGGTACAGTGCGGAATACACCCCTCCAACCCTTTGGGCCGCACCACCCAGCAATCCCTAAATTTAACCCCAGCTTAATCACGGAACAAGTTACAATGGGCAATTCACCAACCAAATGGTACGTCTTTGGACTGTGGGAGGAAACCAGAGCACCCAGAGGAAACCCGTGCAGTCAAAGAGAGAACATATAAACACCTCTCAGACAGCAGCAGGGATTGACCCGAAGCCACCTGTGTTGTGTCTGTCTCAAAGTTCAAAGTAAACTTATTATCAAAGTGCATACTGTTAAAGTCACCATATACTACCCTGAGATTCATTTTCTTGTAGAACAACACATACAATAGAATCAGTGATAAAGTGCACAGAGAGATTGACAAGCAACCAATGTGCAAAAGAATACATACTACAAATACGAAAAAAAGCATCTGCCCCAGCTCCCCACTGCCCTTCAAACAGCCATTCAAAAATATATATAACTTCTTTTATGATACCTGCAGCAATTTTAAGGGGGTGGAGAAGATGGTCCCGTGCTGCGCGTGCGCAGCTCTCTGGTGAAAAATGATGTCACATCTGTTAAATAGGGGCCGTGGACAATTTTGATTTGATGGAGAATGGACGTGATATCACAGAGGAACATCTGGAGAAATTTCTGAAACGCCCGTCCGCTGCTGTCGTTACTGTGTGGTCGGGAATCTTTCGGAGGGTAGGCCTCAAAATCCCCGGCCTTGCCTGCTTTTGGCGACCGAGAAAGAGGTCGAATCGCTCGGACAGAGATGGCGCTCAGTACTCGGTGTCGGAGAGCTGATCAGAGCTCGAAGTTTTCGGATGACTCAGAGTCAAATTGTGGTCGGCATGGTAGAGAGAGTTTTTCTTCCCTCTCCCGACTGCGTGAGATGTGGGACATTTGAGAAACTTTGAACTTTACTGTGCTCACGGACTTCTTCATCAAGTTATGGTATTGTTACACTGTTGTAACTATATGTATAATTATGTGGTTTTGTCAGTTTTTTCAGTCTTGGTTTGTCCTGTGTTTTGTGATATCACACCGGAGGAAATATTGTATCATTTCTTAATGCATGCATTACTAAATGACAATAAAAGGGGACTGCGTGTCTTCATAATCTAAAAAAAATTTACCCTCTAGGGCAGAGCTTCACTTCCTCTGTGAAAAGAAGTCCCTAGGCACCCTCCTGGTTTAAACAATTGCCTTCTGATGTGCCATCTTAATTGCCCTTGAGGAAGTGGGGGTGAGCACTGTTGTTGAAATGCTGCTCCCCTTCTTCTGAACTGTGAGGTTGGGGTGGATGTTCCGGGACCAAGACTCGGTGGCAATGAAGGAATGAAGGAAGGAAGATTCAGTAATACACTCCCAAGTCAGGTTCTGCAGGATTGTAAAGGGAACCCACAAGGGCAGGCTTTATGGACTCGGGGGATTCGGGCTATAGGAGGTTGGTCATGCCATGTTAGTTGAACACGTAACTGGGCAAAGATGAGCTTGCCTGAACCCAGTCCACGTCCTGTTGCACTGCTCCCACAACCTATGGTCTCACTTTCAAGGACTCTTCATCTCATGTTCTCAATACTTATTGTTTATTTATTATTATTATTGTTATGTCTTTCATTTTGTATTTCCACAGTTTGTTGCCTTTGCATGTTGATTGAACACTCAAGTTGGTGAGGTCTTTCATTGATTCTATTATGGTAATTATTCTGTCATGGATTTCTTGAGTATTCCCACAAGAAAGTGAATCTCAGGGTTGTATATGGTGATTTATATGTATTTTGACAAAGGGAGATGATATAATTGGGTTATTCTTTCAGAACGCTGGGGCAAGCATGTGGGACCACCTGTATTGTAATCACTCCACCCCAGAGTAACAGAGAGCTTTGTTAACCATCAAGGATCACCCTCATGTTCGAGGAGAAGTGCTCGGAGCAACATCGAGACACAATCAAGACAGAGGTGGGAAGTGCGAAGCGGGGAAAAGTCGGAGAGGACGAGTTTGTGTTCTTTTTTGCTCTGCACACTGGATATTTGTTGGTCTTTTTAAAATGGGCTATTTCAGGTTTGCTGTTTTGTGACTCCCTGTAAACAGACAAATCTCAGGGTTGTGTAATTTACACATACCCTGGTAATAAATGTACTGTGAACTTTGAACTTTTGAACCTAATAGGTCAAATGAGGGCAACCCGGTCATTGTTTTGGTTAGGTCAAGACTCAGACGCTGGACAGAACAACAGCACAGCTGGTAGAGGCACTGCCTCACACGATCAATGATCGGGTTCGATCCTGACCTCAGCCGTTGTCTGTGTGGAGTTTGCAGGCTCTCCCTGTAACTGTGCCTATTTCCCGTGAGTGTTCTGATTTTCTTCAACACTCTAAACGCATGTAGGTTGGCAGATTAATTGGCCTCTGGTGTGCAGGTGAGGGGGAGAATCGTGGTGGGGGGAGGTTGATGGGAATGTGGAAGAATAAAATGTGTTAAGGTAGGATTAGCATAAAATTGGTACTATCTATGAGCATTTAGCCATTGTAAGTTGTCCCCTGGTGTGTGAATGAGGGGTAGGATTGGGGAGAGTTGATAGGAATGTGAGAATGTCTTCTTTGCTTGGGGGATTTGAGTGGTCATCTCAACACTTCTTAAACATTGCCAGAGATTCCTTTTCCACCACTCTCTCAGGCTGTGCATCCCCGGGAATAACGAGGGATTTAAAGTTTCCTAACATTTAACGATCTCATCCTAAATCCCATGTCTTCCTGGGTCACTGACTCCAAAACTCAGCGCCATTAGTTCAAATCCTTGGTTGTGGATTCACGGAGTGACCCAGTGCGACGACGGCTCCTTTGGCCCAAGTGGTCCATGCTGGTCAAGGTGGTTCCATCTGACTGAGATCCCTTGAAACCCCTTCCATCTTCTGTTCTCTTCTGCACCTGAGTAAATATCTTTTAAACCTTAAGGAATATATTCACTGGTTAACTAATTCCTCACTCGCCACTGTCCCACCTTCTGAATTTCCTCCATGTTATGGACCTCTTCCTATAATTCTTAGGTGGAGGGAAGAGGTAGCAAAGGGCCCTCGTTTGAATACTTCCATGCACCATCACCAGAGATGCAGCACTCTCTCAGAATGGCAATGGACCAGTCTAACTCCTGCTCAAGCAAACCCAGGGAGATTTGCACCTTGCAGGGTTAACACCCACAAAGCCCTGGCTGACAGCTCATAAGTAATATTATTGACTTCAGTCATGTTGATTATTGCACAGGTAGGATCTAAGTAAGGTTCAGTGGCAGGCATTTTTGATATATGTATAAAGTATATCTATCAGGATAGGGTACAGATGCTACGTTGTTTATTAAAGCATTGATATGTGGGATTTTATTGCTGCCATTTTTCTTGGTTGTGGACGTGTCAAAGGTCACACAAGGTGTTCTGGGATGGATTGGCTGTCCTTAAGAGGAGGACCAGTCTTTTCAATTCAATTACAGGGTGACTGGAGCTTGCTCTAAGGTGGATATTTGATTTGCAGCTGTAGCCGGGTTTCAATTTCCTTTGTTTGACATAACTCCAAGGAGTATATTTGAAGCTGGCTTTCAGTGGGTCATGTTTCAGTACAGCTGGGAGCAGTCCACATACATCATAACCAGGAACAAAGAAACACCGTGCAGCAACAACACCAACAAAGACAAATTGCATTTATATAGTGCCATTAATGCAACAAAATGTGCTCCAGGGGAGCAATTCTCACACAAAATTTGCTACCAAGCAGCAGGAGATGATATTAAAAAAGGTGGCCAAGGCGTCGAGATGTTTTCTTTTGCTATATGGGGGGAAGCAGTTAAAAGGTGCAAAAAAGACGAGAGAGACCTTGCTGAGCACAGTGAAGGGGGCAAAGAATGTTCTGCATGTGCGGGAGGTTGGGTTTGATGGAGAAGGCACAATAGGCTGTACATGTAGAGTAGAACCAAGCTACTGAAGGATCTATGGATGCAGAGATATGGCCAACATTTTGGGTTGAGATAGTGCATCAGATATGGAGGAGGTACAGCAGCTCAAAGATCCACACTCAACATTTCAGTAACAGTTTCTTCCACTCCGCCATCAGATTTTTGAATGGTCCATAAGCTCATGAAGACTACCTCAGAATTCCCCTTATGCGCTAACTATCTGTCTATCTGGACTGAAAAGACAGGGCATCAGTCAGGACAAGAGCTGATTTCGCTCGTTCTCCTCGATGGTCATCTCCACGGCACTGAGGCTATGAAGCCTGCCCCGGCTGCTGCACTCCATGCCTGCTAATATGATGAACTGATAAGGGAGGCTTTGGGCCTCCTCTGGGGCTCAGATCTGATGACTCAGTTTTGGTTTGGAATGCTGTTGTTGGCTTCAATTATTTGCATGGTTTGCGTTGTTTTTTCCTTTGCGCATCGAGTGTTGGTCTTTTATTTTTATTCTTTTCTTTAAATTGGGTTCTTTCGGGTTTCTTGATTTGTGGCTGCCTGTGAGCAAACAAATCTCAAGGTTGTATAATTTATACATTCTTTGATAATTAATGTACTTGAATCTTGAATCTATCTATCTATCCATTTATTTAGTTAGTTATGTATGCTGTAACTTAAAGTAAGTTAGTATGTCAGCACTGCACTGCTGCCACAAAACAACAAATTCCCCAACTTTCTGCCTGACTCTGACTCGCATCTCAAACTACACAGAGCATTATTTCAATGACCGTGGCACAGAATGGGCGTATGGCACAGTGAGGGGAGAGTGTGTAAGTGGCAGGGAGGGGAAATGGTGGAGCTTTTCCAGAGAACAGAGGAACATGGGCAGGTTTTTGTGAAAAGGAATCCCTCTTGTACAAAAAGGGCGCACGGGGCCGCAATTTCCTGGGGATGTATGGGTATGCGTGCCCTTTGTCAGTGACATCATTTTCAAGAGATCTTCAAGGTGTTAATGCTAAAGTTTCATCGGCCCAAAATCCAGTGTTCCCCACTTTTGACCTCACTATCTACTTCGTGTGATCTTGCACCTTACTGTCTTCCTGCTCTGCACATTCTCTGTAACTCTAACACTATAATTTGCATTCCTTTACTGTTTTCCTCTGAACTACATCAGCGCACTGTTGCAATGAAAGGATCTATATGGATGGCAATGTCTTTCATTGTACCTCAGTCAGTGTGACAATGAGAAAACAATTTTACCAATTTTTTAAAGGCATCCGTTAGTCTTGCGAGACCATAGATCTGCGTCTGGAAAGTCTTCACTCTCCAGGGCGCAGGCCTGGGCAAGGTTGTATGGAAGACCAGCAGTTGCCCATGCTGCAAGTCTCCCCTCTCCACAACACCGATGTTGTCTGAGGGATGGGCATTAGGACCCATACAGCTTGGTACCAGTGTCGTCGCAGAGCAATGCGTGATTAAGTTCCTTGCTCAAGGACACAACATGTTCCCTCGGCTGGGGCTCGAACTCACGACCTTCAGGTCGCTAGTCCAATGCCTTAACCGCTTGGCCATGTGCCCACATTACCAATTTACTTATTTAAATTTTACTGAACTTCATTTGACCCATATGGTGTTGCAGTAAGCAGCTGATTGTAATGACCAGCAGGGGCAGTATGCAGGGATCCTGAGGCTAGGTGCCTGGGAGATATGGTAATCTTGCCTTCAGGAGAAGTGTTGGTACCTTAGCACTTTGAGCTTGTCCTAGTGGGCTACAGGGATCACCACCAAACTACAGCTGGTAAAAGCACACTTCAAGCAGGCTGAGGAAAACTGTGGTCCCAGACACCACACCTTCATTTTTCTTCTCAGAATTAAGAATCTAGAGGAAATCCTGCAAAAACGAAACACAATTCCATGCTGACCAGATGGCAGTTGGCTGAAAAAGAAGAGAGCATACATCAGCCAATTGAAAGAGTAATCCAAATAGTCCTCACATCTTACTCTCTACACTTTACCCATTCCCATCACCCTGCAATTATATTTTTTCAGGTTTTTTTTCAATTCCTTTCAAAAGCTTCTGTGAATCTATAATAAATCATTCAACCAGCATGTTCCAGATCAAAATGATGCCATGCACAAGAAATTTCTATTCAATTCTTATCTTCATTCAATTCCAATATTGATCTCTTGTTTATGATTCATATCCAGGCAGTCTTTCGGAGCAGTTTACTTCCAGCCTGGTTTATGGTTTCTAAGCTGGCTAATTGTCACGGTTAGTGTGATGTTATTACAGCTCAGGGTGCTGGAGTTCAGAGTTCAACCCTGCTGTTCTCTTTAAGGAGTAATACACACTATGTACTGGAGAAGCTAAGAAGATCAGGCAGCATCTAGGAATTGGAATAAATAGGAATAAAAATATTTCTGGCCAAGACCCTTCATCAGGACCGAAACGTTGACTGTTTGTTCCCATCCATAGATGCTGCCTGACCTGCTGAGCTCCTCCAGCACATTGTGTGTATCGTTCTAGATTTCCAGCATCTGCAGTACAACTCGTGTCCTCTGTAAGGAGCCTCTGTACGTTCTCCCCATATGGATTGCATGTGTTTTCTACAGGTTGTTCCACGGTCCAAGGACATACCAGGTAGGTTAACTGGTCATTGTAAATTGTCCTGTGATTAGGGTAGGGTTAAGTTGGGGTTTTTCGAGCATTGCAGCTTGAAGGGCTGCTCCACTCTGTACCTCAAAATGAAATAAAATAAGTTAAATAATGAGGCTAACATAAGAAGTACAGACTCTTTGACAAATTGGATAGTGTGCCAAAAGGCCAGGCAGGAGGTGCCATGTAATCCCATTGCATGGAAACACAACTGTAGAAAGCTCCTTCTCTCTTTAAGGGGTCATGGGCTAGGGAGTTCCCTGGGTCAGTAGGGAATGTCGTATTTCTCCAAGGACACATGACACAGCTTTCAATCTTTTTCACCATCCACTCCCTGCATAGAGTTCAGTGTGTCAGCGTGACTCTGTCAGAAGCCTGGTATCAGGCAGGTGAGCCAACTGCCCAATGCAGCCGGTGATGTCGGCCTGGTCAGCAAGCTCATGCGGGTTAGCTTAACCTTCTTGTGGAGGATCTGTATTTTTCTGTGACATTGTTGATCAGCTCTGCAAGGGTGGACCTAACGTAGGCAAAACCATTGTCCTCCACCTACTCCCTAACATAGAAGGTTGATTGCAAGATCCAGGTGACTCAAAATTACATTTGAAGGCATTGAGTAATATTTAAATACAGCAAACATTTTTATTCACAGTATAAGTATTACCTTCTCCTCTGACAGGTAAAGGACATTCAATGTCCGGACAACTCAATGTTTTAGGAAGAGCTTCTTCCCCTCAGCCATTAAATTCCTGAACAATCCACAGACCCATAAACATGACCTCATTATTCCTCTTTTCACCGTTTCTCTATTTCTTCATCCATCTATTTATTTACCTATCTATCAATTCATCTATATATCCATTTATTTATCTATTTATCTATCTATCTGTCTCTCTACCTGTCTAGATATTTATTTGTTTATCTGTCTATTGGTCTATCTATCTATTGGTTTATCTATTTATCTGTCTATCTATTTTATTATATCTTATTATAATTTTATACCTTGCATTGTACTGTTGCCACAAACCAACTCATTTCATGCTAAATATCACTGATAATAATCCAGATTCTGATTCTGATTTTGAAAAGCTGATATTGGATCATATGCTTGATTTTGGCTTCGTGATTCACTGCTGGGTGTTGTCACATGAAACTGTTGGGAAGAATGCAAGTCCAAGAGAAGGGTTAACTTGCCAGTCTTAGCTCAATTTGGAAGAGCTCCGTCTGAGTGAGAACCACAATAGGCTTAAATTCTGCTGCAGGACACAAGCAGAAAATGTGGTGAAGTTATTGAGGGGAAACTGCACTGTCAGAGCAAACTTCTCTTTGATAACATTTAATCTAGATTTCCATTGTCCTTTTTAAAGGAAAGAGCAATAGTTTGCAGAAGACACGCGAGGTACATAGAACATGGAACATAAAACAGTACAGCCCAGGAACAGGCCCTTCAGCCCACAGTGTCTTTGCAACCCAGTTTAAAAAGTAAACCAAAACCCCCAGAAGCTAACATCTCCTACCAACACAATGTCCATTATTCCTCCATCTCCCTCCCATTCATGTACCTATCCAAACATCTCTCAGAAGCCTCTAATGTATTTGCCTCTACCAACATACCAGGCAGCACATTCCAAGTATCCACTTTCTGAGTTAGATTATGAGAACACTCAGTCCTCTTTTATTGTCATTTAGAAATGCATACATGCATTGAGAAATTATATAATGTTTCTCCGGAGTGATATCACAGGAAACAGGACAAACCAAAGACTAACACTGACAGAACCACATAATTATAACATATAGTTACAGCAGTGCAAAGCAACACTATAATTTGATGAAGAACAAACCATGGGCACGGTAAAAAAAAGTCTCAAAGTCCCCGAGTCGATCGACTCCCGAGTCCCCGATAGCAGGCGGCAAAAGGGAGAAAATTCCTGCCATAAACCTCCAGGCACCGTCAACTTACCGATGCCTTGGAAGCAGCCGACCACAGCCGACATTGAGTCCATCCGTCCGAAAACTTTGAGCTTCCGACCAGCCTCTCCGATACAGCCTCCCGGGCGTCATCCTCTGCCGAGCGCCTTCGACCTCTCCCCGGCCGCTGAAATCAAGCAAAGCCGAGGATTTTGGGGCCTTCAGCTCCGGAGATTCCGGTTACCACACAGTAGCAGCAGCAGCGAAGCAGGCATTTCAGAAATTTTTCAGATGTTCCTCCGTACTCTCACGTCCGTCTCCATCAAATCAGGATTGTGCACGGTCCCCTACTTGACGGATAACAGACATCACCACCGAAGTGGCCGCACGCGCTGCCGTCGCGCCGCCATCTTCTCCTCCTCACATAAAAACATAAACCCTCACATATTCTTTGAACCTACCTCTTTTCACCGTCAATGTATGCCCTCTGGTACTGGAAATAGACACTCCCCGTCTACTCTATCTATGCCTTTCATAATCTTGCAAACCTCTATCAGATCTCCCCTCAGCATTCCACCACTCCAAAGAAACAATTCAAATTTGTCCAGACTCTCATGACAGCACATGCCCTCTAAACCAGGCAGTGTCCCAGTGAACCTCTTCTGTAATCCCAACCAAAGCCTCTGTCATCAGATTTCTGAATGACCCATGAATCCATGAACACAGCCTTGTTAGACAATAGACAATAGACAATAGGTGCAGAAGTAGACCATTCGGCCCTTCGAGCCTGCACTGCCATTCTGAGATCATGGCTGATCATCTACTATCAATACCCGGTTCCTGCCTTGTCCCCATAACCCTTGATTCCCCTATCCATAAGATACCTATCTAGCTCTTTCTTGAAAGCATCCAAAGAATTGGCCTCCACTGCCTTCTGAGGCAGCGCGTTCCACACCTCCAGAACTCTCTGGGAGAAGAAGTTCCTCCTCAACTCTGTCCTAAATGACCTACCCCTTATTCTTAAACCATGCCCTCTGGTACTGGACTCTCCCAGCATCTGGAACATATTTCCTGCCTCTATCTTGTCCAATCCCTTAATAATCATATATGTCTCAATCAGATCCCCCCTCAATCTCCCTAATTCCAGCGTGTACAAGCCCAGTCTCTCTAACCTCTCTGTGTAAGACAGTCCAGACATCCCAGGAATTAACCTAGTGAACCTACGCTGCACTTCCTCCACAGCCAGGATGTCCTTCCTTAACCCTGGAGACCAAAACTGCACACAATACTCCAGGTGTGGTCTCACCAGGGCCCTGTACAAATGCAAAAGGATTTCCTTGCTCTTGTACTCAATTCCCTTTGTAATAAAGGCCAACATTCCATTAGCCTTCTTCACTGCCTGCTGTACTTGCTCATTCACCTTCAGAGACTGATGAACAAGTACTCCTAGATCTCTTTGTATTTCACCCTTACCTAACTCCACACCGTTCAGATAATAATCTTCCTTCCTGTTCTTGCTCCCAAAGTGAATAGCCTCATTTGCTTATAGTAATTTTTACCTTTCTTATACCGTACTGCTGCTGCAAAACAACAAATATTGTGACATTTGTCAGAGATCTGGAGGAATCTTTTTCACTCGGAGGGTGGAACGAGTATGGAATGAGCTGTCAGTGAAAGTGGTGGACCTGGGTTCAATTATAGATTAGGAGGAGTTTGGATAGCTACATGCATGGCAGGAGTTTGGAGAGATATGCTCTAGGTGTAGGTCAATGAGACAAGGTGGAGGATCAGGTTGGCTTGGATTAGGTGGGCGGAATGGGCTCTTTCTGTGCCATAGTTCTCTATGTGTCTATGAAACTATAATAAACCTGATTCCGATTCTGATCATTTCCATGTTACCATATGGGTAGGAGGAAGGCTTTTCAGTCCAGTTTACAGAGCAATCCCACTCCCAGCTAATTTTGCCTTTATTGCCATCAATTCTGCCCTGACGCCACCATTCCCTTACACACCAGAGGAAGTTAACAGTGACCAATTAACCCAGCAACAAGCATGTGTTGGGATATAGGAGGAGACCACAGCAACCAAAAGGAAATCCGTGTGGACACAAGGAGAGCATGCAAACTCCACTCGGACAGCGCTGGAGATCAGACTTGAACCTAGGTCGCAGGAACTGTGAGACGCATCTTTACTAGGTGTGCCCCCACGCTACCCATGTCTAGAAACACAGCTAGTTGGTGTAAATGCCTGCAGTATAACCAGTGCCTCAGCACCTGCCTTCACTAATCTCAATGACTTTTTACTTACTTTCTTAATGTCCATTACGCCGCCGGCATTTAGGGCAGCAATGAAGGTCCTCCATCTCTGGTGGTGTTCAGGGCTTCCTTCGTCACGTCAGTAACTTTCTCTTGGTTTTCACTGTTGTCAGTCATGCAAGTCCCAGGTGGAGACTCAGGAATACCATCGCACTCAGATATAGAAAGATTCTTTATTGCTGTTTCTGTAACAGTTTTGTTTGACCAGTCAGGG
The DNA here is from genome assembly GCF_030028105.1 of Mobula birostris. Classification (NCBI taxonomy): domain Eukaryota; kingdom Metazoa; phylum Chordata; class Chondrichthyes; order Myliobatiformes; family Myliobatidae; genus Mobula; species Mobula birostris. Next base: position 11,426,943 of record NC_092401.1, read on the forward strand.
TCGTTACCCTGAGCTGAACCCCTGAACCTGGAGGGCCAATGGACCACTCTTAGTCTGGCCTCTATACTTTAACCTGTTTGGCATTGTTGACCCGACCAAGAGCCAAAACATAAAGCCCTGACTCCAGCCGACATAGCTCTCTGGGTCATTGAGGCATGCCAGTCTCCAAACCCAAGGTTGTGGTCATCTTGGAGGAATTACTTTATAGAATGAATACTAAGCAGGGATTGTGGATGAATTCCTAGGCAAAGTGTCTGCCCATTGAAGGCATTGTTACCTTATTGTTTATTGGACTTTCTCATGGAGTCATAGAAACATAGAAACATAGAAAATAGGTGCAGGAGTAGGCCATTCGGCCCTTCGAGCCTGCACCGCCATTTATTATGATCATGGCTGATCATCCAATTCAGAACCCTGCACCAGCCTTCCCTCCATACCCCCTGACCCCCGTAGCCACAAGGGCCATATCTAACTCCCTCTTAAGTATAGCCAATGAACTGGCCTCAATTGCTTCCTGTGGCAGAGAATTCCACAGATTCACCACTCTCTGTGTGAAGAAGTTTTTCCTAATCTCAGTCCTAAAAGGCTTCCCCTTTATCCTCAAACTGTGACCCCTTGTTCTGGACTTCCCCAACATCGGGAACAATCTTCCTACATCTAGCCTGTCCAATCCCTTTAGGATTTTATACGTTTCAATCAGATCCCCCCTCAATCTTCTAAATTCCAACGAGTACAAGCCTAGTTGATCCAGTCTTTCTTCATATGAAAGTCCTGCCATCCCAGGAATCAATCTGGTGAACCTTCTTTGTACTCCCTCTATGGCAAGGATGTCTTTCCTCAGATTAGGGGACCAAAACTGCACACAATACTCCAGGTGTGGTCTCACCAAGGCCTTGTACAACTGCAGTAGTACCTCCCTGCTCCTGTACTCGAATCCTCTCGCTATAAATGCCAGCATACCATTCACCTTTTTCACCGCCTGCTGTACCTGCATGCCCATTTTCAATGACTGGTGTATAATGACACCCAGGTCTCGTTGCACCTCCCCTTTTCCTAATTGGCCACCATTCAGATAATAATTTGTTTTCCTATTTTTGCCACCAAAGTGGATAACTTCACATTTATCCACATTAAATTGCATCTGCCATGAATTTGCCCACTCACCCAACCTATCCAAGTCACCCTGCATCCTCTTAGCATCCTCCTCACAGCTAACACTGCCGCCCAGCTTCGTGTCATCTGCAAACTTGGAGATGCTGCATTTAATTCCCTCATCCAAGTCATTAATATATATTGTAAACAACTGGGGTCCCAGCACTGAGCCTTGCGGTACCCCACTAGTCACTGCCTGCCATTCTGAAAAGGTCCCATTTATTCCCACTCTTTGCTTCCTGTCTGCTAACCAATTCTCTATCCACATCAATACCTTACCCCCAATACCGTGTACTTTAAGTTTGCACACTAATCTCCTGTGTGGGACCTTGTCAAAAGCCTTTTGAAAATCCAAATATACCACATCCACTGGTTCTCCCCTATCCACTCTACTAGTTACATCCTCAAAAAATTCTATGAGATTCGTCAGACATGATTTTCCTTTCACAAATCCATGCTGACTTTGTCTGATGATTTCACCGCTTTCCAAATGTGCTATTATCACATCTTTGATAACTGACTCCAGCAGTTTCCTTACCACCGACGTTAGGCTAACCGGTCTATAATTCCTCGGTTTCTCTCTCCCTCCTTTTTTAAAAAGTAGGGTTGCATTAGCCATCCTCCAATCCTCAGGAACTAGTCCAGAATCTAACGAGTTTTGAAAAATTATCTCTAATGCATCCACTATTTCTTGGGCTACTTCCTTAAGCACTCTGGGATGCAGACCATCTGGCCCTGGGGATTTATCTGCCTTTAATCCCTTCAATTTACCTAACACCACTTCCCTACTAACATGTATTTCGCTCAGTTCCTCCATCTCACTGGACCCTCTGTCCCCTACTATTTCGGGAAGATTATTTATGTCCTCCTTAGTGAAGACAGAACCAAAGTAATTATTCAATTGGTCTGCCATGTCCTTGCTCCCCATAATCAATTCACCTGTTTCTGTCTGTAGGGGACCTACATTTGTCTTTACCAGTCTTTTCCTTTTTACATATCTATAAAAGCTTTTACAGTCAGTTTTTATGTTCCCTGCCAGTTTTCTCTCATAATCTTTTTTCCCCTTCCTAATTAAGCCCTTTGTCCTCCTCTGCTGAACTCTGAATTTCTCCCAGTCCTCAGGTGAGCCACTTTTTCTGGTTAGTTTGTATGCTTCTTCTTTGGAATTGATACTATCCCTAATTTCTCTTGTCAGCCACGGGTGCACTACCTTCCTTGATTTATTCTTTTGCCAAACTGGGATGAACAATTGTTGTAGTTCATCCATGCAATCTTTAAATGCTTGCCATTGCATATCCACCGTCAATCCTTTGTGTCATTTGCCAGTCTATCTTAGCTAATTCACATCTCATACCTTCAAAGTTACCCCTCTTTAAGTTCAGAACCTTTGTTTCTGAATTAACTATGTCACTCTCCATCTTAATGAAGAATTCCACCATATTATGGTCACTCTTACCCAAGGGGCCTCTCACGACAAGATTGCTAATTAATCCTTCCTCATTGCTCAAAACCCAGTCCAGAATAGCCTGCTCTCTAGTTGGTTCCTTGACATGTTGGTTCAAAAAACCATCCCGCATACATTCCAAGAAATCCTCTTCCTCAGCACCTTTACCAATTTGGTTCACCCAATCTACACTTAAATTGAAGTCACCCATTATAACTGCTGTTCCTTTATTACACACATTTCTAATTTCCTGTTTAATACCATCTCCGACCTCACTACTACTGTTAGGTGGCCTGTACACAACTCCCACCAGCGTTTTCTGCCCCTTAGTGTTATGCAGCTCTACCTATATCGAAAACAACAGGAATTCTGCAGATGCTGGAAATTCAAGCAACACACATCAAAGTTGATGGTGAACGCAGCAGGCCAGACAGCATCTGTAGGAAGAGGTGCAGTCGACGTTTCAGGCCGAGACCCTTCGTCAGGACTAACTGAAGGAAGAGTGAGTAAGGGATTTGAAAGTTGGAGGGGGAGGGGGAGATCCAAAATGATAGGAGAAGACAGGAGGGGGAGGGATAGAGCCAAGAGCTGGACAGGTGATAGGCAAAAGGGGATACGAGAGGATCATGGGACAGGAGGTCCGGGAAGACAAGGGGGGGGACCCAGAGGATGGGCAAGAGGTACATTCAGAGGGACAGAGGGAGAAAAAGGAGAGTGAGAGAAAGAATGTGTGCATAAAATAAGTAACAGATGGGGTACGAGGGGGAGGTGGGGCCTTAGCGGAAATTAGAGAAGTCGATGTTCATGCCATCAGGTTGGAGGCTACCCAAACGGAATATAAGGTGTTGTTCCTCCAACCTGAGTGTGGCTTCATCTTTACAGTAGAGGAGGCCATGGATAGACATGTCAGAATGGGAATGGGATGTGGAATTAAAATGTGTGGCCACTGGGAGATCCTGCTTTCTCTGGCGGACAGAGCATAGATGTTCAGCAAAGCGGTCTCCCAGTCTGCGTCGGGTCTCGCCAATATATAAAAGGCCACATCGGGAGCCCCGGACGCAGTATATCACCCCAGTCGACTCACAGGTGAAGTGTTGCCTCACCTGGAAGGACTGTTTGGGGCCCTGAATGGTGGTAAGGGAGGAAGTGTAAGGGCATGTGTAGCACTTGTTCCGCTTACACGGATAAGTGCCAGGAGGGAGATCAGTGGGGAGGGATGGGAGGGACGAATGGACAAGGGAGTTGCATAGGATGCCGAATGCAGAGAGACGGGGGGAGGGAAAGATGTGCTTAGTGGTGGGATCCAGTTGGAGGTGGCGGAAGTTACAGAGAATAATATGTTGGACCCGGAGGCTGGTGGGGTGGTAGGTGAGGACCAGGGGAACCCTATTCCTAGTGGGGTGGCAGGAGGATGGAGTGAGAGCAGATGTACGTGAAATGGGGGAGATGCGTTTAAGAGCAGAGTTGATAGTGGAGGAAGGGTTAATAATAAGGTTAGGATTAGTGCGGAGGGAGTGGAGAGCAGAGCGTTCTGACGGAGTGAGGTTGGAATGGGGACAAGGTGTGGTGATAATAATAAGGTTAGGATTAGTGCGGAGGGAGTGGAGAGCAGAGCGTTCTGACGGAGTGAGGTTGGAATGGGGACAAGGTGTGGTGATAATAATAAGGTTAGGATTAGTGCGGAGGGAGTGGAGAGCAGAGCGTTCCGTAATAATAAGGTTAGGATTAGTGCGGAGGGAGTGGAGAGCAGAGCGTTCCGTAATAATAAGGTTAGGATTAGTGCGGAGGGAGTGGAGAGCAGAGCGTTCCGTAATAATAAGGTTAGGATTAGTGCGGAGGGAGTGGAGTAATAATAAGGTTAGGATTAGTGCGGAGGGAGTGGAGTAATAATAAGGTTAGGATTAGTGCGGAGAGAGTGGAGTAATAATAAGGTAAGGATTAGTGCAGAGGGAGTGGAGTCTACCTATATCGATTCCACATCTTCCCGGCTTATGTCCTTCTTTTCTATTGCGTTAATCTCATCTTTAACCAGCAACGCCACCCCACCTCCTTTTCTTTCATGTCTATCCCTCCTGAATATTGAATATCCCTGAACGTTGAGCTTCCATCCTTGGTCATCCTGGAGCCATGTCTCTGTGATCCCAACTATATCATAATCAGTAATAACAATCTACACTTTCAATTCATCCACCTTGTTACGAATGCTCCTTGCATTGACACACAAAGCCTTCAGGCGCTCTTTTACAACTCTCTTAGCCCTTATACAATTATGTTGAAAAGTGGCCCTTTTTGATGCTTGCCCTGGATTTGTCGGCCTGCCACTTTTACTTTTCTCCTTACTACTTTTTGCTTCTACCCTCACTTTACACCCCTCTGTCTCTCTGCACTGGTTCCCATCCCCCTGTTGTGAACTAACCTCCTCTCGCCTAGCCTCTTTAATTTGATTCCCACCCTCCAACCATTCTAGTTTAAAGCCACCTCAGTAGCCCTCACTAATCTCCCTGCCAGGATATTGGTCCCCCTAGGATTCAAGTATAACCCGTCCTTTTTGTACAGGTCACGCCTGCGCAAAAAGAGGTCCCAATGATCCAAAAACTTGAATCCCTGCCTCCTGCTCGAATCCCTCAGCCACGCATTTATCCTCCACCTCATCGCATTCCTACTCTCACTGTCGCGTGGCACAGGCAGTAATCCCGAGATTACTACCTTTGCAGTCCTTTTTCTCAACTCCCTTCCTAGCTCCCTATATTCTCCTTTCAGGACCTCTTCCCTTTTCCTACCTATGTCATTGGTACCTATATGTACCACGACCTCATATACCGAGGAGATCATTCAGCACAAAAACAGGCTCTTTGTCCCATCATCCCAACTATCATGTATGTATAAATGACAAGCCCAGCGCTTTGCTTGAAGTCTTCTATAGTTTAATGATTCAACTTCTCATCTTCACGCTGTGGGAGATTTTGCCTTCGTCACCCACTCGGAAGGTGCATTCAGATTTCAGCCACCCTCTGAGTGAAAAAAATCTTCTTTAAATCCCCTCTGTTCCTTCAGTCCTAAACCTACACCATTAAGCTTCTGACAGTTGTATTATAGAATGGTTTCCCACTGTCGCAGGTGGAACAGTGGCACAGTTCATCAAGCCACTGCCCCACAGTGCCAGAAGTCTTGGTTCAATCCTGACCTTGAGTGCTGTCTGTGTGGAGTTTTCATATCCTCCCTTTGACTGTACGGCGGGAGGAAAGAGAGCAGCGTGCCGCGCATGCTCAGCCCTCCACTGAAAAATGATATCGTATCCATTAAATAGGGGCCATGGACAATTCTGATTTGATGGAGGGGGACGTGAAAGCACAGAAGAACATCTGGAGAAATTTCTGAAATGCCCGTTCGCTGCTGTTGTTACTGCATGGTCGGGAATCTTTCGGAGGGAAAGCCTCAAAATCCTCAGCTTTGCTTGCTGTTGGCGACCGAGAAGGAGGTCGAATCGGTTGGACAGAGATGGCGCTCAGTACTTGGTGTCGGAGCGCTGATCAGAGCTTGAAGTTTTCGGATGACTCAGAGTCGGACGGTGATCGGCATGGCAGGGAGAGTTCTTCCTTCTCCCATCTGCGTGAGATGTGGGACATTTGAGAGACTTTGAACTTTTACTGTGCTCATGGACTTCTTCATCAAGTTATGGTATTGTTGCATTGTTGTAACTATATGTTATAATTATGTGGTTTTGTTCATTTTTTTCAGTCTTGGTCTGTCCTGTGTTTTGTGATATCACACCGGAGGAATATTGTATCATTTCTTAATGCATGCATTACTAAATGACAATAAAAGAGGACTGCATGTCCTCATAATCTAATCTAACCATGGCCTGAGAAATCTTACAAGGTGTTGTGATCTGGAGAACCTGAGTTATAAGGAAAGATTGAATAGGTTAGGACTTTATTCCTTGGAACATAGGAGACTGAGAGGAGATTTGATAGGGATTTAGATACAGTGAATTAAAGCTGGCTTTTTCCACTCCGGTTGGGTGGGATTACAACCAGGGTTGATGGGTTAAGTGTGAAACGTGAAAAGTTTAAGTGGAACATGTGTGGAAACTTCATCATTCAGAGAGTGTGAGAGAGTGGAATAAGCTGCCAGCACAAGAGGTACTTGTGAGCTCGATTTCAATGTTTAAGAGAAGTCTTGATAGGTACCTGGGGAATGGAAGGCTATGGTCCTGGGGTAGCTTGATGGGAGCAGGCAGTTTAGATGGTTTGCCGTGGACTAGATAGGTTGAATGGCCTATTTTTGTGCTATACTTTTCCTTGTATGTAGGTTTCCTTTGGTGGTTTGGTTATATGCAACATCCAAAGAATTGAATTTAATTGAATTTAATGGACTTTATTATTTACATCCTTCATAGACACGAGAAGTAATAATCTTTACGTTACGTCTCCATCTAAATGTGCAATGTACAATTCATAGTAATTTATAATAAATAATAAGTACAACAGGACAGTCAATATAACATAGAAATACAATTATATCAGTGTGAATTAATCAGTCTGATGGCCTGGTGGAAGAAGCTGTCCTGGAGCCTGTTGGTCCTGGCTTTTATGCTGCGGTACTGTTTCCCGGACGGTAGCAGCTGGAACAGTTTGTGGTTGGCTTCACTAGGGACCCCAATTCGGGCTCTTTTTACACATCTGTCTTTGTAAGTGTTCTGAATAGTGGGAAGTTCACAACTACAGATGTGCTGGGCTGTCCGCGCCACCCTCTGAAGAATCCAGTGATTGAGGGGGGTACATTTCCCATACCAGGCAGAGATGCAGCCAGTCAGGATGCTCTCAATTGTGCCCCTGTAGAAAGTTCTTAGGATTTGGGGGCCCACACCAAACTTCTTCAACTATATAAGGTGGAAGAGGCTGGTTGGCAGGTTAATTGGTAAATTTTCCCTGGTGCATAGGTGAGTGATAGAATCTTGGAGAAGTTGAAAACAATATGTGGAGAGAAGAGAACAGGATTAATCCGGAATTAGTCCCAAATTGACCAGAGCAGAGTCAGCTGGCAGAATGGCCTGTTCGGATACTCAGTATCTCCATGACTAGACATGACACTGCCCCATCTATGCTTTTACAAAATACAATGGCAACACAACATGTCAGGATTATTATGGGAAGGGGGATGTGGACACTTTAGAGAGGGTGTAGATGAGATATCACAGGATGCTGTCAGAATTAAAGAGCATGTTTTATGAGGAGAGGTTGAGAGAGATAGGGCTTTCCTCTTTGGATCGAAGGAGGATGAGAGGTAACTTGATGCAGGCGTGTACAATAAGAGGTATAGATAGAGGGGACAGTCAGCATTCTTCACCCCAGGGCAGGAATGGTTAATATGGGAGGGCTTAATTTTAAGGTGATTGTAGGAATGTATCGGGGAGATGTCAGATGAGGGACACTCACTCAGAGAGTGGCAAGTATACAGAGTGCACTGCCTGTGCTAGTGGGAGAGGCAGATAGATTAGGGACATTTAACAAGCAGGCAGGCACATGGATAAAAAAAAATGGAGTGCTCTGTATGAGGGAAGGATTAGACTATCTTGGAGTTGGTTAAAAAATTGGCCCAACATTGTGTCTATACTGTGCAATACTGTTCTATGTTCTATCAGGCCTTCCCTTGGGTGGGTTCCAGTCCCTTCCCATAATCCAAAGATGTGTGGATTGGTTAATTGCCAATGTCAATTGCTCCTAGTGTGTAGGAGTATGGTGGGAGTCGATAGGAATGTGCAGATTACAATAGGCTTAGAATAAGTGAGTGCTTGATGGTCAGTATGGACCCGATGGGCCGAAGGGCCTGTTTGCATGTTGTATGACTCTGTAGTTTAACGTAGCTCATTTGGAACAATTTACTCTGACAACGGTATCCAGAATAAAGGAGGAATTCACCATGTCTATGGATCTAGTCAAGGAGTTCCCAAATTTTTTAATGCCAGTGACCCCTATCATTAACCGAGGAGTCTGTGGACCCCAGATTGGGAACTGGTGACTCAAGGGTGATATCAAGAAGTAATTTTCCATATAAAGGACAGGTGGAACTCATTTGAGACTGAAGGCCAAATTAAAGTTTAAGGTCGAAACTGATTTGAGATAAGTATTACAGACATATTGATGTTGGGTTGGAGTAAACAGACAAATCACAACTTTGAGTACAGGAGTTGGGGATGTTTATATACGACATTGGTGAAGCTAAATTTGGAGTATTATGTGCACTTCCGGTCACCTACCTACAGGAAAGGGATCAATAAGCATGAAAGATTGTAGAGGAAATGTACACGGATGCTACTGGCTCTTGAGAGCCTGAGTTACGGGGTATGATGAATAGGTTAGTACTTTATTCCCCAGAGTGCAGGAAAATGAGGGGAGATTTCTCAGGGTATTCATAATGGGGAGTATAGATGGGATGAGTGCATGCAGTTTATTGCTCTCAGGTTGGATGAGACTAGAACCAGAGGTCATAGGTTTAAAGTGAAAGGTGAAATCGTAAGGGGAATCTGAGTGGGGACTTATTAACACAGAGGGTTATATAACTGTAGACTGAAATGCCAGTGGAAATGACAGATATGGGTTTAATGTAACATTGAGCCGAAGTTTGGATAAGATTCAAAGATCCAAAGTATATTTATTATTGTAGTATGTGTACAGACAGCCACAAAACAAAGAAAACCATGGATAGGTTCAAGTGAAAACATCACCCCATCCCCACCTGAAAAAAAAAACAAATCATGCAAATGGCAACCAAAAAAAAGCAAAGAGCATGAATATAAAACAAAAAACAACACTAAGGAATGCAGGCACATTCAGTTCAGCTCAGCGTTCGCTATCTGCAGGAGGTCCCAACTCGAAGCTGTCCAAAATAGGAACAAAAAAAGGAGTGACCGGGATCCAGAAACACATCATAATGTGGACTACGGAGTCCAATCTACAAACCGCGTCGATTGAACGTTGTCCAACACCCAGGCCTCCAGCATCATCGCCTGACAACATCGAGGGAGAGAGAGACCGTTCGAAGGCAGGGACCTTCCTCCAGCAACAGCGAGCATGAGGGAGATGGGGACAATCACATGCAGACATCTTCCTCCGTCAGCAGTGAGTGAGAGGCTGGAAGATGATAATAAACACCCACTTGTCTTCTACACTCTCGATGATTTCAATCTTCCTCGCCACTCTAATCAGTGAGAAATTAAGTCTATCATGGGCTTGTGCCCTGTCTCCAGACTTCTTGGCCTTGAGGCTGCATGCTTCCTCACAGAACATCTTCGGAGACACCAAAGTGTCTCCGAATCAGCCTGAAAACACCCCACCAAAATGTAGGTCACAGGCTCTAACAGTAGCAGAACTATACTTGAAAGAAAAAGAAGACATAAAAGAGGTGAAAGAAGTAGTTTCATAAACCAGCAGGAGGATGTTGCCCTTGGTCACGTTGTCTGCAGGTGCCATCTTCTTTTGTTTCTTGCCATCAGGATAGAGAATGCCCAACTGGAATATAAGGTTTTGTTCCTCTGAGCTGCATTCTTGTTTGTGGAGGAGGGAGTTCAGTGTACTGTTTAGAGGGTGGTTTACGGTGCCTTAATGAGTCAGGTACTGAGGGATATAGTCCAGGTACAGATAGATTGAATGGACCACAGGATGTGTTTCTGTACTGCTGAGCTCTATAATTCTCTGTTGTCTCTGTGTTTCAACAGATGGAAGAGAGCTGAATGGCCCACTCTTGTTTTTAATGTTCCTTATGGTACAAAGGATTGAAATTTTGGGATGGAACTTTAGAAAACCATGCAGCCACTCCCTCCATCTATCCCCCACCAAATTCCTTATGGTGGGTCTGTTCATTACCGTGGGGAGCAACATAACCTCAGAGGCTGAGGAGAGAAGGTATCAATTATCCAAAGGAGACATTTCCCGAGATTGGGCACTTAGTTGTTACTCATTTAAGTCTTCTGATTCTTCCATAAGGTTCAATCTCAGCTTCCCCTGAAGGAACACAATTAATATCCTGGGAACCTCTGCTGTCCTGTTGTGTAGAAACTCCCTTTGATGTCCAGTATGATGGCTCCCCTTGAGATAGTTACAGAAAGGGCTGCCAATCTTTATTTGGAGAGGTGCTGTCAGCAACTTCAGAGATCAATAAGTAGCCATGGTTTAGCTTCCCAAGTCAGACACTCAGACAGATTCTAGTTCCTTGTTCAAAGTCAATAAAAACAGGGATGGGAATTCTATAAATCCCCACTACACAAAGCCAGTCGTCATGGCTGATGAATAATTGTTCTATCTATTGACCCTCCAATGAGATTTTGACAATTATTTGTTGAAGTGGATTCAGCTGACTGACTTCTAAGAGTAAATCAGCTTGCTTACAATGGAATTACTTGCGGAAAGAAATGACTTACTCCAGAGCTGTGATATAGCGTTGACGGGGAGGGAAATGTCTAAAATATTCAACACACACCATTGAAAAGCAATAGGATTTGAACCACCATTCATTTTTAGTGTTTTTAACCTCCATTAACTTCCACAGATGTGTGGTGAAGAGTACATTGACTGCTTGCATCACGGCCTGGTGTGGAAACACCAATGCCCTTGAATGGAAAATCCTGCAAAAAGGTAATGGATATCGCCCAGTGCATCATGGGTAAATGATGCACTGAGGCAAGGGGAGGAAAAAACCAGAGGACATGAGCTAAGGGTGAGGGGGAAAAGTTTAACGGGAACATTACAGTGGGGCTTCTTCACACAGAGAGTGGTGGGAGTGTGGAATGAGCTGCCAGACGAGGTGGTAAATGTGGGTTCTTTTGTTTTAACATTTAAGAATAAATTGGACAGATACATGGATGGGAGGTGTATGGAGGGATGTGGTCCGTGTGCAGGTCAGTGGGACTAGGCAGAAAATGGTTCAGCACAGCCAAGAAGGGCCAAAAGGCCTGTTTCTGTGCTGTAGTTTCTATGGTTTCTAAAGGCCTCCCCACCGTTGAGTGCACTTACAAGGAACGCTGCCACAGGAAAGCAGCATTTATCATCACGGACCCCCAGCACCCAGGCCATGTCCTCTTCTCACTGCTGCCATCAGGAAGACAGTACAGGTTCCTCGGGACCCACACCATCAGGTTCAGGAACAGTTATCAGGCTCTTAAAGTGAAGGGGATAACTTCACTCACCTTCACTTGCCCCATCACTGAAATGTTCCCACAACCAAAGGACTCACTTTCAAGGACTCCTCATCTCATTTTCTCACTATTTATTGCTTATTTATTAATTATTATTATTTATTTCTTTTTCATTTGCACAGCTTGTTGTCTTTTGCACACTGATGAATGACCAATTGGTGCGGTCTTATATTGATTCTATTATGGATTTATTAAGAATGCCCACAAGAAAATGAACCTCAGGGTTGTATATGGTGACATGTACATACTTTGATAAAAAATTTACCTGAACTTTTGTACTTTTTACTTCACGACCAGATATCCATTCACTACTGAGTTAAACCTCCAAGTTGTGAGAGTACTGCAGACCATTTGTAACGGTCCTTCTCTAATCCTATTGATTGTTCCAATGTGACCAACATCTAACCCCTCCCCCAGATTCTTCCACTCGCCCTCCAAACTGGGGAGAGCCTGCAGTGGCCAATTAACCATCCAAGCTACATGTTGTTGGGAAAATGGAGCACACGTGGAACGTGCAAACTCCACACACAGAGCGCCGAATGTGAGGATTGAACTCTAGAGTTGTAAGGTGGCGGAGCTACCAGCTGTGCCGTTGTGTCGTTGCTGATAGGGGGCCATGAATAGTGGGTGTTCAACTGTGGTGCGGGTTCCTTTTCTGCCTCAGTTCCATTCTCAGTTTATTCTCAGGATAAGGTTTAGGATGGTGGCGAATATTAGTGGCTTGGATTGCGGCGTTTGACGTTTGACGCTGAGCTTGGTAATTAGCTTGCAGGCATCTCATCACCAGTCGGGGTAACATCCCCAGTGCGCAGTTGTTGGTATTTCTCTCTGGGGAGTGCTTGTGCCACATATTGTCGGGATACTGGAGCACACAGGGAAAGCCCCCCCCCCCCCCGTCCCGTCTGCATTCGGTTGTCTCAGTCCTGATTGGCTACCCCTTTCCTTTGGATTCTATTGGCTCTTAGGGGTTCGTAGATGGCAAAGTAGACCCCTAAGAGCCAATAGAATTCAAAGGTCATCTGAAGTGGTAGCCAATCAGGACAAGGCAAGCAAAAGGGAGGTGGGGGGGGTCTGTATAAATGCGAGCGCTCCCAGAGAGAAACACCAACATCTGCTCACTGAGGATGCCACCTCAAGTGGAGATTAAGTGTCTTCAAGCTAAAGCTCAGAGGGTGGGATCGTCCCTACTTGTTGCTATGTCCCCTCGCTTATGGGACAATAGTACGGATCATTGGATTACATTTCACCAGCTGGATGATCCTTGAAATTGGCTGCGTTATTTCAATCACTGCTTTCCATTGATCTTGTTCCGAACATCTCCCACATTGGGACATCAAATCCCACTATTTTATATTTTGATGTACTGCGAAAACAAGTTGAAGAACCCGGAATTTGTGGGTCTGCCTAGCACGCGCCTCTTCCAGTGACCTGCCAGCTCTCCCTCCCATCCTCCTCTCCTCTTCAAGATGTAACTGAAACGGAGATAGATATTATTGCATTGAAGTGAAGGATAATTTCAACATTCAGCAGAATATAATAATTCAGAGGTTCCCACAGCACAATAAATAATGCATGCTCGGAAGGAAGTTATAGAACTTAATTTAATCGAGGGATAAAGATGCTGAGTGAATGTCAGCGCGATGTTGATGCTGAGGTGTCGATATTCAGGATTTTCCCTAGCAGCTGTAGAATCATCATTAGGACTGTGTTTGCGTTAGTGAAGTACTGCAGAACATCTGTATTCATTAGCTTCTTAATCACACCACTCAGCTAAGGCAGCACCCTCTAACCTTTTTCGAAAAGCTTAATTGGCTTTGGCACAATCACCGCTGAATGATACTCTCACACGCCTCCTCAGAAGCCCATTTACCATATTGTCATCATTCACGCGGGAAAGTAGGGATCTTCAGTTAGTGAGCCCGTTGGATCGCACCTGAATTTAATCATTCCCTCCGCTCAGCTGAACATAAAGCACTCCCTCAACAAAGATCTCTTACGTGAGGGCAGTGATCATCATGTTTCTTCTTCCAGATCCTTCGGCCCGTTGTAGCATTGGTTTTCGTTGTCTGTGCTTTCCGAGTATTCCCACACCACTGCACTTCCTCTACAGCTCTGCAATTTGTTTAATTTTCCAATTATTATAAACACAAGAGATTCTGTAGATGCTGGAAATCCAAAGAAACACACTCAACATGATGGAGGAACTCAGCAAGTCAGGCAGCATCCGTGGAAATGAATAAACAGCCGACGTTTTGGGCCGAGACCCTTCTGCAGGATTTTCCAGTTGCTCAACTACGAGTTGAATCTACTTCTGTCACTGAGGAGTGTGGTAGAACAAAGGGATCTGGAAATACAGATCCATAATTCATTGAAGGTAGCATTACAGGTAGATAGGGTCATGAAGGAAACTTCTGGCACGTTGGCCTTCATAAATCAAAGTATTAAGTACAGGAGATGGGATGTGATGAAGTTGTATAAGACATTGGTGAGGCCTAGTTTTGTGTGTTGTATGCAATTTTGGTCACCTACCTACAGGAAAGATGTAAGTAAGGTTGAAAGAGCACAGAGAAAATTTACAAGGATGTTGCTGGTTCCGGAAGATCCTGAGTTACATGGAAAGATTGAATAGTTTAGGTGTTTATTCCTTGGAACATGGAAGGTTGAGAGGAGATTTGATAGAGGCATCCAAAGTTATGAGGAGTAAACATAGGGTAAATGGAAGCAGGTGTCAAAGTCCGGATCAGGGTTCCTTTAAATTTACTTTATTAATGTTACGATCCGGACCGTTGACTCCCTGTTTCCCTTTGGATCCCTGTTTTCCCGTGTCCCTTGGCCTTGGTGATTAGAGGCAACTTACTCTCGGCTGAACCAGTAGTTTATAGTCTCTGGCTTTCAGCTGTTCGGGCGAGAGCGGTTGCAAAGTCACCAAGCTACGGCGTGCCAATGTCATCTGGCTGGAGCCAGCCTAGTCTCCGCCGGAAGCGAGTGCCGGTAATTCACCTTTCCTCACCGGAGCAACCCTGTCAAGTTACCCCGCCAAAGCGAGCCTGCAAAGTTTCCTCACCGAGGTGAGTCTGTCAGTTAACCCACCGGACAGAATCAAGAACCGCTGTCTACTGTTCCCGGGCCGAGTCGAGAGCTCACCACTACCCGGAGGCTCCAAGTCGAGTCCTGGCCCTGGCGGCATCCAAGTTCTGATTCGAGTCCTGGCCCTGGCGGCTTTCAAGTTCCGAGTCGAGTCCTGGCCCCGGCGGCTTCCCAGTTCTGAGTCTAGTCCTGGCCCCGGCGGTCTGTGATTCCTGTCCTACCCCCCCTGTCTGAATCCCTTCTCTGCCCCTCTTGCCTCTAGCCCTCGTCTGCAGCCCTCGCCTGCACTTCGGTCTAGTTCTACTGCCGGAGCTAGACAAGTACTGTCTGGTGTTCTTTCACGTTGGTCTTGTCTTGTCTTGTCCTCGCCTCTTTGGGGTAAGTCAGGCCATCTTGTCGTTGCCCCGTGGGGGGACAGGAGTCCCGGCCCTATGTCCTGTACCCAAGGAGGGGGTCCCGGCCCTCTGTTCTGTGTGTGAGTCCAGACCCTATGTCCTGTACCCAAGGAAGGGTCCCGGCTCCGTGTTCTGTGTATATGTCCATGGTTCCATGTACCTGCTCTCCCGAAACCAAGGCTCTGTGTTCCTATGTTCCCCAGCTCATGCCTGGTTCTGGGGTCCGAGCCCGAGGCAAGACCCAGGTACTGGGTCCTTGCCCAGTCTCTGGCTCGGAGTCCATAACCTAGCCTCTTCATGTCTCCTCTAGTTCTGGGATCCGATTCTGAGTCCTAGCCCAGACCCTTGTCCTAGTCTAGTCGTAGCCCTGAGTCCTTGTCCAGTTCGCTACTCCTGCTCCTGCCTAGCTCTCCTGGTATCGAACAATAGACTATATCTATTTAACCTCACAAGATG
Source organism: Mobula birostris (assembly GCF_030028105.1). Classification (NCBI taxonomy): domain Eukaryota; kingdom Metazoa; phylum Chordata; class Chondrichthyes; order Myliobatiformes; family Myliobatidae; genus Mobula; species Mobula birostris. The sequence continues at coordinate 11,442,670 of NC_092401.1, forward strand.
TGTCTTGCATTTGGGTCCACCCTTGCTCCCAATGCCCCACCATTGTGACAGCAGGCTTTGTCCACTGAGGGGTTAAAGGTGAGAGGTGAAAAATCTAAGGAGAACCTAAGGGGAAACTTCTTCACTCAGAGGGTCGTTAGAGTGGGTAATGAGCTGCCAGTGCAAGTGGTGCATGCCAGCTTGATTTCAAAGCTTAAGAAAAGTTTGGTTAGGTATATGGACGGCAGGGATACGAAGGGCCGTGGCACTGGTGCTGGGCAATGGGAGTAGGCAATTTAAATGGCTTAGTACAGACTAGATGGGCTGAATGGCCTGTTTTTGAGCTGTACTTTTCTATGACTCCATCTTTTTAGCTAGTGCATTTGATATCAAAGCTCACAGAAAAACACATTTTCCTTTGCCAACTGTTTCGGCTCTGTGGCACCAGTTTTGTAATGTCAGTCAGAACTGGGCTATGTTCTTCATTGGCAGTGTATTTCCCTTACTGCCCTCGTGAACATGATGGTGAGACCCCTTTTGCAATCAGGGGTCTCCCTCAGGGACCCTGTTGTTCCTTCCGGAGAAGGTGCTCCCTCAGTGCTGACGGGGAAGGGGTTCCCAGGATTCCCACCCGGCGACCATAAAGAGCCAGTGTTGCATTTCCAAGTCAGGATTGTGGGCAGCCTGTGGGTGGTGGTGTTCCTATGCACCTGCTGCCCGTGTCTTACTTGCTGGGGGAGGGCAGCTGGTTTACGGGTGCTGTCAGGGTAGCCTGGATAAATTACTTCATTTGCATTTTGCAGATGGTACATATTTCATCCACTGTGGAGGGAGGGAATGAGGGTTGAGGTGGAGGACAGGGTGTCAATAACATGGGATGCTTTGTCCTAGGTGATGTAAAGCCTTTAGAGTATCTTTGAAGCTGTTCTCAGTCAGACATGTGGAGAGTGTGCCGTCACACTCCTGACTTTTGCCTTGTATGTCGTGGCAGGAGGAGAAGATGGCGGCGCGACGCAGCTTGCGCGGCCACTCCGGTGAATGATATCTGTCATCTGTCAAGTAGGGTGCCGTGCACAATCCTGATTTGGTGGAGACAGACGTGAGAGCACGGAGGAACATCTGTGAAACTTCTGAAATGACTGATTCGCTGCCGCTGCTGCTGTGTGGTCCAGAATCTCCGGAGGGGAAGGCCCTGAGTCCTCGGCTTTGCTTGTTGCTCGGCGGCCGGGGCAGGGTCAAAGCGCTCGGCAGAGATGGTGCTCGGTGTCGGAGGGCTGGTCAGAGGCTCGGAGTTTTCGGAAGGACTCAGAGTCGGCTGCGGTCGGGTGCTTCCAA